>NC_050096.1:146513702-146816733 GCF_902167145.1 Zea mays
ATTGAACCTGGCAGCAGATTGCCCTCCTCACGCGACCTGAGACGTGGTCTCCCATTCCGGTTATGGTGGGTACAAGTGCGGTCACAGCACGACGGCGGTCGGGGTCAGTGAGGCATTGTACGCCAAGGTGGTGAGCCCCTCTCTGCTGACGGGGAATCGATGGGGACAGTTGATGTGTGTGGGGACGGAGTGCCTCGCCACGTCGTGTGTTTAGGTTTACCTTGCAAGGATAAAAACTCGATTCGAATCGTCTGCTTCTCACAGCTAATGAGACTGCTTGATCCATTGTACTGCATTGAGTAATAAGTGGAAATGAGGTGACTGGCAAAAGATATTGATTGATAAAATGTTTGATACCATGTATGAATAGCTAGGTACTCATCTAGTTTAAAAGGATCATACTAAAACTTGAAAAGCTAAAACTTGATTTTAGACTCAGCTAGTGCTTTTGGCAAACCAAACCCCTCAGCCAAACAGCTGCATGTCTAGAGGTAGAGGAGTAGACTCCTCACACCGGGTAAGTCTAGCTGAGTATTAGTATACTCAGCCTTGCTTGTGGCATAATTTTTGCAGGTACCTCCTTGCTTTAGTTGATGGTGTGACTTGGCCTTCATCCCTGCCACCGGGACAGACGGTCGAGTGGGTTACTGCTTCCGCAGGAGAGGACCAGGAGGAGTAGCGTGGCCAGGCTTCGCCATGTTACTCGGGTTTTCTCCGTTAGTTATTTCCGCTGCATTAAAATTTATGGTTATTATTTCTGAAACTCCGATAATGTAATCACTAATGATACTTATTAAATTTGTGGTATTATGTTTTATTGTATTTCTCTGTGCCTCACCTTCGAGTGAGCTAGTGGTATTCGATCCTGGTTAAGTGGCTTTATCGGACTAGATCCGAGGGACTGACGGTTTATTCCTATTTAAGTGTGGTCTAGCCTCTAAGGCGGGACTTAGGCACTCCTGGTTACCTATAAATACCCATGCACTGTACCTTGACAGGACGATAAGGGTGAGACCGCCCTCCTGGTTACCTATAAATACCCATGCACTGTACCTTGACAGGACACACTAAACAACATTGTTGCCCTAATCCGGTGTGTTGCTGAACATCAAAGCATTCTTATTTTCCATTACTTGGTCCCACCTGACAACGTGTCAGTCGGCCCCAACATTTGGTGCCCACCGTTCGTGCTTCGACAAACCATTCTCGCGATGGCTCCCAAAAAAGAAACTTTAAAGGCTACCACCTCCCTAGACAAAGTGACGAAGGCAGCCTTTCTCGTTGAGAGGAAGGGCAAAGCATCCCTTGTTGGTGTTGTCCCTCATGAGGCACTTGAGGATGGAGCAGTCAACAGCAAGCGAGCCCACCAGGAGAACCCGCCCACACCGGAGGGCACCGTTTGCAATTTTAACTCTAAAGGACTACCTCGGGACCCTCTGCCAGGCTTCACCCCTCGGAAGCTGACGATACCATCAAGTACAGTGAAGTCCTAGGCATCTCTGCTGAAGACCAGCTCAAGCTGCACGCACTCTGCATAAAAACAATCACCTACAGAAGCAAAAGGAAATACTTGCAGCCAAGTGCCAGTGCATCAATATGCAGGCTAAGGTCAAGCAGATGATCCTAGATGAGAAGGAGAAAGCCAGAAAGCCGAAACAACAGATCGCAGAAATGCAGGGCGTAGACCCCCCTTCACTAGTGGCAGGACCCTGTGCACCACCTTCGCATGCTAGTCCCGGCACCGGCTGCTTTCCAGGGGCTAATATATCTTGATGAACGAAGCCCTCTTGCTCCACAGCTCCAAGCCTCACCTTAGCCCGAAAACTTTATGAGCTACCAAGTTGCAGTTGCATCATCTGGGAAGATGACGCCACCATGGCCAAATCTTTCATCATAGCTCTCGAAGGCCCAGCCCTCACATGGTACACAAGACTACCACCATTGTCAATCGACTCATGGAAAGCACTTCGTGACAAATTCTTGTTGAATTTTCAAGGGTACAGACCCGAGACAGACGCTCTGGCAAAGCTATCACTCTGCTGGCAGCGGGAGAAGAAACCTTTCAAGAGTACTAGAAGAAATTCCTCTTATCGAAGTCACAACTGCCTTCGATCGATGACCATATAGCTATTCACTATGCAATCTATGGCCTTCGTGCATGCTTTTTATATAATAAATGTATAAGGGATCCACCTAAAAACCTGCAGGAGTTATATCAGCTCTTTGAAAAATACGCCTGATTAGAACAACTCCAACAAAGAAAAATCGAGCCTCAGCGGAAATGTGATGTGTGTCAACGAGTTAAGGCAGAACATCAAAGACCAGCAGGTTTGCTACAACCTCTTAAAGTACCGGAATGGAAATGGGAAGAAATTGGTATGGATTTCATAGTTGGATTACCCCGTACTCGTGATGGTTATGATTCCATATGGGTTATTGTAGACATGTTGACTAAAGTTGCACACTTTGTACCAGTGAAGACAACTTACTCAGAAGCCCAGTTAGCAGAACTATACATGTCAAGGATTTTTTGTCTGCATGGAGTACCAAAGAAGATCGTATTAGATCGAGGAACCCAATTTACCTCACGCTTTCGGAAAAGATTACATGAGTCTATGGATACTAAGTTAAATTTCAGCTCAACTTATCATTCGTAGACAGATGGAGAAACGAAAATAATAAATCAAGTGTTAGAAGATATGTTAAGAGCTTTTGCTTTAAAGTATGGTAAAGGATGGGATAAGAGTTTTCCCTATTCAGAGTTCTCTTATAACAATAGTTACCAAGCAAGTTTAAAGATGGCACCATTTGAAGCACTCTATGGATGAAAATGCAGAACACCACTATATTGTTAGCAAACTGGAGAAAGTCAAGTATTTGGTCCAGAAATTCTCTAAGAAGCAGAAAAGCAAGTGCAGATTGTCAGAGAGAATTTGAAAACAGCATAGTCAAGGCAGAAAAGTCATGCTAACAATAGAAGAAGAGAATAAATTTTTGAAGTTGGAGACTTCGTATATCCTAAGGTTTCACCAATGAGAGGAATGAGAAGATTTAAGGTTAATGGTAAATTATCTCCTCGTTATATCGGTCCATTCAAAATTTTGGAAAGAAAATGCGAAGTAGCATATCCGTTGGAGCTACCCGACAGTTTATCGGACGTACATGACGTATTTCATGTATCACTACTCAAGAAATGCTTAAGAGTACTGGAGGAATAGTTACCAATGGAAGAACTCAATGTTAATGAGGACTTGACTTATTCAGAGTATCTATCAGAATTTTGGAAACATTTCGCATAATTACTCGGAGTAAAGTTATCGACATGTGCAAAGTTAAGTGTAGTCATCATCGGAAGATGAAGCCAATTGGGAAAGAGAGCATGAACTCAGAGCATAATCCCCCAGCTATTTTCAGAAGTTCCTTAATCTTGAGGACAAGATTCTCTTTAGGGGGGTAGGTTTGTGACACCTCAAAACCATCAATTAAAAATAATGCATCTAAATTATGGTATAGTGTACAGTAAAGAATTTTTTAAATCAAGTGTTTGATCTTATTTACCTTTAGAATGATTTTTGTTTGCTCATAATTGATTGAGGATTGTTTTTATAAAATTTCTTTTATATGAAAAATGTTGATCACCTGTTCTTAAATGATGCGAATCAAGAACAAGGCAACACAATTGTTACGCATTAAGGACCTTCGTCCTCCGAAGCATTGCCTCCTCTCGGATTTAATGATCATCGGATGGTCATGAAGGACATGCCCTCATGATTTTGTGGATAAATAAGAATACATAAGGACAAATAATATAATTCATTGGTTCATTCATATTTATATTTCATAATGTACATATGAATATTAACAAAGTTTACATTACATTGATACCTTTGGCTTGCTCGAAGGTGTTGACGTGAGAGTGATTACAATTCAGCGTGAATAGTATGGTGCTACTATTCATCTATTTATAGGCACGGGACGCGGCCCGGGTAAAAGTACATTTATGTCCCTGACATTTACTTATGATCGTAACATAAATCATTAAGGACTAAGTAGTCTTTTTCCCTTTCGTCCAGCATCATCATCAGTCTTCATCACCATTATAAGCCAAAGTTGTTACTCTGGCAATAACTTCGGCGTTTATTCTTATCATATTTAGGTTATATCTTCATCTCGTATGCCTTCATCGTGGTGGAAAGAGTTCCATCCTGAAGACGATGCTCCCTGTAACAGCTTATATTATGCTGAAAGCAAATGGTTAATTATGTTTTGAGGACCTTCGGAAGAGGAAGGCCCCCAACAGTAGCCCCTCGCATGATTAATTTTGTTCCTTTATAACAAATTTAGACTACGACATGAACGAAGGCCTTTAGCTGAAGGTCCAAAAAATACCTTCCCTTCGCTAGAATAGCGAATCATTCTGAACCATGGGACCCACCAAACTGTGGGGCTCTAAGTATATATATATAGAAGGTTGTGCTACAGATATTTTTCGTGCCATCTAGCTTTCGTGCTGCGGTTGTCATTTTAGCTTTCCTATTCTGTGAGCGCAATTGTTTTTGAGCTTCGGCTTTCTGCAGTGATCATTACTGAAATGGTCGAGGATATGAAAAGCATGGATCCCACACTCGCTGGCTTCTACGAAGCCATGGAAAGGACCAACGTAGAAAAAATCACTAATGAAATGTTAGCTAGGCTATCTAGTGATTCAAGCGACAGCGAGAGCTTCGATGTTGAGAATGAGAACAAAGATGTCAAAGATCGGCCATGGAGGCCAAGCCACGTTGTTTTTGGGAAATCAACTAACAGACAAGGGCAAATTGAAGCGATGAAAGGCAAATATTTTCATGATGCTTCCATAGTGAGGGCTAGGGGAGAAAGCACTGTTCCCCTTCCTGAAGTTGACGAAGTGGTGGCCTTCAGGGGCTTCATGAAAGCTGGGCTTCTCTTTCCGCTTCACAAGATGTCGATTGAGGTTTTGAAGACCTTCGAGATATACCTTCATCAACTTGCCCTCGAAGCTCTTATCAGAGTGGGGGTTTTTATATGGGCCATGAGGAGTCAGGGACTGGAGCCGGATGCCAGATGCTTCTGCAACATTCATGAGCTATCTTACCAGACGAAGGCGACCGGAAATGAACAATATCATCACAACTTTGGCTACTAAGGCTTCGTGCCTCGTTCTAAGGCAAATTACCCTGTGCCTACATTTCGGAAGAAGTGGCCAGGTTCTTGGATGAAGGAATGGTTTTACGTGAAGAATGACCTGAATAAGAGGGAGGATGTGAGAGGCGTTATCCAACGTCCTATATGGTCATGTTTCGGCATTAGAAGGCCATCCATCGCACTTGGGAATGAAGTGCAGGCGTGCCAAATTGCTTTCAACATCATATGCACTTACATTGGCATGAGATATTTTGTTCAATAGCACATTACTTATAAAGTATGGCTTCTTGCAAACGAATTGAAATGCCGAAGGAAGCCATCGCTGGCTCCATCCAAAGTGGCTTCGTTTATCTCAAATATACCTTTCGGTACATAAGCCAATTTGATGAGCCAAATGATGATTGGCTAGACGCTATAGAGGCAACGAGTGATGAACTACTTGGAGCGTACTCGAGGGCAGAAGACGAAGCTATGACAGCTGCCTTCGGCGCTCGCGGGAAAAAGAGACTGAATAGGGTGTTCGATGTTATTGGGTTTGTTTACCTAGATTACTGCTTTCCCATCCAAAGGCAAGGGAGAAAAAGGAAAGTCACTGCTTCAATATCTTCTGGTGCGCCGAAGGCGAAGAAAGTTAAGGTCTTGACACGTAGACCAAAACCCATTGGGACGGCTGATGTGCCGAAGTTAACTGAAAGGGTAGAAACTGCCCCCTCTAGCCACAAAGATGGCTCCTGTGATGCTGATTGAAGCTAGTGTAGTCCCGATCAAAGAGCCGAAATTAGAGAAGGCAGCAGAGCAGCCAAAGGTGCTGGTGACAGTGTTGCCGAAGCTATCAGCTACTGCAGCAACAACAACTCCGAGGAAGAGGAGGATGGCTAGTGTTTTGGATGTTGTTCTAGAATCCATGAAAATGCCACCTCCTACTTCTGCCGAAGCTTCTGGTGGGAAAATTGAAGATGCCACAGAAGCGGGACCTTCGAAAGCTGCGCCAGAAAAACTAGTGGGAGAAAGCCTTCCAGAAAACCCACAACACCTGCTCCCGAGTCACCTCCCTAGGGTGATTTGAATTATATTGTTCGACATGCTTCGGGAAAATAGCTATCGGCAGAGCAAGTTGCCGAAACACAATATTATGCTAAGGAGCTGAAATACCCCCAGGGGTCCTTGGTATACGGAGGAGATAATGAAGATGACTTCCTCTACCGTCTACCAGACACTAAGGAGGTCAATGTTTGCCGTGAAATGATGGATAACATGGGGTATCCAAAGCTTGAACTTGGCTTGTCTGCGATGACAAAGGATCATCTTGCAGATAGCCTTGCCTACAACAGCTTGAAGATTTGTATACTTTGGCTTGTTATTTTGTAATTTTTGTTACGGTGAACTATTTTTGTGGTATTTCTTATCGTCGTTATTTGTTCACTATTCGTTTGCCAGGGCTTAATTCTAATCAAGGCTCTAAAGGCCCAAAAGGATGCAAAGGATGAAAGCTATCGAATAGCACTTGGAAACCTTCGATCGGAGGTTATAACCCTAAGAAACGAAGCTCTCGCAAAAGACGAGATTTTGCTATCATTAGTCGAAAAACTGAAAGCGAGCGAAGCCAAGCTATCTGCTCAAGCTGAAGCCCATGAAGCCGACATGCAAGAGCTGAAGAAGCTAGTTGCCGAAGCAACTGAGAATTTTAATGTTAAAGTAGTAAAACATGAAATATGTGAAATCGAAAGATTAAGAGCACAGGAAAATGTTGATGAGCTTCGTGCTGCTAAGGAAAAATGCTACGATTTGGCTATGGAACATGCAAAAAATCTGAAGAATAGCTTTTCTAGAGTTGGTGCATTTTCCTCTTAGCAAAAATTCATCCGTGGAGACCCCAATGGAGTTATCCAATGGATTAATGCCGATGCTGAAGCCTTCAAGGAAATTCTTAGTGATAGAGGAGACTTCTGTGCTTTTGCCGGTGCCCGTGGGGCTGTGTCCATTTTGGAGAAGATTGGTTGTGATCATGCCAAGGCTGTAGCTCAGCCTGATTTTGCCTTCTCAGTTGACGATGTTAGAAACCCTTCAGCCGAAGCTACTACCTTGGGTGGGAAGTTTTATTCCGAAGTATGGCTGAAGGGTGGACGAGAAATTGTTGATGAATCCATTGAAAAGAATGAGAAAGAATCTCATGATGCCTTAGAAGAGGCTAAAAGAGTTGAGGAAGCTGCTGAGCGGGCCAGACTTATAGGTATACCCTTTATAACTTAGCTTCATAAATTTTTGCAGCTTCGGTATTGACAGATGTTTGTGTTCTAATGCAGCTGAGCTGTCTCCCCCTCCAGAGCCATATGATCCTAAAACTGATCCATCTGTGAAGTGTCACACCCGGCTTTAAGGAACAAAGCCAGGTGCATCTCATACATGCGCCAAGAAGACAACATATATAATAACAGAGTGTATAGAGATAAATGTCATAAAACATCAGAGTATTTATTACATAGCGGAAGACTTATTACAAAATAAAGGAATAAATGTAAAACAAACTAAGGATCGTTGGCGCCAATGTCAACTGAGAAACGCCACCTAGATCAGATCATACTCCTCGCCTTGTGGCTCCTCCTGAACCACCTGTTCTTCTCCTGTGTGGGGGGGGTGTGAGACAGCAAGGGTGAGCTCACATACGTTCATCGCTCAACAAGTCGTGGGGAATAATGTGACATGAACTCACCAAAGGTGGGAGCTCATGGAGTGTAAGGCTTATCAAAGAGAATGGTTAAAGCTGAGCATTGCTTTTAATGTTGGTCAAACTTTTATTAGCAGTTACTAAGTGTAAGTAAATACCAAACCTTAAATAAAATAATAGAACAAAATTAATAATAAACCCATGCATATGCAAATGACAAAATTGAATTTAAGTTCCATAATTTAATCATCAGAGAGTCCTGAGCCGCTCATGACCGTGACCTTGGCTAGTATACCAGTTTTACACTCTGCAGAGGTTGTACCCTTTACCCACAAGTCGTGTATCCCATGTCGCCAGGGTTAGCTAGGCCCTTAGACACTACCGAGGTGAATGGCTAGGGATCCACTACGAGGCCTTTACAAAGTTCCACTAGCTTCCGAAAACCCGCTACAGTTTATGGGAAGAGCACTTGCAAGAATCCCCCGTCCGACCGCCATCGCAGCTAAATCAACCCGAGAACCTCCTTGCATGCAACTCCCCTACTGCCCTTGCCCCTTTCGGGTAAGGTAGTCTTCCACTAGCTTTCCTAATTAATCAGCCAAGGGCGTCCATAAACCCTTGTGGTGGCACGTGTTTCTCAAGTTAAGCTCTATGTTCCAATTAACATTAATGATCTTGACATGAACATAAATAGAATAACAAAAGAATTGGAACATAGATATAATAAATGATTATCCCAAAACCATGTAAAGCAATAGCAAAACTACCCAAGTGATTCAGGGGTAAACAAGGTAATGAGATAAACAATCTAGGGTGACCTATCGGGTCCCATCAAAATTAACCTATGCATGGTAGATGATTATAAAGAACATTATTGGGTAACAAATGTGAATCAAGGGCACAACTTGCCTGGCACTTGAGATTCCAGGTACCAACTTGCTTTTCAGATGACACGTGTCCTCGCGCTAGTCGTAGCAATACAAACAAACATGGTATAGATAAAATTAACATCACACCAAACATAAGAACAACCTGAATAATAATGATCTACGCGTTGCTACGAGACTAACGCAACTTGAACGGATCAAATCGGAGTTAAAACGGAAGAGTTATGAATTTCTGAAGGTTTTATGTGCTAAATACAAGATTAATTAGGAAATAAATTTTAATGTGGCTTTCACGTCCAAGCAGAGGTACTATGTGATGAACAATAATATTATAGAATTATAGAAATTGGAATGATCTCATTTGGACTTAATATGAATTTTCTATGGATTTAACAAAATTCTAGAATTGTTTTTATATTAAAAATTAAATTTCTAATTCAATTTCTCTGTTTTTCTTATTAACTAGACTGTGCCACAAATACAGGAACTGCAGGGTCTCTGGAGCAAAATTCCCCAAGACACAGAGCGCAAGCGGCGTGGATGGCGGGTTGATTCTTATATTTCTCAGGGTCTCTTTGGTAAAACGCATCCACGAAGGGGTATCGCGGGTTCTCAGGCGTCCGATTAGAAATGAACAACTCAGATCTGCTCTGATATTGATCTGGACCGGTACGTATTAACAGCCACACGATTTGGAATCGAGGGCACAGATTTAATTATCCCAGAGTCTCCTAGATTCACCCGATCGGATCCAATGGCTCGCAACTATGACCCATCCTGGCCATCGGATGAACGATTCACGATCCGGGCTGTTCACCCAGCATCCTACGGCTACTATCACACCTAACCCAAGCGCTATACTCCCCTAATCCAGTCCGCCCCCACAAGAACTGACGGTCGTGATTGATCCTCCATGCCCGACCAACAGACCACGGAGCAGAGCCAGCCCACGGCGGCGCACAGGTACAGGGCGGCGGCGCACACAACGGCGAAGCCCGTACGGCGGTCCCGGCACCAGGTTCCCCCTCCCCGGTCGACAATTCGCTCACAAGAGTTGACGGCACCCAGATTTCTTCTACCCCTGACCGACCGCGACGACAGCCAGTGCCGATCCCGCAGTCACGCAGTGGCAATCCATGGCCGGACCCGCCTGCAACCTAGCACAACGATTCAGAGTGTGGGGGGTAGAAGCTAGCGAGGGCGCATGGAAGACATACCCCTATCCTCGCCAAGGCAATGCCCAGAAGTCGCCGCGCCAGTGTTGATTTCCTGCTCGGATTCCTCGCGCGCACGGGAAATCCCTCCCCGAGCGTCACATCGCCAAATTGGGAAGGAATTGGTTTCCCCGACACCACGGATAGCGTCCACTCACTGTACAGTGGAGATCTTCACCGAAGAGACGGCCAGTCGGCCATCAAGCGCCCCAGACTTCGGTGTGATCCCGATTAGCCGATGGCGGCACCACGACCCACACCGCGGCAGAGCGAGCTCGGTGGAGGAGATTCCGGTGAGGGGAAAGAAGGTTCTGCGCAGCCTAGGAGCCTTCCTATCCTTTATAGACGCGAGCCGAGTCGTTCAGCGGGTCCGCACATGCCGTGGGTGTCACCCTACCTTCCGATCGATGCGGCAACAAGGTAGAAGAAGCAAGCCCCGTTCCGGGCCCACACGCAAGTATTGTTCACCCCGCGCATACGAACCGGGAGGCTGGGGAGTGGGCCCCGCACGGCAGAAAACCAGTGCGCCATGCTCCCAGCGCGCCACAAGCTCCTGACCCCAGGGGCCCGCCTGCAAGTCGCCACTGCACGCGCATCTGGAATGTGGCCCCCACCATCGGTGCAGAGGAAAGAGGCTGGCACCAATGGCTCACCGATCGGCACACGGTCTAATCCGTTCTTTTGGGCTGTGCGCGTTTGCCTGATGGGCCGATCACAGAAGAAATTCGGCCCAGAGCGCAGGTAGTCCCCTTCTCCTTTCTTTTATTTTCTATCCTCTTATTCATAAATATTTTGAATTCAAATTTGGATTTGAATCTGCTTTTGAGCTCTACCCCTGAATCAGGTGTCACATTAAAGCACTAGTATAGCAATAATATTTTATTTATTTATTTTACATTATTTTTTTAATCACATAAAATTTTCTTTCCTTCCCTTTCTAGGATTTCTTTTAGATTCTAAATTCCCTCTTTGGACTTTAATATTTTTCTTGCCACATCATTTTTATATTGTCACAAAATGCACACAAAATAAGATCCAGCATGATGCACAATTTAGTTGAGTGTCTTTTATTGATTATTTATTTTAAATGAGGTGTTCACATGTGATGATAGGTATAGATCACAAAAAAAAATTCTTGAGCTCTTCTCTATTTTCACCATTTACATTTTCTCTAACAAATTACAAATTGGGTACTACAAATCCTACCCCCCTTAAAAAAAATCTCGTCCTCGAGATTTAGGAAGGACTAGGAAATAGATAAGGAAAATCTATGCGAAGCTTTTTTTTCTCTCCTAAGTATCTTCATCTTCTCTATGGTGACTCCATTGCACTTTGCACATTTTTATCACCTTATTTTTTGTAACACGAGTCAATGTATCATGAATCTTGATCGGATACTCCGTGTAAGTTAAATCACCCTGAACACTGAGCTCTTCCATTGGTAACTGTTCCTCGGGGACATGGAGACACTCCTTAAGTTGAGACACATGAAATACATCATGTACATCTGATAGATTATCAGGTAACTCGAGTTGGTAGGCCATCTCTCCAACTTGCCTAAAAATTCTGAATGGTCCAATAAAGCGAGGGGACAGTTTGCCCTTAACATTGAATCTCCTCATTCCACGAAGTGGTGATACCTTGAGGTACACATGATCACCTTCCTCAAATTCCAGTGGTCTTCTTCTGTTATCAGCATAGCCCTTTTGTCTAGTTTGAGCTACCCTCAAGTTCTCCCGGATTATACGAACTTGTTCTTCTGCCTCTTGAATAAGTTCACGTCCAAAGAACTGTCTTCCTCTAGTCTGGTCCAAAAATAGAGGAGTCCTACATTTCCTGCCATACAGGGTCTCGAACAGTGACATCTTCAGACTGGCCTGATAGCTATTATTATATGAGAACTTAGCATAAGGTAGACTCTTGTCCCAACTACTACCATGCTGGAGGACACAAGCTCTCAACATGTCGTCCAATACTTGATTAGTCCTTTTAGTCTGTCCATCAGTCTGAGGGTGATAGGCTGCACTAAATTTCAACTTCGTATCCATATTCTCATGAAAACTTTTCCAAAATCTGGAGGTAAACTGTGATCCTCTATCCGAAATGATCTTCTTCGGTACACCGTGTAGAGACACACTCCGAGCCATAAATAACTCTGCCAATTAAGATCCCTTATAAGTAGTCGCGACCGGAATGAAATGAGCCACTTTGGTCAGTCTATCCACAATAACCCATATAGCATCATATCCTTTCTAGGTACGAGGCAATCCAGTAATAAAATTCATACCAATCTCTTCCCACTTTCACTCAGGTATCTTAAGTGGGTGCAGTAGTCCAGCTGGCCTCTGGTGTTCAACCTTAACTCTTTGACACATCGCACATAACCACATGTGCAGCCATATCTCTCTGCAATCCATACTACCAGTATTTCTGCTTCAAGTCTTGATACATCTTCGTACTACCAGGATGAATAGAATAACCCAAGTCATGGGCCTCCTTCAATATAGTCTCACGAAGGCTTTCAATATCAGGAACACATATCCTGTCCTTGAACCACACAGTGCCTTGTTCATCTTCCATGAATTCCGGACCTCGACCTTCAGTAATCAGATCCTTAATCTCTTGTATTTTAGCATCATCAATCTGTCCTTTGCGGATTTCTTGCTCCAAGGTAGGTTCCACATCAATAATAACTCCTTCAGTGTGAGCAACTATCCCTAGGTTAAGTCTCATAAAATCCTCAACAATCTCATTAGGTAGCTGGGCAACAATAGTTGAATGAACATGCTCCTTGCGACTCAAGGCATCTGCAACCAAATTTGCCTTGCCCGGGTGATAGTGAATCTCCAAATCATAATCCTCAATAAGCTCCAACCAACGGCGTTGCCTAAGGTTGAGATCCTTCTGAGTGAATATATACTTCAAACTCTTATGATCCGTGTACACTTGATACTTAGTTCCCAAGATATAATATCTCCAAATCTTAAGCGCATGCACAACGGATGCCAGTTCCAAGTCATGCGTGGGGTAGTTCAACTCATGTTTCCGCAATTAATGAGACGTGTAGGCAATCACGTGTCCTTCTCGCATAAGTACACATCCAAGCCTTGGCCACAGGCATCACAATCAATATCAAATCCCTTCTGTAGATCTGGCATAACCAATACTGGTGGTGACATCAATCTCTTCTTCAATTGATCAAAGTTGTCTTGGCATTTCTCATCCCACTTAAATTCTCTTCCCTTCTCCAGAAGCGAGGTCATAGGCTTGACAATCTTAGAGAACCCTTCAATAAATCTCTGATAATATCCTGCAAGCCCCAAGAAACTTTGAATCTCCGTAACTGTAGTGGGTACTCTCCACTCCATTATCTCCATAACCTTAGCAAGATGCACTAATATTCCTCCATTAGAAATGATATGTCCAAGAAATGGCACCTCGCCAATCCAAAACTCGCACTTGCTGAACTTGGCATATAGCTGGTTATCTCGTAGCTTCTGTAGCACCAACCTTATATGTTCCTCATGATCACTTTCATTCTTAGAATAGATAAGGATATCGTCGATGAACACCACGACGAATCTGTCCAAATACTCCATAAACACCTTATTCATCAAGTTCATAAAATAAGCTGGTGCATTGGTTAATCCAAATATCATAACGGTGAACTCATATAAACCATATCGGGTCGAGAAATCTGTCTTGGGAATATCCGATGGCCTAATCTTCATTTGACGGTAACCCGATCGGAGATCAATCTTCGAGAATACCCTTGCACCTCTCATCTGATCAAATAGGTCCTCAATACAGGGTAACAGATACTTGTTCTTCACAGTAACATCATTAAGGGTCCTATAATCCACACACATCCCTTACGATCCATCTTTCTTCTGTACAAATAGAACCGGCGCTCCATAAGGTGAAGAATTCGAACGAATGTACCCAGCCTCTTGTAACTCTGCTAATTGCTTCTTAAATTCCTTTAGTTCTTCTACAGACATCTTGTATGGCCGTTTAGAAATAAGAGCAGTCTCAGGTAAGAGATCAATGACCAACTTAACATCCATATCTGGTGGCATCACTGATAACTCCTCCGGAAAAACATCCGAAAAATCTCTAACTGCATGGATGTTGTTACCCACAAACTTCTCATCTACTAAGAATGCCGCTAGTCTGATGGGGGCAGTTACTGCAACTTCAACTTCAAATCTTTGTTCTTAGGAACTGGTGAGTTCTACGGTTCCCTTAGCACAGTGTATCTACTGCCTTTGCCTTTCTTAACCATGACAATTGACATACCAAGTATCACGTCTATAGTGCTCTCTTCTAACACTATAGGGGTAGCCCATCTGGGTTAGAAACACATGGTACGACAGAAAGTATTGTAGACAAGGCGAGTAATTACGAGAAATGTTACTGCGGGGGATTTATTAGTTAAGTAGATTAGTGTGTTATCCACTAAAGCTAATACATTACCTTATGGTGGAACATGCTAAGATGCCCGTCTATACTATTTCAATCAATCAAAGAAGCAAATCAGACATTGATCATCAGAACAATCAAACAACATTTTTAAAGAAAATAGTTTTAAATTTTGTCTTGGGTTCCCTATCTCTTAAAAAGATCATAGTGGTAGGATTCCATGGTGTGAAATCCATCTTGTCTTAGAGTAGAAAAGATAAGATTAATCAGAGTAGAGTAGCAAAAGGTGAGACAAGATCAAGATGAGATGAGTATGGAATGAATCAGAGTAAGGTAAGTAGGAAAGGTTTTATCCATTTCTATCTAGGTTTTGTCCTACAGTCAACATTTCCTCTGATACCACTTCTGTCACACCCGGCTTTAAGGAACAAAGCCAGGTGCATCTCATACATGCGCCAAGAAGATAACATATATAATAACAGAGTGTATAGAGATAAATGTCATAAAACATCAGAGTATTTATTACATAGCGGAAGACTTATTACAAAATAAAGGAATAAATGTAAAACGAACTAAGGATCGTTGGCGCCAATGTCAACTGAGAAACGCCACCTAGATCAGATCATACTCCTCGCCTTGTGGCTCCTCCTGAACCACCTGTTCTTCTCCTGTGTGGGGGGGGGTGTGAGACAGCAAGGGTGAGCTCACATACGTTCATCGCTCAACAAGTCGTGGGGAATAATGTGACATGAACTCACCAAAGGTGGGAGCTCATGGAGTGTAAGGCTTATCAAAGAGAATGGTTAAAGCTGAGCATTGCTTTTAATGTCGGTCAAACTTTTATTTGTCACACCCGGCTTTAAGGAACAAAGTCAGGTGCATCTCATACATGCGCCAAGAAGACAACATATATAATAACAGAGTGTATAGAGATAAATGTCATAAAACATCAGAGTATTTATTACATAGCGGAAGACTTATTACAACATAAAAGATAAATATAAAACGAACTAAGGATCGTCGGTGCCAATGTCAACTGAGAAACGCCACCTAGATCAGATCATACTCCTCGCCTTGTGGCTCCTCCTGAACCACCTGTTCTTCTCCTGTGGGGGGGTGTGAGACAGCAAGAGTGAGCTCACATACGTTCATCGCTCAACAAGTCGTGGGGAATAATGTGACATGAACTCACCAAAGGTGGGAGCTCATGGAGTGTAAGGCTTATCAAAGAGAATGGTTAAAGCTGAGCATTGCTTTTAATGTTGGTCAAACTTTTATTAGCAGTTACTAAGTGTAAGTAAATACCAAACCTTAAATAAAATAATAGAACAAAATTAATAATAAACCCATGCATATGCAAATGACAAAATTGAATTTAGGTTCCATAATTTAATCATCAGAGAGTCCTGAGCCGCTCATGACCGTGAGCTCGGCTAGTATACCAGTTTTACACTCTGCAGAGGTTGTACCCTTTACCCACAAGTCGTGTATCCCATGTCGCCAGGGTTAGCTAGGCCCTTAGACACTACCGAGGTGAATGGCTAGGGATCCACTACGAGGCCTTTACAAAGTTCCACTAGCTTCCGAAAACCCGCTACAGTTTATGGGAAGAGCACTTGCAAGAATCCCCCGTCCGACCGCCATCGCAGCTAAATCAACCTGAGAACCTCCTTGCATGCAACTCCCCTACTGCCCTTGCCCCTTTCGGGTAAGGTAGTCTTCCACTAGCTTTCCTAATTAATCAGCCAAGGGCGTCCATAAACCCTTGTGGTGGCACGTGTTTCTCAAGTTAAGCTCTATGTTCCAATTAACATTAATGATCTTGACATGAACATAAATAGAATAACAAAAGAATTGGAACATAGATATAATAAATGATTATCCCAAAACCATGTAAAGCAATAGCAAAACTACCCAAGTGATTCAGGGGTAAACAAGGTAATGAGATAAACAATCTAGGGTGACCTATCGGGTCCCATCAAAATTAACCTATGCATGGTAGATGATTATAAAGAACATTATTGGGTAACAAAAGTGAGTCAAGGGCACAACTTGCCTGGCACTTGAGATTCCAGGTACCAACTTGCTTTTCAGATGACACGTGTCCTCGCGCTAGTCGTAGCAATACAAACAAACATGGTATAGATAAAATTAACATCACACCAAACATAAGAACAAACTGAATAATAATGATCTACGCGTTGCTACGAGACTAACACAACTTGAACGGATCAAATCGGAGTTAAAACGGAAGAGTTATGAATTTCTGAAGGTTTTATGTGCTAAATACAAGATTAATTAGGAAATAAATTTTAATGTGGCTTTCACGTCCAAGCAGAGGTACTATGTGATGAACAATAATATTATAGAATTATAGAAATTGGAATGATCTCATTTGGACTTAATATGAATTTTCTATGGATTTAACAAAATTCTAGAATTGTTTTTATATTAAAAATTAAATTTCTAATTCAATTTCTCTGTTTTTCTTATTAACTAGACTGTGCCACAAATACAGGAAACTGCAGGGTCTCTGGAGCAAAATTCCCCAAGACACAGAGCGCAAGCGGCGTGGATGGCGGGTTGATTCTTATATTTCTCAGGGTCTCTTTGGTAAAACGCATCCACGAAGGGGTATCGCGGGTTCTGAGGCGTCCGATTAGAAATGAACAACTCAGATCTGCTCTGATATTGATCTGGACCGGTACGTATTAACAGCCACACGATTTGGAATCGAGGGCACAGATTTAATTATCCCAGAGTCTCCTAGATTCACCCGATCGGATCCAATGGCTCGCAACTATGACCCATCCTGGCCATCGGATGAACGATTCACGATCCGGGCTGTTCACCCAGCATCCTACGGCTACTATCACACCTAACCCAAGCGCTATACTCCCCTAATCCAGTCCGCCCCCACAAGAACTGACGGTCGTGATTGATCCTCCATGCCCGACCAACAGACCACGGAGCAGAGCCAGCCCACGGCGGCGCACAGGTACAGGGCGGCGGCGCACACAACGGCGAAGCCCGTACGGCGGTCCCGGCACCAGGTTCCCCCTCCCCGGTCGACAATTCGCTCACAAGAGTTGACGGCACCCAGATTTCTTCTACCCCTGACCGACCGCGACGACAGCCAGTGCCGATCCCGCAGTCACGCAGTGGCAATCCATGGCCGGACCCGCCTGCAACCTAGCACAACGATTCAGAGTGTGGGGGGTAGAAGCTAGCGAGGGCGCATGGAAGACATACCCCTATCCTCGCCAAGGCAATGCCCAGAAGTCGCCGCGCCAGTGTTGATTTCCTGCTCGGATTCCTCGCGCGCACGGGAAATCCCTCCCCGAGCGTCACATCGCCAAATTGGGAAGGAATTGGTTTCCCCGACACCACGGATAGCGTCCACTCACTGTACAGTGGAGATCTTCACCGGAGAGACGGCCAGTCGGCCATCAAGCGCCCCAGACTTCGGTGTGATCCCGATTAGCCGATGGCGGCACCACGACCCACACCGCGGCAGAGCGAGCTCGGTGGAGGAGATTCCGGTGAGGGGAAAGAAGGTTCTGCGCAGCCTAGGAGCCTTCCTATCCTTTATAGACGCGAGCCGAGTCGTTCAGCGGGTCCGCACATGCCATGGGTGTCACCCTACCTTCCGATCGATGCGGCAACAAGGTAGAAGAAGCAAGCCCCGTTCCGGGCCCACACGCAAGTATTGTTCACCCCGCGCATACGAACCGGGAGGCTGGGGAGTGGGCCCCGCACGGCAGAAAACCAGTGCGCCATGCTCCCAGCGCGCCACAAGCTCCTGACCCCAGGGGCCCGCCTGCAAGTCGCCACTGCACGCGCATCTGGAATGTGGCCCCCACCATCGGTGCAGAGGGAAGAGGCTGGCACCAATGGCTCACCGGTCGGCACACGGTCTAATCCGTTCTTTTGGGCTGTGCGCGTTTGCCTGATGGGCCGATCACAGAAGAAATTCGGCCCAGAGCGCAGGTAGTCCCCTTCTCCTTTCTTTTATTTTCTATCCTCTTATTCATAAATATTTTGAATTCAAATTTGGATTTGAATCTGCTTTTGAGCTCTACCCCTGAATCAGGTGTCACATTAAAGCACTAGTATAGCAATAATATTTTATTTATTTATTTTACATTATTTTTTTAATCACATAAAATTTTCTTTCCTTCCCTTTCTAGGATTTCTTTTAGATTCTAAATTCCCTCTTTGGACTTTAATATTTTTCTTGCCACATCATTTTTATATTGTCACAAAATGCACACAAAATAAGATCCAGCATGATGCACAATTTAGTTGAGTGTCTTTTATTGATTATTTATTTTAAATGAGGTGTTCACATGTGATGATAGGTATAGATCACAAAAAAAATTTCTTGAGCTCTTCTCTATTTTCACCATTTACATTTTCTCTAACAAATTACAAATTGGGTACTACATGAAGGAGGCGCGTGATATAATTAAAATTGCTAATGAGGCTTGTTGGGGGTATGCTTCGTAGCCGAAGATCCTAAAGAAAGAGAACACCTTCGACAGATCCTCTCAAGAGCAGCGCCGAAGCTATTACCTATAGAGCTTCAGCATAGTGACAGATCTCAGGACGAAGGGGCGAACCGACTTAAAGATAGTTTGACTTAAAGACCCATGATGTTTTGTGTCATTATTGTAGTCGATTGTAAAGGACATAAATGTAATTTTACACAGGCTGCGCCCTGTGCCTATAAATAGGTGAATAGTACCCCTACACTGTTCACGCAATCCTGTAATCGCTAACGCATTACGCTAGAATTATTTTCTGCCAAGGCGAAGGTATAAATGTACCTAAATATTATGTAATATTTAAATATCTTAATATTTAAGTTCATATATGTAATATATGAATAATGTCATTTGTTTTTAATATATCTTTCCCTGATGTTTAATAGTTTATATTTTATTTCGCATTGTTTTATGTCTGATCACGAAGGTGTGATCTTCGTGATATTATGTCTGTGGCCTTCGTCCGAAGTTCATTAAATCCTTGGGGAGATAATGCTTCAGCGGACGAAGGGCATTGTTATTTAACATTTTATGTTGCCTTGTTCTTAATTCATAGCATTTGGGAATAAGTCCCCAACATTGGCGCCCACCTCCGGTGAACTCACTTCCACTTTTTCGAGCTGATGGCTTCGTTCAACAACCAAGCTGGAGCTGCTTCGGCTCCGAAGCTGATACTCCTGATAACAGGTGGTTCATGCTCAGAGCCAGCCAACAAGAAGCAGAATAAGGAGGCACAGAGAAGGGTACAGCATGTCGGGGTGCAAGGACCCTTCATCAAGTCAAGATGGTCCCACATCCCAATTACCTTCTCCCAAGAGGACCTTCAGCTCAAGGATTACCCTCACAATGATGCTATGGTTATTTCTTGTGTTACCAAAGGATTTCTGGTCCACAATGTTCTGGTTGATACAGGCAGTGCAACGGATATTATATTTGACAAGGCCTTTAGACAGATGCAAGAGCCAGAGGATAAGATTCATGATGCTACGCACCCTCTTTGTGGCTTCGGAGGAAGGCAGATTGTAGCGCTCGGCAAGATCACGATGCCAGTGACCTTCGGATTTGTCAACAATACAAGGACTGAGCAAGTTGTGTTTGATATTGTTGACATGGAATACCCTTACAATGCAATCATTGGTCGTGGGACACTCAATGCTTTTGAAGCAATTCTTCATCCAGCATATCTTTGCATGAAGATACCTTCGAACCAAGGGCCTATTGCTATTCATGGAAGTCAGGAAGCTGCCAGAAAGGCCAAAGGAAACCGGAAAGATTCAAAAGCAATCCATAATATAGATGGAGTTGAAGCTTGTGAGCAATACAAGTACAGAAGGGAGAAGGCTGCTTTGGCTGATCAGCCGAAGCCCATGCTCTTATGTGAAGATATAGCAGATTAGAAGGTGCTACTGGGATCTCAATTATCTGAGGAGCAGGAGAAAACCCTAATAAGGTTTTTGTTTAACAACAAGGATGTCTTCGCATGGTCAGCTAATGATCTCTGTGGTGTCAACAGGGATGTTATTGAACACTCGCTCAATGTTGACCCATCCTTCAGACCCAGAAAGCAGAGGCTTCGGAAGATGTCTGATGACAAAGCTGAAGGTGCTCGGAATGAAGTGAAAAGACTTCTCAGCGCTGGAGTCATCAGAGAAGTAAAATATCCAGAATGGCTAGCTAACACTGTTATTGTGAAGAAGGCCAATGGTAAATGGAGAATGTGTATTGATTTTACTGATCTCAACAAGGCTTGTCCGAAGGATGAATTTCCATTACCAAGGATATATTCTTTGGTAGTTGCAGCAGCTTCGTTAGAGCTCATGAGTCTACTAGATTGTTATTCAGGCTATCATCAAATCTGGATGAAGAAGGAAGATGAGCCAAAAACTAGCTTCATCACCCCTAGTGGTACATATTGTTACCTTCGGATGCCTGAGGGGCTCAAGAATGCTGGAGGAAGCATCAGCAGAATGACAGCGAAAGTCCTTCACTCTCAGATAGGCAGAAATGTGCTAACATATGTTGATGATATCATAGTAAAAAGCACGAAGCAAGAAAATCACATTGCCGATCTACAGGAAACATTTGCTAACTTTAGGCAATCTGGCTTGAAGTTGAATCCAGAAAAATGTGTTTTCGGAGTAAAGAAGGGCAAATTCCTTGGTTGTCTAGTTTCAACAAAAGGGATCAAAGCTAATCCAAACAAAATTGAAGCCATTCTTTGGATGGAACCACCGAGCACAAAAAAGGGGGCTCAGCGGCTAACAGGAAGATTGACATCTTTGAATCGATTTATATCTAGATCAGAAGAGAGAAATTTACCATTCTTTGAAGTGCTGAAGTCGGCCGAAGTCTTTCAATGGGTATCAGCTCAGCAAAAAGCCTTCGAAGAGCTGAAGCAGTATCTGATAGATTTAACAACCCTAACTCCACCAGCGCCAAGAGCTCCTCTGCTGGTGTATGTGGCAGCTTCGCACTCTGCAGTAAGTGTCGTGCTTGTCCAGGATAAGCTTGAAGGACAATTGAAAAAGCAAGCTCCAGTGTACTTCGTCTCCGAAGTTCTCAGTTTATCAAAGAAAAACTATACAGAATTGGAGAAGGTGTTGTATGCTGTCTTAATGGCCTCCAGGAAGCTTCGACATTATTTTTCAAGCATACCATATAATTGTTCCTTCATCACAGCCTTTGAAGGATATTATGAGAAACAGAGAAGCTACTAGAAGGATTGGAAAGTGGGTTGTGGAACTCAATGAGTTCAGCATTGATTATGTGCATAGATCTTCGATTCAGTCCCAGGAGCTAGCAGATTTCATCGCTGACTGGACGCCAGGGGCTCAGGAGGAAGAAGCAAGTAAAGATGTCGAAGCTTGGACAGTGTTCTGCGATGGTTCCTGGGGAACCTTCGGGGCAGGTGCAGCTGCTGTTTTAATTGCACCTTCCAAAGTTAGAACATGCTATGTAGTGAAACTTGATTTTAGTTGCACAAATAATATTGCTGAATACGAAGCTTTGCTTTTAGGGCTTCGGAAGTTGAAGGCATTGGGGATAAGAAGGGCGGTTCTCAAAATTGATTCCCAAGTTATTTCTGGTCATGTTGACAAGAGTTGCAAAGCAAGAGATCCGAAGCTTGAGAAATATTTGGATACAGTTCGAAGGCTTGAAGCTTCCTTCGAAGGGTTTTCTGTCAAGAATATTCCACGAGGAGAAAATGAGCCCGCTGATCTGCTAGCCAAGTCAGCGGCACAGGGGATGCCCTTGCCTTCGGAAGTATTCTTTGAAACAATAAAAGCACCTTCGGTGGAACTTCTTGAAAGAGCAGTGCTCAATATATCTCCTGTTTATAGTGAAGATTGGAGAACCGAGATCATGTCTTTTCTCAAGTGCAATTTCCTTTCAGATGACGAAGTTTATAATAAGAGAATAGAGGCAAGAGCCCGACCATATGTAATAATAGAGGGGGAATTATACAAACATGTAGTCTGTTCTCCATTACTCAAATGTTTATCCAGAGCTGAAGGTATAGAATTGATGAAGGAAATACGTGAAGGCCTGTGCGGATCTCACATCGGATCTAGACCCTTGCTGGGAAAAGTTTTTCGACAAGGATTTTATTGGCCGAAGGCAGCTTCGGATGCAGCAGAACTAGTCCAAAAATGCGAAGGCTGTCAAAAATGTGCAAGAGATCAAAAACAGCCTTCGCCTCTGACTCAGTTAATACAGCCCACATGGCCATTGCAAAGATTGGGCTTCAATTTGCTAGGCCCGCTTCCACCAGCACAAAGAAATTTAAAATATGTTGTGGTGGCAGTAGAATATTTTTCTAAGTGGATCGAGGCGAAGCCTTTAGCCACAATAACTTCGGTCACCGTTCAGAAATTCTTCTGGCCATTGTTTGTCGCTTCGGAGTGCCGAAGGCTATTACTGTGGACAACAGAACACAGTTCGATGCCGAAGCTTTCAAAGAGTTTTGTGAACAAATTGGCACGAAGATTCATTTTGCATCGGTTAGACATCCGAAGTCAAATGGACTTGTCAAAAGAGCCAATGGCATTATAATGACAGAAATAATGAAGTTAATCTTCAACCAGCCCAGGGGAAAGTGGCCAGATGATTTAATCAAAGTGGTGTGGAGCCAGAACACAACTATGTCAAGGTCAACAGGCTTTACACCATTCAAATTGCTGTTTGGTGACGAAGCAATAACCCCAGAAGAAGCCAAAGTTGGGTCAATAAGAACAGTGGCTTCAGCGGAGGACGAAGCTGACTATTCTGTGGAAAAAGATGCTATAGAAGGGATCAGGCTTCAGGCTGTGGAAAACATCAATAAATATCAAGCTGAAACAATTAAATGGCGTGATAGAAAAGTTCGGCTAAAAAAATATCAAGCCAGGGCACTTGGTACTTCGGAGAGTTGCTAACCCAGATACTGTAGGCAAGTTGCAGTTAACGCGGGAAGGATCTTTTCTGGTAGTATCTTCGTCAAGACCCGGTTCCTACAGATTGAAGGATATGGACGGCAACGACATTCCTAGATCTTGGAATGCGGATGAGCTTCGGCGATATCATGTGTAGTTTGATGTAATCATTTTTATTCTTTTTTTCCTATGGCACCCTTTTCCTTTCCAAAGGGGGAGAAAGGTTTTTAATGGGGCCATAGCATGTAATTTCTTTTTTTTCTTATTTCAGCTCTACAAGAGCAATATCACCCAAAAAATGTAAATGTAAAAGATGAGCATGCACCATTGAGTGCAAAGAGAAAAGAAAAAAAACAGGGAGAAGCTCGAAAGACATCCCTAAGGGGATGCAGAGCACGACGAAGCTACAAAAAAGCCGTTCGTAAGGGAGCGCAGCGTAAGTTTTCTGCTCAAAAGTCGTTCCAAAGGGAATGCAGAGCTTATAGCGAAAAGTCAACGCTGATTCCGCCGAAGTATAAGGCGAAGCGCGAAAAGTCAACGCGATACCGCCGAAGTAAAAGGCGAAGAAGTTCAAAAGACGTTCCTAAGGGAATGCAGAACTTACAGCGAAAAGTCAGCGCTGATACACCGAAAAATAAACGGTGAAGCCGAAAAATAAACGGCAGAAACTTTGGTTGTTCCTAAGGGAATGAAGGTTTTGGTTGTGGCTTCGTATGTGTGGGTTTGGACATTCATTTACACGATACATTACATCATACATTTGCATTCATAAACATTCATTTAGACATACATAGGATCATGATCATCATAGCATAGACAGATGTTTCGGCTCTAAAGAGAAGGCTTCGGAAAAAAGAAACAAGTTTTATGCTTCGCTGTGTACGAAAAGAAGGGAAGGTGTTTTTCGCCTTCGGCTCAAAAATACTAATTTCGTCCACACCAAAGCACTTTATAAATTGATGGAAAGGTAAGAATATATTACAAGGTATGGATAAAGTCCACGAAGTTAAATTTAATTACATCATTCTTTATACAAGTTATTACAGGAGTTTTTTGAGCTATTTCTACAGACTACTCGAGCTTGATCAGTATTCATGGAGATTCGTCTTTTTACTCCGTAGCTTCAGCTTCGGCTTCGTCATCCTGTATGTAAGTATTATAAGAAAAAATCAAATTCAAAGGAAAAGGTAAGCATAAGGTATGATTTTGTTACCGGCTTAAGATGGCTTCGAGCTTCGTCACCAGCTTTGCTTCGTCCACCCTTTGTCCATACTAATTTTATAAATCTATTTGCAATACTTCGGGCAAGGTTGGGAATGTTATCCAAGTCTGCTGGTGATAAGCTGAAATTGGGTCTATTGATGACCTTTCCGTGTTCGCAGCCAGACTTCAGGAAGGCAACAGCTGTGCCCCAAGAAGCTACCAGGGCACAGAAGTCACCATGTCCAGCTATAACATAGTCAAGATCATCAATTTCACCTTCGATATGTTCGAAGGCACCCGGCAGGTCTTCAGCCGAAGGAGTAAATTTTTCGCTGTTGGCTCCAACTGAATAGAAGACCTGCTTCAGCCGTCGAACGCATCGATTGCTGAATTCCAGACATTTATTCTAAAGGCTTGTCGATGATTTTTTCAAGTCCGAACTTTTTTGGACTTCGGCTTCAAGTTTTGCACTAAGCTTCTGCTTTTCTTGATCAAAGTTTTCCGATTGAGAGAGAAGCTTCGTACTCAATTCTGTTATTTTTGCTTCAGCTTCCGCTAGTAAGCCTTCGGTTGTCTGAAGCTCGAAGTCTTTCTTTTCAATAGCAGTTGATTGCTCTTTTATTTTACCCTCTAAATTTTCAATTATAACCTCGTGCTTTTTATCTTCCAAGTCCTGCTGCATTTTTAAAGCTTTGCTCAGCAGCATACTCTGCGAACAAATAACCTTCGTTAGAAAACATCTATGTTATTAAAAACAATAAAAGTTAGAGAAAAGTTGTTTACCTTGAAATTGGAATAAAATAAACTACCGACAATGTGTTGTCGTCAGTAGCGACTGATATCAGTTTCGAGCTTCGGGAAACCGATACTCTTTGATAGAGTACCGATAACTTTCGTGCCGGTCTGATCTCGCACGCAGCCCAACCTTTCGTCATCAATGCCACCGAAGAGAAGCGCTCCCGGCCGATACCCGCAAGATATAGCATATTCTTTTAGCTCTTCTTTTTCAGCTTTTGTCAGCTCTTGGCCAACTAAGTTTTGAAAGTTAAAAGCTTCATCTTCCGAAGTATCTTCGGTCATTTCTTCCTTCTCGGGCTTTGTGGCCGTAGTCTCTTCGGTGGCTGTGGCAGCTTCTTCTGCGTTAGCCTCTTCTACGGCAGCTTTTTCCGCGGCCATGTTTAGAAGTATTTTATCTATATCAGCAACCATGCTTTCTAAATTAATATCTTCGAATCTGGCAGCTTCGGCTCTGGCCTCTTCTGCGGCAGCCTCCGAAGGTACAGCTTCAGTAGCTGTTATGCTTTCAATAGCTGGCACCTTCGGAGCTGAAGCTCCTGGTGGTGTTGCTTCGATGACTTCTGTCACAGTAATGATTCTTTGCCTTTTTGGCCTAGATGCCTTCGTTTTTGCGGGCTCCTTTTCCTTCTGAAAAAGCTTCGTCAGATGTGGCCCCAGTGGACTTAGTTTGACAGGCAAAGATTCATTCATTACCTTTAAGGTTTCCTCTACTTCGGTAGCAGAGGGTTTTGCAGAAGTTCCTTCTTCTTCGTCAGTTTCTTTTTGCTTCGGAGTTGAAGTTTTTCTCTTCTTTGAAATGCCTGTTTTTGGCTCAGACTCTAGTTTTTTCTTCTTTGGTTGATCTTCATTGTCTTTATTCAAGACACTGACTACTCTTTTCCTCTTTTGGCCTTCGGCACCCTTGTCTAGCCGCTCATAATCAGGATATTCAAAACCCAGGGCATCCATCACTCGGTTTAGCCTTTGCTTCAGACGGGTGCCGAAGGCCGCAGTCATTAATTGGTCTTATTTTTTAGAATAATTCCCGAGTATTTCATTGCATATCACTTCGATTGTGTCCAACCATTCTGCAAGGCACTTTGAAATGTCTTTTGAATTTGTAATGGTAAGGCAACCAGATAAGTTCTCCTTCCTTCTTTTTTCTTTCAAGCTTCGGCATGACCCACTCTTTCATAGTTGGAAACACTTTGAAAGCTAAGAATTCCTGCACTAAGTCCCTAGTGCCAATGTGCTCCGCGATAACTCTAAATTCAGCCAGCGCAATTTGGGTTGGACCCTCTGGTGTCATATTGCACGGGGGTATGGTCTCTCCGAAGATCAACTCTAACGGACTCTGGACCAGCTTCTCCTTATCATTGTCAACTTTGACGTAGAGCCATTCAGATTTCGAACCAGCTGGCCACTTGCTTCGGTAACTGATCACTGGAAATTTTGTAGTCTTGCGGTAGGCAAAATTGTAGCAGCCGAAGTTTTCATGTAACCCATCTCCTCTAGCCTTGGTCTGGTAATGCAGCTCATGCACTCGGCAGAAACCTTCGGCAAATGGTTCCACCCCTTGGTTTCGGAGAGCCCAAATGTAAACGCTAAGCCTAACGATAGCGTTAGGAGTTAGCTGATGAAGGTAGATCCCAAATTTCTTCAGCACATCAGCAATCATCTTATTCAAAGGGAATCTTAAACCAGCTTTAAAGAAACTTTTAAAGATCACTACTTCATCTTTTCCTGGCTTCAGAGTAGTTTCTTCCCCACCAAAATGAACCAGCTCTTTCTTTTCTTCACTTAAATAGCCCAACTTCAACATCTTAGGTAAGTCACCTTCGGACATGGTGGATTTTCCGAAATCCAGATGGCTGGGTTTGCTCGGCACCGCGCTGCTATAATCATCTTCAGACTCGGTCTCCACAACATCAGCTTGCTCTGCTTTAGCGGCAGGGACATCCTCCGATGTTACCAGCCCAGACCGCTTCATTGCTTCGGAAATTGGAACAATCTCAGTAGCTTCGGTCTCATCTCCCTCACGATCAACCCTGGCAGTGGAACGAACTCTGGCCATTTGATTATGACTTGAATTTTTTGTTGTTGACTTTTTTTTATTTTCCCGAAGCACTTCCTCTTGTGACGAAGCAGAATCAAAAGCGACGCTTCGTTTGAGCACGACGATTAAGCTTCGGCTATGGCTAAATATTTGGCAGCAAAACAGTGCAATAGCAATGAATGCTGTGGTAACTTCACACCTACCCGTCTGTTTATATAGTGCCGCAGGTGGGAAGATGAATCGTCAAGGTCTCCCGCACCGAACAAACAGTCACCCGCACTCGCTGAACGGTGGGCCACTGGGTCCGAGAAGGTGAATCGCTGGGGCGCGCGTAACTGCTGCAAGATGGGGCCACAGCGCGTGCGGATTATTTTAATCGTTTCTCGCCAACGAGCCCAGGGAAGGTGTTTTTCGGATCTTCGGCATCCCGAATCCTAAAAGACTTTTTCACGGATCAAGCTCGTTACGAAAAACGATCTAGCACCGCGAAGGGGCTACTGTTGAGGGTATGCTTCGTAGCCGAAGATCCTAAAGAAAGAGAACACATTCGGTAGATCCTCTCAGGAGTAGCGCCGAAGCTATTACCTATAGAGCTTCAACATAGTGACAGATCTCAAGACGAAGGGGCGAACCGACTTAAAGATGGTTTGACTTAAAGACCCATGATGTTTTGTGTCATTATTGTAGTCGATTGTAAAGGACATAAATGTAATTTTACACAGGCTGCGCCCCGTGCCTATAAATAGGTGAATAGTACCCCTGCACTGTTCACGCAATCCTGTAATCGCTAACGCATTACGCTGGAATTATTTTTTGCCAAGGCGAAGGTATAAATGTACCTAAATATTATGTAATATTTAAATATCTTAATATTTAAGTTCATATATGTAATATATGAATAATGTCATTTGTTTTTAATATATCTTTCCCTAATGTTTAATACTTTATATTTTATTTCGCATTGTTTTATGTCTGATCACGAAGGTGTGATCTTCGTGATATTATGTCTGTGGCCTTCGTCCGAAGTTCATTAAATCCTTGGGGAGATAATGCTTCAGCGGACGAAGGGCATTGTTATTTAACATTTTATGTTGCCTTGTTCTTAATTCATAGCATTTGAGAACAAGTCCCCAACAAGGCTATTGACGAAGCTATCGACAAGCTGTTGAACGAAGTTGCCGACAAAGTCCTGAAAGAAGACTGAAGCTGTGTATTTTTGATAGTTTAGTGTCCTTGTACATGGCTCTTGGTTTTGTAAGAAACACTTATGAACAATTTGCATGTATATTGATGTAATATATTTCTTTATGATGCGTGGAATCTTCGTACATACCGTTTTTTAGCCTGCGGCCAAAAAACACGTTCCCTTCTTTTCACACTTCAGAAAGAAATCCCCTTCTTTTCCAAAGCGAGTATGTAGTTCTTGCCGAAGACGTTGCATAAGAATATCATTGTCAAAGGCTATTCTCATTAATTTTTTTGCTGAAGCTGAATGGGCAATTTTCCTTGTTTTTCTAGTATCAATGCATAGTGATGTATGATGCGATGTCATGATGCAATATGATGTGATGGCATGATGCAAATGATGTTGACGCGCAAAACATAAAAGATAAGACTCTACATTCCCTTAGAAACAACTTTGGAGTCTCTTCACCTTTAACTTAGGTGGTATTTCAGCTCTGCATCCCTTAGGAACGACTTTAGAGCTAAGCTCTCACTACATGAAACACATATATTTTCGTGGGCTAAAAACCCATGAAAATAAGCATAACCGACGAAAATAGTCGCTGAAAATAAATTTGACGAAAATATGCAACTATTTTCGTCGGTACCGACGTAAATTACTTATTTTTGTCGGCTTCCCCAAGGCCGACAAAAATAGGTGCTCCGGCGGGGTATTTTCATCGGCCACGGTGGCCGACGAAAATAGGGCACTTTATTTTCGTCGGCTTCCACGTGCCCACAAAAATAGCTGGCCTGGAGCTATTTTCGTCGGCCAGCCCTAGGCCGACAAAAATTCATGGTACCCCCCAAAACAGATTTTTCTACACCTTTTAATTCCTAGCAAAATACACATATACAATAAACAGTTTCAATACAGAATTCACAAACCACATCCACAATCAATACCATAATTGTTTCAAACCACAATCACATCCATAATAAAGTCCATACATAGTCCATACATAGTCCATAACAAGTGCACATAAAACAAACTCACTCACGACAAGTCTCACTCCTGCGGGCTGTGGGAGTTTTGGCCACTCCCTCCTCCGCCACCAGGAAGGTGGCCACTCTCTCCGAAACCATGGACGAGGTAGTCTTGGACGTTGACAGCACCCTCCGATCCCTGAGCATGTGACACTGAACCCTGCAATAATTCATCAATCATTCAAATAAGGCTGCGTTTTGCTATCCCTATACATATACATTGCTATGTTTGGTCACTATTTGCATAAAACTAAACATGGAACGTCACCTGTGATCCATTGTGCTGAGGAGGCTGTGCATTCATCCACGGGTAGTGTTGTGCTGGCCACCCCTGAGGTGGTGGCACCCACCCCGGCGGTGGCGGTGCCATCCACGCTTGAAGTGGCTGAGAGCCCGACGGTGGCTGGGAGACCGGTGGCACCCATCTCGGGGCTGGCTGCGATCCCTGGGGTGGTGGAGCCATCCATGTGCCTGGAGGTGCCTGCGTCCACCCAACACCGGTCCACAGTGGCTGCGACGCTGGAGCTAGCTGAGATCCCTGGGGTGGTGGCGTAAACGGCTGCAACTCTGGAGCTTGTCCTGGCCACTGTCCCCATCCTTGTGCCTGCGAGCCATTTTTGATAATAAAAAAAGAGTTGCTATGGAATTTAAGTGTTAAGATAGTGTTACCTGGGGAGGGCGAAAAGCGGGCAAGTTCATATCAGGGCCGAGTCGAGAAGTCATTTCCTGCAAATGGATGAAACGTTAGAATCACAACATTATACTTTGAATTCAATGACACATGATGAGATAGACAAATTAACTGAAAATAAGAAGCCATATACTGCGTCAGCTGTCTGACCTGCTCCTGTGCTGCTCGAGCCTGCTGCTGTGCTGCTCGAGGCTGCTCCTGTGCTGCCCGAGTCTCCTCCTCCAGCTGAGCCTCTCGAGCAGACCTGGAGGAGCGAGAACTCCCTGCCGAAGACGATGCCTTCCCTTGACCTATTGTCCTGTTATACTCCACAACGCCGGTGCCAAAGGCAAACCTGCATGATACACATAGTTGAGCCATTAAGTGGACACATTCTTGTTAATGAAATTGTCGAATCAAACACAAACACCTCACCTGCCATGCTTTCTACCCCCACCACTGTGGTACAACGCCGAGGCATCTAAGTCCGAATGCATCCAGTCGAAGTCAGGCCCATGGCGTTGAGTCATTTCCTCCCCATATGCATTCTGCAAAGAAAGTTGGAGTTAGACACAAAACATGCAATTTAATTCGTAAATACAAACTTGTTTACCATTTTCTCCCTTGCCGCCTCGCTGCATAGCACATCAGGGTTCGCTGGATCAGGGCCACGGTGACCACAGACGTAAACCTTCATAAAACCTGGAGCAACTCTACTTTCAGCTTCCTGCATGAAAAAGAAGAGTTAAACCATAGAATTTTCATAGATGTAACATACAAGTTTGATTTATAGACTTACCATGCGGCATGCGGTACCAAGGTGTCCATCGGCGCCGTACCTATGCCCCGGTCCTTCAGTGCCACGGTTGGCACGGTGCTTCTGTGACTCTGCAATCCACTCAGGCAACGCCCATCTCTTAGCCAACCACCTCCAGGCTTCCATGTCCTTCACAAGCCAATCCACAACGCTCTCCAGGTACTGCTCCTCTGTGAGGTAGATCTCATTGGCCCCTTTTGATTTGCTCATGTTCTGCCCCTTTATCTTCTTGTAGTAGTAGTTGACGGCCGCGATGCGCGCATTGTACATGGCATCCTTGATGACCTTATCAGCGCACTTCCGAAAGTGCCTCTTCACACGTGACCACTGTGCCTGATCCTCCTCATTCTCCAATTGGAACCTCTCCCACATATCAACGGAGATGTTAAGTTAAAGTAAGATTATGAGAAGCAATAATTCAGTGAATTGCTTATATACGAAAGTAAACTCACCTAGAACTCGTCCCACACAACCACCTGACAAGTCCTTCGTCTTTGTTCCGAAGTTCCCCCTCCGCTACAGCTTTCCCCTGGCTCCCCTGGCTGGACATAGTCCTTCAGACCCAGTCGGCCCACTGCATAGCCGCGAACCTCTCGCCATTGAGCTCCACCATGCTAGGGTAGTAGAAGCGACAGAGGCTACCCAACACCGCGTTCACCTTGGGACGTCTGCTTGTACCATCCCAAGTCAAGTCTTTCCATGACCTACAAACATTAATAAAACAAGTAAACCAGTGCAATCACGTTCACATTAAAAAATTAACACAGCAAAAATAAGCCCCACCATTCTCCATGCGGCCGGATGAGGCTCCTCTCGGCAGGTCTCGGACCAAGCGCATTGCTCTTCTTATACCTAAGTATACAAGTCAATTCAATATGATGAAATGATTAAAAACTAATATGCATAAGTAAGTTGAATTATTATGAAATAAAAATCAACATTAATTAATAATACCTGAAGGACATAGAAAAAGAACCATCCGACGCGTCGCCCGCGCCGCCTGCCCCCATAAGGTCAACCTCCTCATCCTGCACATGAGCCTCCTGCTCACCCTCCTCACCCTGCACATGAGCATCCTGCTGAGGAGCCTCCTGCTCACCCACCTCACCCTGCACAGCCTGCTGTGACTCTAGACAGTCGAGAAGCTGCTGCTGCCTCTCTCGGCTCTGTGAGGTGCCCTGAAAAAGCCCACTGCCCGAGCTGTCCTCGCTGGCCGCGCTGCCCCCACTCCTCCTCGATCTCCTATGCTTGAACATGTTCAACTATAGATAAATTAATGTCAAACCACAGTATATGAAACAAATAATATGAAAATTAATAATGTGAAAATTGCAATACATAGCTTAATTGATTAACTAAAAGAAACATACTAATCAAAAGTCATCCGCATCCGATGATGCTTCTTCGGCTCGTTGTTTATTCATACGCTCTTGATTTTGTTGGATCCTTACTGATCGTCTAATGACGACAGGTCGTTTGCGCTTTGAGCTAGGTTCTTCAATTAAGTCGCTTGAATTGCTACAGAGATTTTCAAGGCCTTCCCCATTGGTCACATGGAATCGGTGAGCTATGTCTTGATTCGACGCCTCTTCTGGTTGAAAAACATCATCATCGTTTTCCCTGCTCGTACTCACGTAGTCAGCACTCTCAGCAGCGAAGACTTGTGGGTTGACTTTGATTGCAACCCACCAAGCCCTAAGGCTTAGGTGAGGATATGGCAGGTAGTACACCTGTTTTGCCTGATTTGCAAGGACAACATCGCTCATACTTCTCGGAATCCTAGAGCTATGCTTCACCTCGACATTACCATACTTGTCGACACGAGTCCCACTATGAGCATCAAACCAGTCGCACTCGAAAAACACGACTTTAAGTTCCCTGGGGCCATCGAAAATCAACTCTACAATGTTTTGAAGAACACCGTAATAGTCCACTACTTTGTCATCGTCAACATATGAACTTGCCAACACACCACTATTGGTGGTGGCTGCCAATGGTCGACTCTTCTCCAATTTCATGGTTCAGAAGCGATATCCATTTACATCATAGTGAGTATAGTTCCTGACAGACACAGAGGTATGTGCCATTTGCTGCAAGTCCGGGTGCACAGAGTTTTTGGAAACCTATACAAGGAATTAGTATATGCATTATATCTTCCAAGTCCAAAATTCAAAGATTAAGTATGGACAATGATAGAACGACAATTACTAACATAATTAAGAAACCACTGCACGAAGTTTGGGCCACCTTTCAACCCATCACGTCAAAGATTTTCTAATTGGATGGCCATAGGTTTTCTAGTAGATTTCCAACATTCTTCATCAAACATGCTGGACATATTAAAAACATGGAGATTACACACTATAGAAATTATGAAATGAGAAAATGGACGTAACTATGAGGAAAACTTACTCGAACGCCTCCTGTGTGCCGTCAATATTGCTATACATATATAGCATTAGCGTGTTCAGATCTGATGCTTCAATGTGATGTACACTCCCTTTTCCAACTGCTTTACCCGGATTCGCAAAAATCTGAAGGGTGCTTTGGGGTGATTGATTTTCGACATGAAGTCGCACTGAAGGCGCAAACACATTGTTGGCTCGAGCAAAATACCTGGTTGAGAATTGAGATATCTCCTTAAGGGCAAAAGCCTAAGCAATACACCCTTCGACTCTAGCCTTGTTGCGAACAGACGCCCTGAGCTTTTTCAACGCCCTTTCTATAGGATACATCCACCTAAATTGCACTGGTCCACCTACCAAAGCTTCCCAAGCCAAATGCACAATTAGATGTTGCATCACATTGAAGAATCCTACCGGGAAAACCTTTTCAAATTTACAAATAAGAATTGGAATTTCTTTCTCAAATTTCTGCATCAACCTCTTTGATACCGTCTTTGCGCATACTTCCCTATAGAAGTAACTCAGCTCTGCAAATATGCTCCAAAGCTCATCCTTAAAATAGCCTCGAAACATCACGGGCATCAACCTCTCCATAATAATATGGTAGTCATGGCTTTTCAAACCGATCAATTTACCGGTCTTCAGATTGACTGCCCGTTTCAGATTTGCCACATATCGATCTGGAAATTTCAGATTCTTCAACCACTTAAATATTTCTTTCCTTTCATCCGGCTTGAGGTAGTAATCAGCTCGCGGCCTACTCTCATGCCCTTTATCGCTTACTTTCAACTCGAGCATCAGCCTCTTACAAATTTCAGCCATGTCTTTTCTTGCCTTCATATTATCTTTCGTTTTATCAGTCACATCGAAACATGTGCTTATGATGCTTTCAGCAACGTTACGCTCTTGGTGCATCAAGTCTATGTTGTGCGGCATGATCAAGGCTTTTGCATACGGAAGCTCCCATATTGATGAAATATGGGTCCAGTTGTGGTCCTCCCCGTAGCCTTGGAACCTATCATTTTCTCCTGGCTTCAGACGAGCATGCCATGCCATTATCTGTGATGCAGTTTACCTCTTTGGTGGCCCCTTTCTGATTTTGGCTCCACTTCTAAATGCAGTAAGAGAACTCCTGAAATCATGCTTGAATGGAGTCCAACGTCGATGAGCATCAAAGAATGACACTTTCCCACCATGCTTCAATCTGAATGCATCCGTATCATTCATACATATGGGACAGCACAACCGACCATGAACACACCATCCAGACCAATCTCCATACGCCAGCAGATCATGCACTGACCACAAATAAGCAGCGTGCATGGTAAACTTCTTTTCAGTATGGCTGTCATAAGCCTTCACACCTCTCCACAATTATTTCAGCTCTTCAATTAAAGGGCGAACAAACATATTCAGCTTTGGCCCTGGATGCTCGGGGCCTGGGATGACTAGTGCAAGGAACATGAACTCTTCTTTATTGACCAACTCAGGAGGAAGATTATATGGCACAATGAAGACAGGCCAACACGACTAAGGGCATGCACTGCTATTGAAAGGTGTGAATCCATCTGTCGATAGACCAAGCCGTACACTCCTAGGGTCGTTTGCAAATTCAGGATCAAACTCGTCAAATGCCTTCCACGCATCACCGTCCGACGGATGGACCATTATGTCTGGATCAGTGACGAGAAGTACACCATTCTTTGGCAACGTCATATGCAGAGCTATTTCCTTATTGAGGAACAACCTTGAAAGCCGAGGAATGATGGGCAACTGACGAAGTTGCTTAGCTGCGACTTTCGTAACTACCAATTCACCCTCATCATTTGTCACCTCGACATATCTAGAAGCTTCGCAATGCTTACAATTGTCCATCTTGACATCCTCAAAGAATAGCATGCAACTGTTGGGATACACGTCGATCTTCTCATATGTCATCCCAAGACCAGCCAACATCTTCTTTGCGAAGTAGATATTCTTTGGCAACTTATGATTCTCCGGGAGAACCTCGCCCATTAGTTGGACGATGTCGTTGTAAGCACTGTTTGAAATGTTGTGCTTCGACTTTATCGCCATTAGTCTTGTGAGAGTCCCAAGAACTGACATCTGAGTGAGCTCGTGCAGTCTCTCTTCTCCCGCGGCGAGTAGCCGGAAGAATTCCTGAGCATCACGTGGAAGCTGCCCCGGCTCCTCACCGTTCATTTCAACCTCCCTACCAAGATCATGCAACATGTCGTCCATCCTATCATGATCGTCATCAAGTTCCACCTCCGCGTCAACGTGTCCAATAGACTCTCCATGCCGGTACCATACAAGGTAGTTCGGCGTAAACCCACTTTTGCAAAGGTGTTTCTCCATTTCTTCCCTCTTCTGAGGCCACTTGTTCTCGCATCGATTGCAAGGACACTTCACTAGACGACTAGTTGCATCTTTGAAAGCGTGCTCAAGAAAAGCCTTTGTTACAACCATCCTGTGACACCCCAGTGTCACCTAGGGTTTCTCTCAAGTGCTAACCCAAGAACCATCATTTTATGTGAACCAAATTAAGCATGAAGCATCAAATTAACTTAAGAATAAAAGATCTACTAAGTGTATATCTAAAGAATCATGTTCCAAACAAGTAAGATTTTCAAAAAGAGCAAAATGTTGAAACCCTAACACCAACCCTAATTGAGATCTTTAAGTAGAATTGAAGAAAAGGGGCAAAAGACTATGAAAAATATAAAATCAAAGCATAGGCCAAATATAAACATTGAAGTATACTAAATAAGAAACAATAAAGGTTATGAAAGCTTGTCCAAAATAGTTTAATAAAACCCTAAAACAAGCTTCTCAAGTAAGGGTTCAATGGGGATTTCTGAAATTCAGAATTCTGAATTTCAGCCCTTGAGCTAAAGACCAAGCGTGTTCACCTTGATCCCTAGCTCAAATCCTAATGACCCCATTGACAAAAATTGTACCTAACTAATCCCTCTGTCACATGCCAGAAGATGGCATTGGGACGTGAGCCCTAAACACGACAAAACCCAGGATTTGCCTCGGGCTCGGGCAGGAAGACAGACCAGATTTCAGGGCTCCAAATCATGGAAACCAGTAGGAAAAATCCTATGACCCCCACACAAGATCGGTAGCTTATAGGGAGGAGAAGAGGTTTTGTGCACTGACCAAGGCAAGAGCAGGCTCAGATGAATGACCACACACGCCAGAACTTGGGCAGAATGAACGCGCACACGTGTTCGACCCTGGTTGGCACGCCGGCGTTCGCCCAACCCGAGCGCGCGCTCGCCCCAGTGTTCGGTCAAGTCCACCGCGCGCCCTCGGCCATACCCGCCCGCGCGTATAAAGCCTCCCCAGGTGCGCCTCACCTCACCCCGTGCTCACCTTCGCCGGCTAGACGCCCCTGCTTAGCTCCGGCGAGCTCTTTTTTGCCCGCCATTGCCACCCGAGCCTCGGCCACCGTGGCCAGCCCACCCCAGTTGCTTCCAAACCGCGCCAGCCGCTCGGTTAGCTTCGCTAATAGCTTGTGAAGCTTTCCCAGCCCTCGGACCCGGTAGAACTTCACAGGAGAACCAAGATCGTCCTCACTGGACTTCGGCTGCCCGCCTGCGCACGTAGACCGAGCAATCCGGTGAGCCATTCTTCAATTCCTCGCACACACACCTTCCTTGATCCCTGGTGAAGCTCTCTGACCTATTTGATTGGTCAATTGTGCCCTGGATAGACCGGACTCCTCACCGCCGACGAGCTCCCCTGCCTGCGCACGTGGACCGACCGACTCCGACCATCCCCGACGGTGACCCGCACATCGCCGTGACCCTCAGGACCTCCCCTACACCCTCGGCCACCTCACCGGAGCAGTCTCAACGCTGGTAAGCCCCTCCACCCTTTCTTCCACCGCGGGTACTGTTTGATTTGGGGAAAGGACCTCGGGTTAGGATTAGAAGAACCCAGGGGGTTTTCTGAATTGTCAGCGACTCAATTGAATAGTAGCCCAAGGACTAGTCTGTAAGGAAACTTGAAAACACCCGCCAGGGACCCCGTTGCAAAGTAGTTTTCCATTTAATCATTTCTGTTTAATCTTTTTAATGAACAGAGAACTTAGTAAATTCATAACTTAAGAAATACTTAACCAAAAAATTGTCAAACCAGTTTTGCTGGATTCTAAATATTATGGACTACCAACTAAAAATACTGAACCCCATGCCTTCTGTTCTAAATTTTAGAGTTTAAAATTAAATACAGAAACTGACCAAACCATGTTTAATTAAAGAAAATTAGTTATGCTTCTGTGTTGAACTTAAGAAAATTTGTAGATGTTCAAACCCCATTTAACCACTGTTTAAAAATAGTGGGAACCCCAGTATTGAAAATTCAAGTAGGGATATCTATTAAAAGCCATTTTTACCCAAAACATAAGAAAATCAGAAAGGCATTAGAAATTAATGACCAGTGAATGAAATTATTTTTCCTAGCCTACTTAAGTAACAAAGAACCTAGGAAAAATAAAAAGACCACTAGTCCAGAATAGAATTAAAGTGGAATGTTTTATTTAGCATTATTTCCAACTAGAAAACAATTATTGGAGTTATAAAACCAGACCCAAATTTGTTAATAAAAATCCAGTGGACTTGTAACCACCAAAACCCCACTGCAAAAATAATAAACACCCCAGCCCATCATTTTAAGTAGGGTAAATAAATAGAACATGATAATGAGTCATATTTCAAATAAATCATGAGTAACCCAAAATAATGCAATAATGGGCAAACAAAATTTTGCTAGATCAATAATGAGATAGGCCACCAGAGAAAAATGCAAACCCATTTGAAAGATGCATAATAATACCTATTACCAATACTTCATGAAAAAGACCATTTAATACAAATAATCCCTACCACCTTTCCCTTAAGCAAAAAGATGCCAAACTTCAGAATGATTGCTCTTGTACAAAATAGAAGCTAGGAAAAATCAGAGATATGTTGTTTGATATTTTTCAAATATAGTGGTAGTAGAAAGCACCCCTTTGGCTAGAAACTTTGGAAAATCATAATAAAATAACTGGTAAGTATTAACGGCTAGAAATTTGTGCAAAGTCATGTTATAACATCTAGATGCCAGCAAAAATATGTATTAAGGAATAACCTTCTGTTAAATGGTAGTTGTAGTTCAAACCACCCCTCATGTCCTAATACTTAATAATTTTATCCAGAAAGAACTACTTGCTTTTTAAACCCCAAATTTTGAGACAGAGAATTATACACCAGTAATAAGCCACTGTAAGTTTGACAGAATTTTTGGAAATTTATTAAGACAACTTGTAGTTCAAACCCACTCTAAAAACATAAAGGGAATAAAGGGAAAGAAAGGAAACATAAACCTCGGCCCAATAAGTCCAACTTGAAATCTTGACAATTCTCACTAAAACTTTAAAAAGCATTCAGTGGAACACCAAAATGAATTACCACTTAGTTTAACTGAGTGTGATCTAAATTACTAAGTATACCACCAAAAATCTTTAGTAGCAAGATTAAACCCTATCTAAATTGAGTGGATCATTCACCATCAAAAGTTTAATTGCTAAAGCACATATCATATCATGCATGTATCTTACTCATTGCATTCATTAGATTGTAATCTCGCTGACGGAGAGTACGTGCTCATCCCCGGGCAAGGAACTATCCAAGAGGAGGACCAGGAGCAAGCTTCCGAGGCTGCTATCGAGGATCTCCCCGCAGCCCCAGTTATTGAAGGCAAGCCCCAGTTTTATGCATAACCGTATTATTATATTCTACTTTACTACACTTAATGCTTGTAGGATTGTAATGTGCACTTAAGTGTAGGAGTTGCTTGAAACCTCTAGTTGCATGAACTTAGGATTCCTTTTTGAGATGGATACTAGTATGCTAGGTCGAGTAGCTGCTTTGCTAATCAGGATCTCGGTCGAAGTCGAGTGATTTTTCTAGCACTCACGCGAGGTCAGGAATTGATTGTATTCATCTTGATAATGGGATCTATGTAGTCTATGGACTTGGATCTAGGGAGGATGCCTTATCCATGAGACAGGAAAAAGAAATTAAGGATTAATGTGTGGATACCTGAGTCAAGCTTTTGAACGTACTAAGCACATGTCGAGAAATATGGTAACTGGTAAACCTAGTACCTGAGTGAAGCCGGGCGCGGACTTTATCCCTCACGTGACCTGAGACTGGGTCTCCCATGCAAGCTATGGTGGGTACAAGTGCGGTCACTGCACGGCGGCAGCCGGGGTCAGTGGAGCATTGTATGCCAAGGCGGAGAGGCCTGGACGCGAACGGGGAATCGATGGGGACGGTTGACATGTGTGGGGTCGGAGTACCCTGACATGTCGTGTGTTTAGGTTTACCTTGCAAGGATAAAACTCGATTCGAATCGTCTGCTTCTCGCAGCTAATGAGACTATTTGACCCCTTGTACTACATTGAGTAAGAAGTGAAATGAGGTTACATGAGACAATTTGTTGATTGCACTAAATGCTTGTTACCATGTATGCTTAGAAGGAGCAAACTTAGTAAAGCTAATGATGTTAGAATTCGAAAAGCTAAAACTTGGTTTTAGATATAGCTAGTGCTTTTGGCAAACCAAACCCCTCAGCCAAACGGCTGCATGGTCTAGAGGTAGAGGAGTAGATTCCTCACACCGGGTAAGTCTAGCTGAGTATTAGTATACTCAGCCTTGCTTGTGGCATAATTTTTGCAGGTATGCTTCAGGATATGGTTGTTGGTGTGACTTGGCCTACCACCCTGCCACTGGGTTGGACGGTCGAGTGGGATGCTGCTACGGCAGGAGAGGAGCACGAGGAGTAGTGGGCTAGGCCTTGCCATTTCCTCGCTACCAACGACATCAATTATCCGCTGCATTTTATTTTATGAACTCTTATCAGCAACTTGAAAAACTCCAATTTATGTAATAACTCCAACACTTAATTTGAGGTTTCCTGCTTTATTGTATTTCTTCTGTGACTCACCTTCGAGTGAGATTATGGGATTTGATCCTGGTTAAGTGGCTTCATTAGACTAGATCTGAGGGACTGACGGGTTATTCCGATTTAAGTGTGTCACAGCCCTTGAAGCGTGACTTAAGCACTTAAGCTGGAATAATTCGGGCGGTTCTGCCACAGCTGGTATCGGAGCAAATTCCACCACAGGGAAGGACAATAAACCATGAATACCAATTTTCAAAATCTAAAACTTGCTTAGAAACTGCTAAGAATCGTCAGGACTAGATCGCTAGACCTAGGACAAAAGGCCTTAGGAATAAAGGGGGAAATAGGTGGCTAATTAAGTAGGCCCTGTGGGCCAGTATTTAGAATTTTAAAGGATGCCTTAAAGCACCCTTATATTCGGAGAGGAGACGTTACTTCCAGCATGCATGCATTATAAAAGCTAAAAGGAATTAAACCTTGAGCTAACCCGCTTCCTTTTAAAACCAACCTGGCTCTTTTATTTTTCTTCCTTCCACCATAATCTTTACCTTTGATACCCTTTCGCAGATGAATTCACCCACCCCCGCCAGTGGAGGAGACACTCGTTTTAGCTCTAACTTCCTTTCTCACGATGGCTTTCCTTCCATCTTGTGGGAAGTGCTTAACTCCGCCGGTTACCCTACGCCCCCTTTGTACACAGTGCAGTTGTATGAGGAGCATCGGGTACCTCGTTGCCGAGTCTGGCTGACTTTGGAGGCTCATCCCCTTCAGCTGGGTTGGCGTTCTCTTGACTCCGAGACGGTTGGATTCAGGACGGACGACACCACTGAAGCAGCAGCCATGAAGACTCTGACGACTTTCTGTGGCTACCATCCTCTGGAGATGGTGATGCACCCCTTGGGACTCTTCCCTGCTGAGAAAAAGGATGACCCCATGTGGTGTAACCGCGTGAGCCATGTGAAAGATGTGTGGGCAATGTATCCTGACTTGGTTGGGAGGGTCACTGTTCAGTGCATGAGTGCGCTGTACCGCCTTCAGGCCCTGCAGAGCGACGCTATGGCATATCTTGCTAACATCGCTCAAACCACCAAACTCACCCTCGACAGCCAAGAAGATTTTGTGGTCGACTTATCCTTCGAGTTGGTGGAGAAGGATCTACAGGTGGAAAGGCTGAGCCAGCGCATTACCACCTTGGATCAGCAGGTGGAAATCTGAGACAACACTATTGATGTCTTGGAGAACCAGCTCCACGATGTGCAGCGGGAACTCGAAGAGGCAAATGACCACCTGGACATGCACCACTTGGAGATGGAGGCCAATGAGGCCGGAAGCGAGGGAGAAGAGGCTCCCGAGGAGTTAGGACCACCCCCTGATGCCAATGGGACTACCTCCACGATGCCCCCTTCACCCGCATCCAGTGTCGCTTCCACCGCTCATGGTTGATCAGTCACTTTGACGCTTTAGGCGGATAGAAACCTACGCGAGCTTAGTTAATGTCAGATTTTAGACTAGGCTTACGGGTACTTTCCCCTAATTGATGTAACCCTGTGAACTTTTGAAATCTGTGGGATGTTTTGTAACCATGTTATCTTCATTTCGAACCTAATATTATGATTATGGCATTTTTCCTTCCATATGAGATAATGGCTTGTCATTCGAAATTGTGAGTTGGGATAACAATGGCGACAATCTCTGTTTTCATATGGCAGCTAGGCAGCGTCGCGGGCATAACGAGCAGGTTCCCCCGCCACCTCCTCCAGCTCCCACAGTGCACGAGCTGATGGCCCAGCAGAATGAGATTCTGCGACAGCTCTTGCAGCGCCAGCCCCACCCTTAGCAGCATGGTGGAGGCCAGCATCAGCGACCTCTGGCAGCGGCAACCTATCAGGAGTTCCTGAGCACGCAGCCACCCTTGTTCACCAAGGCAGAGGATCCATTGGACGCCGACGTGTGGCTCCGCGTCGTTGAGTCTAAGTTTCCCCTCCTCACGGGAGACTGCCCTGATGAAACCAAGGCTCGCTTCGCCGCGCAGCAACTTCGTGGCCCTGCTCGGACTTGGTGGGACCACTTTCGTGCTATGCTCCCACTGATCATGAAGTGTCTTGGGAGGAATTCAAGACCGCCTTCAGAGGGCACCACATTCCCGCCGGAATTCTCGATCGCATTCTGGCACTTAATCAAGGAACCCGCACGGTATTGCAGTACGCTCAGGCCTTCAACGACCTATGCCAGTATGCAGGTTACCATGCTGATTCTGATGAGAAGAAGAGAGACCACTTCCATAGGGGTCTCAACACCAAGCTACGGGAACGACTCAACACTGTCCGGGCTGATAGCTTCAATGAGTTGGTCAACCTGGCCATCTCCCAGGAGGATTGCATTGTAGCTCACCGGGCAGAGAAGAAGAGAAAGGCACCAATGGCAGCACCATCCGCTTAGGCCGAGAGGTTCATGATTGTTTCTCACAATCAAAGCAGGGGATTTCAGCAGCAGGCAGGCAGATGGGTGATCAGGCCACCTCAGCAGCAGCAGCCGGCACCCAACCGCTTTCTAGCTCCCGCTCCAAGGAACAATCAGCCTCAGCAGCAGCAGCAACAGTTCCGCCAGGGCAATGGGAACAAGTGCTTCACTTGTGGCAATGTGGGCCACTATGCCAAGAATTGTCCAAGAAATCAGTAGAGGCGGATGCTAGCACCAAATCAAGACAAGGGAAGAAAGTAGAAGATACAAGTCAGGCAAGGGAAGCTCAACTTCACTACCCTGGAGGAAGTACCTGAGGGAGCCGCCATCATGACCGGTATCTTTTCAGTTTATAATCAACCTGCTTTAATTCTGTTTGATTCTAGTGCATCTCATAGTTTCATTAGCCAAAAGTTCAGTGCTAAATGTCAGCTGCCTTTCTATCACTCAAAAGGGTCATTTATGATAGCCACACCTGGGGGTAAAATTGCAACTAATCAATTAAACCAAAGTGTGCCTATTCAACTGGGAAGCCACATTGTCAAGACCACCCTTCTTGTTTTGGGTTTGGAAAATGTGGACATTATTCTGGGAGCAAATTGGATGACCCTGCACCAAGTAGTGCTTGATGTAGCCAGCCGCATCGTGGAAATCAATTCGCTGTTCTGTGGGAACTTCACCTTAATTCTGCCCAGTCAAGGTTCTACTCAGTCATGTGCTTTCTCTATGACGGAGTTACCTCTAAGGAAGATCCCAGTGGTCTGTGAGTATGCAGATGTCTTCCCTGATGAATTGCCAGGAATGCCACCAGACCGGGATATTGAATTCGCCATCGAGTTGCAACCGAGAACGGCACCAATTTCCAAGAGGCCTTACCGAATGCCACCCGCTGAGTTGGCAAAATTAAAGAAGCAATTGCAGGAGTTGCTGGATAAGGGATTTATTCGCCCAAGTACTTCGCCTTGGGGATGTCCAGCCCTATTTATGAAGAAGAAAGATGAAAGTTTGAGGCTGTGTATAGATTACCACCCTCTTAATGCGGTGACTATCAAGAACAAGTATCCTTTGCCTCGTATTGATGTCCTTTTTGACCAGTTGGTCAGAGCCAAAGTGTTTTCCAAGATAGACCTTCGCTCTGGCTACCATCAGATCAAGATACGAGCAAGCGATATTCCGAAGACGGCTTTCTCAACCAAATATGGGCTATATGAATTCTTGGTGATGTCTTTCGGGCTGACTAATGCACCAGCATATTTCATGTATCTGATGAATTCTGTTTTCATGCCCGAACTGGACAAATTCGTAGTGGTTTTCATCGATGATATCTTGGTGTACTCGATGAACGAAGAAGAACATGTCGGGCATTTGCATGTAGTGCTTCAACGTCTGCGAGAGCACCACCTTTATGCCAAGTTGTCAAAATGTGATTTTTGGCTAAAGGAGATCAAATTCTTGGGTCACACTATCTCTCACGCAGGAATAGCTGTTGATCCTGATAAAGTGCAAGAGGTGATGAATTGGAAGCCACCAACGACTGTCCGTCAGATTCGGAGTTTTCTGGGATTAGCAGGTTATTACCGAAGATTTATTCCGGATTTCTCTCGAATCGTGAAGCCTATATCTGAGCTGTTGAAGAAAGAGGCCAAGTTTGTTTGGGGTCAGAAGTGCGAAGATGCCTTCCATGCATTGAGGCAACATCTGACCACAGCACCGATGTTAGCGCAACCCGACAGCAGCAAGCCTTTTGATGTGTATTGTGATGCCTCTGGCACTGGACTAGGTTGTGTATTGATGCAGGACAACCGAGTCATTGCTTATGCCTTAAGAGCACTCAGGCCTCATGAGCAGAATTATCCCACTCATGACCTTGAGTTGGCAGCAGTGGTTCATGCGTTAAAAATGTGGAGGCACTATTTGATGGGAACCCACTGCAACATCTTCACTGATCATAAGAGCCTTAAGTACATCTTTACTTAGGCTGATCTCAACATGAGGCAGAGAAGATGGCTAGAGCCGATCAAGAACTATGACTTGAAGGTACATTATCACCCAGGAAAAGCCAATGTGGTAGCAGATGCCTTGAGTCAGAAGTTGCAGTGCAACTGTGTTGTGATGGATTCTCGTATTAACACCTTGTGTGATGAGTTGAGAAAGATGCAGATTGAAGTGATTCCTTCTGGTGCTTTGTCTCACATTTCCGTTGAGCCAGCTTTGCAAGACCAGATCATCATGGCCCAGCTCAGTGACAAGGGAGAGCAGATTCTTAAGGAGAATCTCCATCAGAAGACTGAGAAGTATAAATGTGTCCGCCAAGATGGAAAGCGTATATTGTGGTTTGAAAGCTGATTGGTGGTTCCTAAAAATAAGGATCTCAAGAAGAAAATCTTGGATGAGGCCCATCTCTCCAAATTCTCTATGCATCCGGGAAGCACCAAAATGTACCATGATCTGAAGCCTTTGTATTGGTGGACTAGAATGAAGAGGGAGATAGCCCAGTATGTATCAGAATGTGACACCTGTCAGAGGATAAAGGCCAGCCACTTGAAATTAGCTGGAGCTTTGCAACCCCTGTCCATACCTTCGTGGAAATGGGATGACATCAGCATGGATTTCATCGTGGGTCTGCCCAACACCTCTCGTCATTGAAAGGGAAATAGGATTACACCTTTTCCTAATTGATTTTGGTGGATGAATTGCCCAACACAAATAATTGGACTAACTAGTTTGCTCTAGATTATAAGTTTTACAGGTGCCAAAGGTTCAAAACAAACCAATATAAAGACCAAGAAAGGGTTCAAACAAAGAGAGCAAAAGACTACCGAAGTGTGCCCTGGTCTGGCGCACCGGACTGTCCGGTGCACCAGGGAACCAAACTCTGAACTTGTCACCTTCGGGAATTCTGGGAGCCACTCCGCTATAATTCACCGGACTGTCCGGTGTAGCACCGGACTGTCCGGTGTGCCAGCAGAGTAACAGCTACACAGCGCCAATGGTCGTCTGCAACGAGAAGTTAATGCGCTACAGTGCACGCAGAAATCAGAGCAGAGCCAGAAGGCGCACCGGACAATGAACAGTGACTGTCCGGTGCACCACCGGACTGTCCGGTGGCCCAACTGTCAGAAGCTCCAACAGTCAGAACCCAACGACCAGGTGACGTGGCTGGCGCACCGGACAGTGTCCGGTGGCGCACCGGACTGTCCGGTGCGCCATGCGACAGAAGCCCTCACCAACGGTCACTTTGGTTGTTGGGGCTATAAATACCCCCAACCACCCACCATTCATGGCATCCAAGTTTTCAGCCTTCAAACCTCATACAAGAGCTATAACATTCAATACAAGACACAAACAAAGAGATCCTCTCCCAAGTCCGGAATCACTCCAACCAAATTAGTGACTAGAGAGAGAGACATTTGTGTTCATTTGAGCTCTTGCGCTTGGATTGCTTTTCTTCTTCCTCTAATTCTTGTGCTCAATTCACTTGTAATCAAAACAAGAGACACCAAGTTGTGGTGGTCCTTGCAGCGGACTTAGTGTCCCATTTGATTGAAGAGAAAGGCTCACTCGGTCTAAGTGACCGTTTGAGAGAGGGAAAGGGTTGAAAGAGACCCGGTCTTTGTGACCACCTCAACGGGGATTAGGTTTGCAAGAACCGAACCTCGGTAAAACAAATCACATTGTTCATCCGCTTTATTTCTTTGTTGATTTGTTTTCCCTCTCTTTTGGACTCGAAGTTAATTCTAACGCTAACCCCGACTTGTAGTTGTGCACTAAGTTTATAAATTTCAGATTTGCCTATTCACCCCCCCTCTAGGCAACTTTCAATTGGTATCAAAGCATGGTACTTCATTAGAGCTTAACCGCTCGAAGTGATGTCGGGAGATCACGCTAAGAAGGAGATGGTGACCGGCGAGAAGCCCGCCACAAGCCACGAGAAGTCTCCATCAAAGGAGTCCAGCAACAAAAAGAAGGAGGAATCCCCTTCACGCATTAGGACGCATAAGAGTGGCGAGAAGAAGAAGAAAATGAAGAAAGTGGTCTACTACGAGACCGACTCTTCATCGCCCTCTACATCGGGATCCGACGCTGTGTCCGTCACTTCTAAGCGCCAAGAGCGCAAGAAGTATAGTAAGATCCCCCTACACTACCCTCACATTCCAAGCATACTCCATTACTTTCGGTCCCATTAGGCAAACCACCGACATTTGACGGTGAAGATTATTCTAGGTGGAGTGATATGATGAGATATCACCTAACCTCACTCCACAAAAGCATATGGGATGTTGTTGAGTTTGGAGTACATGTACCATCTGTAGGGGATGAAGATTATGATGAGGATGACATGGCCCAAATCGAGCACTTCAACTCTCAAGCAACTACTATACTCCTCACCTCTCTAAGTCGAGAGGAGTATAATAAGGTGCAAGGGTTGAAGAGCGCCAAAGAGATTTGGGACGTACTCAAGACCGCGCCCGAAGGAGATGAGGTGACCAAAATCACCAAGTGGGAAACGATCGAGGGGGAGCTCGGTCGCTTTATGCTCAACCAAGGAGAAGACCTGCAAGCCATGTACAACCGGCTAAAAACCTTGGTGAACCAAGTGCGCAACCTCGAGAGCTCCAAGTGGGATGACCATGAAATGGTCAAGGTTATTCTTAGATCACTCGTTTTTCTTAATCCCACTCAAGTTCAATTAATTCGTGGTGATCCAAGATATAAACTAATGTCTCCCGAGGAAGTGACAGGAAAATTTGTGAGCTTTGAGTTGATGATCAAATGCTCCAAGAAAATCATCGAGCAAGGCGCCTCCTCCACACCCGATGTGCAACCCGTTGCATTCAAGGCAACAGAGGAGAAGAAAGAAGACTCTACACCTAGTAGGGTCCCCATCGACGCCTCCAAGCTCGACAATGAGGAGATGGCGCTCATCATCAAGAGCTTCCGCCAAATCCTCAAGAAAAGGAGGGGGACAGACTACAAGTCCCGCTCCAAGAAGGTAAGCTACAAGTGTGGTAAGCCCGGTCATTTTATCGCTAAATTACCTTTATCTAGTGATAGTGACAGGGATAACGACAAGAAGGGAAAGAGAAGAGAAAAGAAGAGGTACTACAAGAAGAAGGGCGGTGATGCCCATGTTTGCAGGGAATGGGACTCCGACGAGAGCTCCACTGTCTCCTCCTCCGACGAGGACACCGCAAACATCGCCATCACCAAAGGCCTTCTCTTCCCCAACGTCGGCCACAAGTGCCTCATGGCAAAGGATGGCAAAAAGAAGAAGGTAAAATCTAGAGCTTCCACTAAATATGCAACTTCTAGTGATGAGGCTAGCTCTAGTGATGATGATGATGATTTGCTCACCCTTTTTGCCAACTTAAACATGCAACAAAAAGAAAAATTAAATGAATTGATTAGTGCTATTCATGAAAAGGATGAACTCTTGGATAGCCAAGAGGACTTCCTATTTAAAGAAAACAAAAAGCATGTTAAGGTTAAAAATGCTTATGCTCTAGAGGTAGAAAAATGTGAAAAATTAACTAGTGAGCTAAGCACTTGCAATGATGTTATTTCCAACCTTAGAAATGAAAATGCCAAACTAATTGCTAAGGTTGAGAAGTTAGATATTTGTGATGATTCAATTGTTAGTCTTAGAAATGATAATGCTAGTTTGATTACTAAGATTGACAATTTGAATGCATCGCTCTCTAGCCTTAAAATTGTGAATGAAAAATTAATTGCTAAGGCTAAGGATTTAGATGTTTGCAATGCTTCTATTTCTAATCTTAGAGATGAGAATGCTATTTTACATGCTAAGATTGTTGAATTAAATGATTGCAAACCCTCTACATCTAGCGCAGATCATGTCTCTATTTGTACTAGATGTAGAGATATTAACATTGATGCTATTCATGATCACCTTGCTATGATTAAACAATAAAATGATCATATAGCAAAATTAGATGCTAAAATTGCCGAGCATGAAATAGAAAATGGGAAATTTAAATTTGCTCGTAGCATGCTTTATAGTGGGAGACGCCCTGGCATTAAGGATGGCATTGGCTTCCAACAGGGAGACAATGTAAAGCTTAATGCCCCTCCTAAAAGATTGTCTAACTTTGTTAAGGGCAAGGCTCCCATGGTTCAGGATAACGAGGGTTACATTTTATACCCTGCCTGTTATCCCGAACACAAAATTAGGAGAATTCACTCTAGGAAGTCTCACTCTGGCTCTCATCATGCTTTTATGTATAAGAGTGAGGCATCTAGTTCTAGGCAATCAACCCGTGCTAAATTGCCTAAGAAGAAAACTCCTATTGCATCAAATGAACACAATATTTCATTTAAGACTTTTGATGCATCCTATGTGCTCACTAACAAATCAGGCAAAGTAGTTGCCAAATATGTTGGGGCCAAACACAAGGGATCAAAGACTTGTGTTTGGGTACCCAAGGTGCTTGTTTCTAATGTGAAAGGACCCAAGACCGTTTGGGTACCTAAGAACAAGGCCTAAAATTGTTTTGTAGGTTTATGCATCCGGGGGCTCAAGTTGGATCATTGATAGCGGGTGCATAGACCACATGACAGGGGAGAAAATTATGTTCTCCTCCTACGAGAAAAACCAAGATACCCAAAGAACGATCACATTGGGGGATGGAAATCAAGGTTTGGTCAAAGGACTTGGTAAAATTGCTATATCACATGACCACTCTATTTCCAATGTTTTTCTTGTAGATTCTTTAGATTACAATTTGCTTTCCGTTTCTCAATTATGTAAAATGGGCTACAACTGTCTTTTTACGGATATAGGTGTTACTGTCTTTAGAAGAAGTGATGATTCAATAGCATTTAAGGGAGTGTTAGAGGGTCAGCTATACTTAGTAGATTTTGATAGAGCTGAACTCGACACTTGCTTAATTGCTAAGACTAACATGGGTTGGCTCTGGCACCGTCGACTAGCCCATGTTGGGATGAAGAATCTTCATAAGCTTCTAAAGGGAGAGCACATTTTGGGACTAACCAATGTTCATTTTGAGAAAGACAGGGTATGTAGCGCATGTCAAGCAAGAAAGCAAGTTGGTGTTCATCATCCACACAAGAACATCATGACGACCGACATGCCGCTTGAGCTACTCCACATGGACCTATTCGACCCGATAGCTTACATAAGCATCGGCGGGAGTAAGTATTGTCTTGTAATTGTGGATGATTATTCTCGCTTCACTTGGGTGTTCTTTTTGCAGGAAAAATCTCAAACCCAAGAGACCTTAAAAGGATTCTTGAGACGGGCTCAAAATGAGTTCGGCTTAAGGATCAAAAAGATTAGAAGCGACAACGGGACGGAGTTCAAGAACTCTCAAATCGAAAGCTCTCTTGAGGAGGAGGGCATCAAGCATGAGTTCTCTTCTCCCTACACGCCACAACAAAATGGTGTAGTGGAGAGGAAGAATAGAACTCTATTGGACATGGCAAGGACCATGCTTGATGAGTACAAGACTTCGGATCGGTTTTGAGCCGAAGCGGTCAACACCGCTTGCTACGCCATCAACCGGTTATATCTTCACCGAATCCTCAAGAAGACATCTTATGAACTCCTAACCAGTAAAAAGCCCAATGTTTCATATTTTAGAGCCTTTGGTAGCAAATGCTTTATTCTTGTTAAAAGAGGTTGAAAATCTAAATTTGCTCCTAAGGCTGTAGAAGGCTTTTTACTTGGTTATGATTCAAATACAAGGGCATATAGAGTGTTTAACAAGTCCACTGGACTAGTTAAAGTCTCTTGTGACATTGTGTTTGATGAGACTAATGGCTCTCAAGTAGAGCAAGTTGATCTTGATGAACTAGATGTTGAAGAGGCTCCGTGCGTCGCGCTAAGGAACATGTCCATTGGGGATGTGGGTCCTAAGGAATCCGAAGAGCCTCCACAAGCACAAGATCAACCATCTTCCTCCATGCAAGCATCTCCACCAACCCAAGATGGGGATCAAGCTCACGAGGATGAAAATGAAGATCAAGAGGAGCCACCTCAAGAGGAGGACAATGATCAAGGGGGAGATTCTAATGATCAAGACAAGGAAGATGATGAGGGTCCAAGACCGCCACACCCAAGAGTCCAAGCAATCCAACGAGATCACCCCGTGAACACCATCCTCGACGACATTCATAAGGGGGTAACTACTCGATCTCGTGTTGCTCATTTTTGTGAACTTTACTCTTTTGTTTTCTCTATTGAGCCACAGAGGGTAGAGGAAGCACTTCAAGATTCAGATTGTGTGCTGGCAATGCAAGAGGAGCTCAACAACTTCACGAGGAATGAGGTATGACATTTAGTTCCACGTCCTAACCAAAATGTTGTAGGAACCAAGTAGGTCTTGCGCAACAAGCAAGATGAGCATGGTGTGGTGACTAGGAACAAAGCCTGACTTGTGGCCAAGGGATATTCCCAAGTCGAAGGTTTGGATTTCGGTGAAACCTATGCACCGTAGCTAGGCTTGTGTCAATTCGTATATTACTTGCCTATGCTACTTACCATGGCTTTAAGCTTTACCAAATGGACGTGAAAAGTGCCTTCCTCAATGGACCAATCAAGGAGGAGGTCTATGTTGAGCAACCTCCCGGCATTGAAGATAGTGACTACCCTAACCATGTTTATAAACTCTCTAAGGCGCTTTATGGGCTCAAGCAAGCCCCAAGAGCATGGTATGAATGCCTAAGAGATTTTCTTATTTCTAATGACTTCAAAGTCGGAAAAGTCGATCCTACTCTATTCACTAAAACCATTGCAAATGATTTGTTTGTATGCCAAATTTATGTTGATGATATCATATTTGGGTCTACTCACAAATCTACTTGTGAAGAATTTAGTAGGATTATGATTCAAAAATTCGAGATGTCTATGATGGGGGAGTTGAAGTATTTTCTAGGATTTCAAGTCAAGCAACTCCAAGAGGGCACCTTCATTAGCCAAACGAAGTACATTCAAGACATACTCACCAAGTTTGGGATGAAGGATGCCAAGCCCATCAAGACACCTATGGGAACTAATGGGCATCTCGACCTAAAGTACATTCAAGACATACTCACCAAGTTTGGGATGAAGGATGCCAAGCCCATCAAGACACCTATGGGAACTAATGGGCATCTCTAGATCAAAAGGTATACCGGTCGATGATAGGATCTTTACTCTATTTATGTGCATCTCGACCAGATATTATGCTTTCCGTATGCATGTGTGCAAGATTCCAAGCTGATCCTAAGGAAGTTCACCTTAGGGCCGTAAAACGAATCTTGAGATATTTAGTTTACACTCCTAAGTTTGGCCTTTGGTACCCCAGGGGTTCCGCTTTTGATTTAATTGGTTATTCAGATGCTGATTCGGTAGGGTGTAAGATTGATAGAAAGAGCACATCAGGGACTTGCCAGTTCTTAGGAAGATCTATGGTGTCTTGGGCTTCAAAGAAGCAAAATTCTGTAGCTCTTTCTACCGCCAAAGCCGAGTATATTGCCGCAGGCCATTGTTGCGTGCAATTGCTTTGGATGAGGCAAACCCTTAGGGACTATGGTTACAAATTAACCAAAGTTCCTCTCCTATGTGATAATGAGAGTGCAATCCGCATGGCGGATAATCCCGTTGAGCATAGCCGCACCAAACACAGCCATTCGGTATCACTTTTTGAGGGATCACTAACAATGGGGAGATATCGAGATTGCTTATATTAACACCAAAGAACAATTAGCCGACATCTTTACCAAGCCACTAGATGAGAAAACATTTACCAAACTTAGGCATGAGCTAAATATTCTTGATTCTAGGAATTTTGATTGATATTTTGCACACATAGCCACTAGTATGACTAATGTGGTTTCAAGTCCATTTCATGCTAAGTCATAGATTGAAAGGGGAAATGGAGTCTTCGGCGAAGACAAGGCTTCCACTCCACTCCATCGAATCATTCATCCTTCGCCGTCGCTCCACACCGTTCTCCAATTTGGTATAATCTTCACTCCTATATTATTTACCAAAGGGAAAAGTTTGGCAAGGGCTTATATTTCACTCAAGTATCTGTTTTTGGCGATTCATGCCAAAGGGGGAGAAAGTATTAGCCCAAAGCAAAAGGACCGCACCACCACCAATTTGGAAAATATAGTCTTTCAAGTTTGTGTTAAGAGAAGATTTTTTCAATTGGTATCTTATTTTTGATATAATTTCAAATTGGTATACCCTCTTCAAAATTAATATCTAAAACCCTCTTGAACACTAAGAGGAGGATTTCATTAAGGGGGAGTTTTGATTAGTCAAAGGAAAAGCATTTGAAACAGGGGGAGAAAATTTCAAATCTTGAAAATGCTTCTCAAAATCCTATTCATATACCTTTGACTATTTGCAAAATATTTTGAAAAAGAATATCCAAAACTTTGCAAAACAAAACAAGTGGTGCAAGCATGGTTCAAAATGTTAAATAAGAAGAAAGCCATCCATGCATATCTAGTAGAAATAATTATTGGTTCCATTCCAAGCAACCTTTGCACTTACCTTATGCAAACTAGTTCAATTCTGCACTTTTATATTTGCTTTGGTTTTTGTTGGCATCAATCACCAAAAAGGGGGAGATTGAAAGGGTAATAGGCTTACACCTTTTTAGAATTGATTTTGGTGGTTGAATTGCCCAACACAAATAATTGGACTAACTAGTTAGCTCTAGATTATAAGTTTTACAGGTGCCAAAGGTTCACAACAAACCAATATAAAGACCAAGAAAGGGTTCAAATAAAGGGAGCAAAAGACTACCGAAGTGTGCCCTGGTATGGCGCACCAGACAGTGTCTGGTGCCCCAGGGAACCAAACTCTGAACTTGTCACCTTCGGGAATTCTGGGAGCCACTCCGCTATAATTCACCGGACTATCCGGTGTAGCACCGGACTGTCCGGTGTGCCAGCGGAGTAACGGCTACACAGCGCCAACGGTCGTCTGCAACGAGCAGTTAATGCGCTACAGTGCGCGCTGAAGTCAGAGCAAAGCTAGAAGGCGCACCGAACAGTGAATAGTGACTGTCTGGTGCACCATCGGACTGTCCGGTGGCCCAGCTGTCAGAAGCTCCAACGGTCAGAACCCAATGGCCGGGTGACGTGGATGGTGCACCGGACAGTGTCCGGTGCACCATGTGATAGAAGCCCTCACCAACGGTCACTTTGGTGGTTGGGGCTATAAATACCCCCAACCACCCACCATTCATGGCATCCAAGTTTTCAGCCTTCAAACCTCATACAAGAGCTATAGCATTCAATACAAGACACAAACAAAGAGATCAAATCCTCTCCCAAGTCCGGAATCACTCCAACCAAATTAGTGACTAGAGAGAGAGAGATTTGTGTTCATTTGAGCTCTTGCGCTTGGATTGCTTTTCTTCTTCCTCTAATTCTTGTGTTCAATTCACTTGTAATCAAAACAAGAGACACCAAGTTGTGGTGGTCCTTGTAGCGGACTTAGTGTCCCATTTGATTGAAGAGAAAGGCTCACTCGGTCTAAGTGACCGTTTGAGAGAGGGAAAGGGTTGAAAGAGACCCGGTCTTTGTGACCACCTCAACGGGGAGTAGGTTTGCAAGAACCGAACCTCGGTAAAACAAATCACCGTGTTCATCCACTTTATTTCTTTGTTGATTTGTTTTCCCTCTCTTTTGGACTCAAAGTTAATTCTAACGCTAACCCCGGCTTGTAGTTGTGCACTAAGTTTATAAATTTCAGATTTGCCTATTCACCCCCCCCCTCTAGGCAACTTTCAGTCATCATGATTCGATTTGGGTTATTGTGGACCGGCTGACGAAAGTGGCACATTTTCTCCCTGTGCACACCACTGATAAGGCTCAAAAGTATGCAGAGTTGTACATTGACCGGATCGTGTGTTTGCATGGATTGCCTCGAACCATTATTTCTGACCGAGGAGCCAATTTGTTACCAGATTTTGGGAACAACTGCAGGAGTCTTTGGGAACCAAGCTAATCAGATGTTTAGCTTACCACCCACAGACTGATGGTCAGACTGAAAGGGTTAACCAAATTCTTGAAGATATGCTCAAAGCTTGTGCAATCGATTGTGGAAAGAACTGGGATAAGCACCTCTCCTTGGCAGAGTTTGCTTATAACAACAGTTATCGATCCAGCCTCAGGATGGCACCCTTCGAAGCTCTTTATGGAAGAAGGTGTAGAACACCACTCAATTGGTCTCAACCTGGAGAAAGAGAAGTTTTCGGACCTGACTTAGTGACTGAAGCTGAAAGGAAGGTCAAACTAATCAGGAAGAATCTAGAAGCTGCTCAGGCCAGGCAGAAGAGTTACCATGATAGGAGAAGAAAACCTCTCCAGTTCGAGGTGGGAGATTTCGTGTATTTGAAAGTATCACCCACCATGGAGTGTAGAGGTTTGGGATCAAAGGCAAGCTAGCCCCTCGTTACATTGGACCTTATGAGATCATAGAAGCATGTGGACCCGTGGCATATAAATTAAAGTTATCTCCAAAAATGTCTGCCATCCACAATGTGTTCCATGTATCTCAGCTGAAGAAGTGTGTTCGATTACCGACCGAGATCATAGTAGAACCAGAATTGGAGATAGAGCCAGATCTATCATACCAAGAGTACCCTTCCAAGACTCTGGATTGTAAAGAAAGATCAACTCAGGCTAAACCGATCAAGATGTATAAGGTCCAGTGGAGTAATCACTCAGAGGAAGAGGCTACTTGGGAGACTGAGGAATTCTTGCGATCCAACTTCCCCGATTGCCTACCTAAGGAAATTGGTATGTAATCATACCCAACCCCTCCTCCTGCCTTTCGAATTTAAATTCCAGAAATATAATCTTAAATCAGAATGAAGTAATTATGAAACAAAATTTAAAAAGGACTTCCTTCTGAAATTGCAAAGAGAACGACATTCGAAGAGCAGTTTGCCCTAATAATAGAGCACCCACTTCCTGTAAGTCTCACCCTTCGCTTCACCCCGGGAGGACTCTGACCCGAATCTTGGGACAAGATTCCTTTAAGGGGGGAAGGCTATGACACCCTAGTGTCACCTAGGGTTTCTCTCAAGTGCTAACCCAAGAACCATCATTTTATGTGAACCAAATTAAGCATGAAGCATCAAATTAACTTAAGAATAAGAGATCTACTAAGTGTATATCTAAAGAATCATGTTCCAAACAAGTAATATTTTCAAAAAGAGCAAAATGTTCTTCTAAAGAAATCACCCCTTCTACCGAAGACATCCCCAGGGCCTTTGATCATATCGAGAATGAAGTTGAAGCCCTTGATGAAGTTATAACTGGGCACGGAGATTTCTGAGCTCTGGTGGCTTCACGTGGCATAACTGCAGCATTCATGAAGGCCGGGTGCAATCACGCGAGGACCGTCAACAAGCCAAACTTCAATCTTTTATCATCGGATTTGGTTGATGTTCCAACCAAGGCCCGATGTATAGGAAATTGATTTATTACCAAAATTTGGGCAAAGGGCGGGCATGAATTGGCCGGGGATGAAGCACGAAAGCTGCTTAACTCAGTACGAAACATTACCTTTGTCTTTTTACGTTGATTTTTCCTTATTAAATTTCCGATTACCTTATACCTTGTTTTTTCTGCAGGATGATGGCGTCGAAGGTTGCTAAGCCGAAGCTTGTTCTGAAGTACTGAAGACTCTAGAATCTCCTTTTGTATTTATCTGTAGAAAGACTTAGGAACTCTTTGTATCATATGGCAAAAAATGTAATTGACAGTTGGACAAAATATTGTACATATTTGTTAATACCTTGTAATACATTTTACCTTTCGCTCATGTGTGAATTGCTTTGTTATGGACGAAACCAATGCTTGTAATCTTTTGAGCCGAAGGCAAAAAACACCTTCCCTTCTTTTCGTTCGCATCAAAGCATTTTTCATTGAAGACGAAGCATGTTCGTATGCAACGAAACGTTTTCTCGTCAAGGACAGGCATTTCCTGTTTTTCTTGTTAATGTCTATGCTTTATGCCATGATGATGAGCCTATGAATGTCGATTGTATGCTCACATGAATGCAAAGGATGATATGATGAAATATGCAAATGTATGCCAAAAACACACCTAGACTCTACATCCCCTTAGGAACGTCTTTTGAGTCTCTTCACCTTTTACCTAGTTGGTATTTCAGCTCTGCATCCCCATACGAATGACTTTTGAGCTAAGCTCTGCATCCCCTTAGGAATGACTTTGGAGCTTCTTCACCCTTTACTTAGCTAGCATTTAAGCTCTACATCCCCTTAGGAATGACTTTGGAGCTTCTTCACCTTTGATTTAGGTGGTATTTTAGCTCTGCATTCCCTTAGGAACGACTTTGGAGGTTCATAACTTACTCTGCATCCCTTTAGGAATGGCTTTGTAGCTTCTTCACCTCTTAGGTGACATTTTAGCTCTGCATCCCCTTAGGGACGACTTTTGAGCTTCTCCATGACCTCTTGCACTTGATGGTGCGGATCCTGATGTTACATTTTACATGTGGGGGAATTTGGCCCTTATATTGCATAGGGCTAAACAAAAAATGAAAATTACAACCTATGGCCCCATTAAAAACCTTTCTCCCTTCTTGAAAGGAAAAATGTGTCATAGGAAAAAATAAGAAAATTACATTATTTACACATAATATCGTCGAAGCTCATCCGCATTCCAAGACCTTGGTATGTCGTTGTTGAAAGGGAAATGTGCCCTTGGGCCATTTCTATAAGTATTTTGGTGATTAGATTACCAACACATAAATTAAGTTCTTATGTGCAAAATGTGTGAAGAGTGCAAATCAAAGCATAAGGTATGTTTCTAGACTTAGTATATTATTTTATACTAATGTGTTTGTCTAAGTGCTAGAAACAATGACAAAATAAAAAGAAAAGGAAAAGAGTTGGTTGTGTGCAGCCAACACCAATGCTGGTCAGGCACACCGGACTGTCCGGTGGTGCACCGGGCAGTGTCCAGTGCGCTAGACCGGCCTGCAGTGAACCGGTTGCTCTCGGGAAAACGCAGAGGCATATGGCTATAATTCACTGGACTGTCCAGTGGTGCACCAGACTGTCCGGTGAGCCAACAGTCACCAGCTCCACGGTCGGCTGCGCAATCAGCGGGCGACGCGTGGCCCGCAGCAACGATCGGTTGGGCATACCGGACTGTTCGGTGTGCACCGGACAATGTCCGGTGCGCCAACCGACCCCGAGGACCAATGGTCGGATGCGCCATATATGGAAGGAGATCACACACCGGACAGCTACAATGACTATCCGGTGGTGCACCGGACTGTCCGGTGCACCACCTGACAGAAGGCAAGTTTTGCCTTCCAAGTTGGCCTCCAATGGCTCCTAGCTGCCTTGGGGCTATAAAAGGGACACCTAGGAGCCTGGAGGAGTACACCAAGCTTACAAGAAACATCCTAAGACATCTAGACTCCGCTTTCACGCAATCGGATCATCGTTCTTGAGATTTGAGCACTATTCGAGTTGTAAACTCCTCGCGCTGTGTTTATGTGCTCACGTTCTCACTTGTGTGCGTTGTTGTGCTGCGGATTTGAGTCTTGTGTGTGTTGCTCTCTCCAACCTTACTCTGTGCTTTCTTTGTGATCTCAATTGTAAGGGCGAGAGACTCCAAATTGTGGAGATTCCTCACAAACAGGAAACATACTCTAAAGGAAAAGACCGTGGTATTCAAGTTGATCATCAGATCACTTGAAAGGGGTTGAGTGCAACCCTTGTCCATTGGGACGCCACAACGTGGAAGTAGGCAAGTGTTACTTGGCCGAACCACGGGATAAAAATCGCGTGTCTCTTGTGTTGCTTTCTCTGTGATTGTTGTGTTCACAAGAACTCGCTTCAAAGCTACTTAGCCGTACTAACACTTTAATCTAAGTTTTGTGGCTATTAGTGTTTGATTTTACAGGATCACCTATTCACCCCGCCCCCCTCTAGGTGCTCTCAATTGGTATCAGAGTCGTACTCTTCATCTAAAGGACTAACCATCCGAAGAGATGGATCCTAAGGGAAAGGGGATGGTGGTCAACGACAAGGAGAAGGAGTCCCTCTTCAACGAGCCAAGAGACGACAAGCCTACCGACTCAGGCTCCAGTCACAAGAAGAGAGACGGGAAGAAGAAGAGGCACATCAAGAAGATCATCTACTACGACAGCGACGCCTCATCTTCTTCACCAGGGGACAACGACGACGACGACTACTCATCAAAGAAAAAGACGGTCAATCAAAATTATTCTTTGATTATTCCCGTATTCCGTATAATCACTACACAGTGACACATTATTGCCCGCAGACTATCTGATGGTAATACACCTGAATAGCGTCACACAGTCTGTTGGCAATGAGTTTTGCCGACAGACAGTGTGTGTCGCTAAAATTCATGTCGGCAATAATGTTTACCGACAGACATAGGAATACCGACTACCTATCTGTCGGTAATGTGTTTGTTATTGCCGACAGACATGTCTTTGCCGTCGCACATATTCTGGGCGACGTAATTATTGTATCGACAACAAGTCTGTCGCTAAAAGTCTATATAGCGACAGATTGTTTGACGTTGTTCTTTGTGTCTGGTAAAAAAAATAATACATGCATACAAATATATTCTAATGAAACAATTATTAAACTGGTTACAATACACACTTCGAGGCAACTTGAATAATATGTAGCTCAGAATATAAGAAATTCGATTACTAAAAGAGATAGATCCATGACTTTGGATTCCCGCATATATTTGTTTGGAACATATAAATATACCTATACATGTTTTCTAAATTCCGAAGTGACCTTTCAGTTCTATTACATGCAAAAGTCTCTAGATTTATCTAACAAACTAAAATCTCTCCAACAGTTGGGTGTTACCAACGGCCACCATGCATGCGAATAATATTTTCTCACGCACTTCAAGAATCAACTCCGATCATTTGTGCTTCCAGCACCTTTTCCTGCAGCAGATTTGAACAAAGTTTTCAGAGCTAAGAAGAAAATAAGATGACATATAAAGTGACACAGTAGATAAATCTGAACTTTTATAAACTATAAATCTGAATTCATGTGTAACTTTGTTCTGGTCCTAAGTCTTATTGACAGGTTAATTGGCACAGTTTGTTTCATACATAGTTTAAATTATAATATTTAACTTAATTCACCTTTTTCAGTTAATAGCTATGTTATAGTAGATATCGTTTATAGAGAAAATAGGCAAACTTATATCATTCTGGTTTAGGTTTCAAAGAATTGTACTATGCATCAAACTATAATTCCTAAGTTCATCTTGGCAACCTAATATGGACACCTTATTTCTTTGTATGTTGGACACAAGCTAATAGGCAAACTTATATAGTATATGTATTGTAATCTAACTCTGGTACTTTATTTCATTCAGTGGTTGGGAAGTAGAGATAATGGGAGCTCAAGCTAAGGACTGGGAAAATTCACTGGGAATTACAGACAAGCAAATAACTAACACTTTTGAGGTTGAGTATGAGTTGTCTGACAGATCAACGACAGTAGTTGGGAATGAAGATATTGCAGCACCTTCAGAGCAATCACCTGGAGGACTAAATTTTGGTGACCAAAACAGTCAAGAAATTCATAATGATAATGTGGCTTCCCCACATACTCTAATGTCGAGTACAACATTAGCTCCAAGTCTGCAGATTTCTCCATTACAACAGTCACAAAGTTCAGGGTTAGGACAGCACAAGTTCAGAACTCTGACTGATGTCTACAACTCAACAGAAGAAATGCTTGATTTTGTGTTCCTTAGGATGAAAGAGCATCACAGGGAACTTTGCAGTAAGATCCCACTATTGCTCCAAATGAAAATATACTTGCAGGTAGAAGCCATCCTCTCCCGGGTTAAATTGAGGACAACCTCTATCCACAAGATCTAAGCAAGGCTAAGCATTTTTGTAAATCATAATTTTGATACTTCACAGAAGTATCTATAAAGGTATGGATATCAAGGAAAGCAATGCATCAAAGGGTTCCAAGCAACTCCTATGAACTTAATGCACATTTCACTAGACTTAAAGTGTGCGAAAAGTATTTAAAACACAAGGAAAGGGGTTGCATGCACCGGGGCTTGCCTTCGTTCACGGGTGAGTCAGGCTCAGATCCGCAGATATCAAAGTAGAAACTATTCCCGGCCTGAGATTCCGAAGGTGGTGGTGTCCTGTCTTCGGTGACTTCTATCTCTTCTTCACGTTCTAATCATAACCATACATAAGTATAAGAATGGATGCCATGGTATGCTCATGAGGATGCAAAGATAATATAAACTTATTATCTATGTCTTGAATACAACTTTCCTTCACGGAATTCCGGGAACTTAGGGTTTGTGGAGTCAGTAAAGGAGTTCACAGGGCAGGGGGGGTGTTGTGGGGTTTGGTGATCAAACAAGGTCCAAATCAATTCAAACTCTACCCAAGGCTTCTAAATATTGTTTTAAGTTTCCATAAAAAGTTTGGGCATTTTTGGACTTACCAATTATTTTCTAAAAATCTATAACCAATACTTTTAACTACTTTAAATACCCTAAAGTTTCTTATTTCCACTAAAAATCACAAAACTATTTTTACTAAATTCTAGGGAAAATAACAAGCCTAGGAAAATTAGTTTCACAATTTTAGCATTTTTCTACATTTTTCTATAATTGTTTTGGCTCTGGAGATAAAAGAAAAAGAAAAACAATTGAATAGCACTGGGCCGAATCCAGCCCAGGCGGCCCAGCTACCAGCAGAAGCACGCCCACGCGCTCGCGCCCGCGGTAACCTTGCATAGAGGACCTCGGTTTATTAACTAAATCAAAGTAGGTTTGTTTACTGTTCCTCTGTGTCACTGACCAAATGCAGAAAGGCCCTCCAACTTCTATTCCTTCACCTGACACGTCCTCGACGACGGCAGCGCACGGAGGAGCTCCGGCGAGCCACTGTACCGGCCGAATGAGGCGATGACCGATGCGCCCAAGCGGCGGATACCAAATCCAAGCTACCCCGAGTAATTTCCACAAGTTAATCGCACAATTAGTGACCTATCCTAGCCTGCCCACGAGAACCGCGAAGACCATGATCGTTTGGTTGTGTTCCCGACGAGTGGTGGTCTCATAGTTCGAATTGGAGGCTCGGTAAGCATCACAGGGTGACAAGTGTGCTCAAACAAGAGAGAGTGAGGGATGGACGGACCTAGAAAGGGCTGGCCGCGGTGAGCAGTTTCTTGCGATGGCGGAGAGTGGATTTGGAGAGAATTCCAAATTCGCGGATTCCAGTGAACGAATGCGGTTGATTCGTGGTGGCTGGACAGCTTACTACCCTACGGAGGTCGGGGAGGGGTCAATTTATAGTGCTAGCGGGCGGTGGCCACGAATTTCGAGCAAGACGCGCGGCGGTCGGAGATGGAGAAGAGCACTAGCGCACGCGAATTAGTGTCCCACGCCGTGGCAACCTCACCGGCGTTGATTTGACAGCAGTAGCAAGTTACAGCGACGCGGTGGAAGGGTTGAGCCACGCGGCGCACGGCCGGGAGGCGGCGGTCGACGGTGAGCTTATCGGCTTCTACCGTGGTGACACCGTACGGTGGCCGGAGTTCTTTATCGGTTGAAGCTTATCCACGGCGGCGTACACCGGTGTTACCCACTTACCTGAGAACAACGTGGACCGGCTGCCGCACGAATCACGGCGGCAATCGGTCGCCGGCGGTGGAGTTGCCGCGCTGGCGGCCTGATCTTTAACCGAGCACTGTACCATGGCTAAAACTTGATTCAGTCTTTTGTTACCTGCCTGACAGAGCAAGTTCAGGTTACATTTTCTCTAAATTTTCCTTAGCAACTCATCCAAGGCTCTGCAGCAAAATTGTAGACCAATGTTCCAGCTACAATGTTGCCATAACAACTATAGCCAAATTCCAATTAAATCATGCTTGAATTTGTGCCCAAAGTTCCTGTAGTGCACTGTTAGTCTGAAAATTCAGACCTTAACAGCCTAATAGGCAGATTTTGAGCATGATTATCTCTAGATTTTTCACAAGAACATGACTTGAATCCTTAAACAAAGTTGTTCTCCTATAATTGGGCTACAAACTTGTTGTGGTCACTTTGGGCAAAAACCCTATATTTCAGAAGATACAGGGCTCCAAAGTTGAACCAACAAAACTGAATTTCAGACTTAGGCTCTATAGTGCTTAAGAGGTGATTTTTGCAAATAAGCCCAAAACTTAGGGTTTAACTTGCAAATTCACATATTTGTGAACCAAATGACTTTATATGTTTAAACATAGTAGTTTTTACACTTTAGTCCAAAGGTTCATCATTTTTGCACATAAGCCCCTAGGGTTTGGTTTCATGGTTTTCCAGGGTTCCAATTAAGGTTTCTGGTATCCCAGGGGTATAAAAGTGATTCAAGTTTATTCTTGGGGTCATTTTATGACTTTTACCCTAAAGCTTTTAGGTTTTCTCAACTTGGGTTAAGTTTTACCCCTTTAATCCCTATTTAGGGTAAAGCTTCCTATCCAGGGTCCTATTTGTAAAACATTAAAACAATACAACTTGTTTGAAATTTTTGCCTAGTGAATGCACTCTAGGTGTGTCAAACATATGCAATGCCAATGCTTATGATGCCATGCTCAATTTTTAGTTATAGTAACACCAGGGGTGTTACAGTAAAGGAGGCGCGATACGTGGATGATGCACTAAATGGTCCACTACCCATCTACGAGCCACAGCTTGTTGCGCTCAAAGCAACAAGCCGCAGGGAAGCGCTACCAAGCAAGGTGGCACAAGTGGAGGCTGCCGGGCTAAATGAAGATGAGATGGCCCTCATCATCAAACATTTCAAGACCGCGCTCAAAGGACGCAAGGAATACCCCAACAAGAACAAAACAAGGGGAAAGCGCTCCTGCTTCAAATGCGGTAAGACTGGTCATTTCATAGCACAATGCCCCGATAACGATAATGACCAGGGACAAGAAAAGTACGGGAAGAAGGAGAAGAGGAAAAACTACAAGAAGGTGAAGGGCGAGGCACACCTTGGAAAGGAGTGGGATTCTGACTGCTCCTCATCTGACTCCGACGATGAAGGATTGGCTGCCTCGGCTTTCGACAAGTCTTCACTCTTCCCCAACGAACGCCATACTTGCCTTATGGCTAAGGAGAAAAAGGTACGTATTCGGGACACCACCAAGTACACTTCCTCTAGTGATGAAGAATCTTCTGATGATGAAGTAGATTACTCTGAATTGTTTAAAGGTTTAGATAGAGCTAAGGTAGAGAAAATTAATGAATTGATTGATGCTCTAAATGAAAAGGATAGACTGCTAGAAAAGCAAGAGGACATTTTGTATGAGGAACATGACAAATTTGTTAGTGTGCAAAAATCTCTTGCTTTAGAAACTAAGAGAAATGAAATACTATCTTCTGTGTTATCTGCTTGCCATGAATCTATCTCTAGTTTAAAGAGTTTAAATGATGAATTAAATGCTAAGCTAGAGGAAGCAAATAAAACGAGTTCATGTGTAGAGCATGTTAGCATTTGTAATAGATGTAAGGACTTTAATGTTGATGCCTGTGATGAACATTGTATTTCTATTACTAAATTAAATGATGAGGTGGCAAGTCTTAATGCTCAACTTAAGACTTGCAAAATTGATTTTGATTAATTAAAATTTGCTAGGGATGCCTACACTATTGGTAGACACCACTCAATTAAGGATGGACTTGGTTTTTGAAAAGAAACTAAGAACTTAATAAGCCAAAAGGCTCCCGTTCTCAACAAGGAGAAAGGGAAGGCCACTATGGCTAGTAGTCCTCAAAGGAACCATGCCTTTATTTATGAAAGGAAGTTTGCTAATCGTTCTCATTACAATAAGAGTTATGTTCATACTGCTTGTAATGATTCACATGCTATGTTTTCCTCTAGCTCTACTTTTATGCATGGTAGAAGTAGACCTAGGAGAAATCATGTTGTGTCTCATATGCCTAGGAAAATGTGCAATGAACCCACTACTATTTTTCATGTTGCAACACCTCTTTTGTACTTTCATGTAAGAATGAAAAAGTGGTTGCTAGGAAGTTGGGATACAAATGCAAGGGAGACAAGACTTGTATTTGGGTTCCAAAAATTATTGTGACTAACCTTGTAGGACCCAACAAGAGTTGGGTACCTAAAACCCAAGCGTAAATTGCTTTGCAGGTTTATGCATCCGAGGGCTCAAGCTGGATTATCGACAGCGGATGCACAAACCACATGACGAGGGAGAAGAAAATGTTCACCTCCTACGTCAAGAACAAGGATTCCCAGGATGCAATTATCTTTGGAGATGGGAACCAAGGCAAGGTTAAAGGATTGGGAAAGATAGCCATTACATCTGAGCATTCTATCTCCAATGTGTTTTTAGTTGAATCGCTCGGGTACAACTTATTGTTTGTGAGTCAATTATGTAACATGTGCTATAATTGTTTATTCACAAATATAGATGTATCTGTCTTTAGAAGGAGTGATGGTTCATTAGCATTTAAGGGTGTATTAGACGACAAACTCTATTTAGTAGGATTTTTGAAAGAGAATGCCGGTCTAGATGCATGCTTAATGGCTAAGACTAATATGGGCTGGCTTTGGCATCGTCGTCTAGCACATGTTGGGATGAAGAACCTTCATAAACTTCTAAAGGGAGATAATGTGTTAGGACTAATTGATGTCTGCTTTGAGAAAGACAGACCTTGTGCAGCATGTCAGGCAGGGAAACAGGTGGGAAGCACTCATCACAGCAAGAATGTGATGACGACATCAAGACCACTGGAGCTTCTCCACATTGACCTCTTTGGACCCGTTGCCTACCTTAGCATCGAGGGAAGTAAGTATGGTCCTGTAATTATTGATGATTTTTCCCACTTCACTTGGGTATTCTTTTTTGCAGGACAAATCTAAAACCCAAGGGACCCTAAAGCGCTCTCTAAGGAGGGCTCAAAATGAGTTTGAGCTTAAAGTGAAAAAGATAAGGAGCGACAATGGGTCTGAGTTCAAGAATCTACAAGTTGAAGAGTTTCTTGAGGAGGAAGGCATCGAGCACGAGTTCTCCACTCCCTACACACCACAGCAAAACAGTGTGGTAGAGAGGGAGAACAGGACGCTTATCGACATGGCGAGAACGATGCTAGGAGAGTTCAAGACGCCCGAGCGGTTTTGGTCGGAAGCTGTGAACACATCTTACCACACCATAAACCGGCTCTATCTGCATCGCCTTCTCAAGAATACCTCCTACGAACTCCTTACTGGTAACAAACCCAATGTATCTTACTTTCGTGTATTTGTGAGCAAATGCTACATTCTAGTGAAGAAAGGTAGACATTCTAAATTTGCTCCCAAGGCTGTAGAAGGGTTTTTACTAGGGTATGAATCAAATACAAAGGCGTATAGGGTCTTCAACAAATCATCAGGATTAGTTGAAGTCTCTAGCGACGTTGTATTTGATGAGACTGATAGCTTTCCAAGAGAGCAAGTTGATCTTGATGATATAGATGAAGATTAAGTTCCAATGGCCGCAATGCGCACGATAGCGATAGGTGATGTGCGACCACATGAACAACAGGAGCAAGATCAACCATCCTCCTCTACAGTGGTGCATCCCCCAACTCAAGATGATGGACAGGTACCTCAAGAAGAGGAGCGTGATCAAGGGGAGCACAAGAAGAACAGGTTACGGAGGAAGAAGCACCACGGGTCCCTCCAACTCAAGTCCGAGCGACAATCCAAAGAAATCACCCCGTCGATCAAATTCTGGGTGATATCAGCAAGGGAGTAACGACTCACTCACGTTTAGCTAATTTTTGTGAGCATTACTCGTTTGTCTCTTCTATTGAGCCTTTCAGGGTAGAAGAGGCCTTACAGAATCCGGACTGGGTGTTGGCCATGTAGGAAGAGCTCAACAACTTCAAAAGAAATGAAGTTTGGAGCCTGGTGCCACGTCCAAAGCAAAACGTTGTGGGCACCAAGTGGGTGTTCCGCAACAAGCAAGACGAGCACGGGGTGGTGACAAGAAACAAGGCTCGACTTGTGGCAAAAGGTTATGCCCAAGTCACAGGCTTGGATTTCGAGGAGACTTTTGCTTGGATTTCGAGGAGACTTTTGCTTGGATTTCGAGGAGACTTCCTAGAAATGTCGATGATGGGCGAGTTGACATACTTCCTTGGATTCCAAGTGAAGCAACTCAAGAACGGCACTTTCATCTCCCAAACGAAGTACACTCAAGATCTTCTCAAGAGGTTTGGGATGAAGGACGCCAAGCCCACAAAGACACCTATGGGAACTGAAGGGCATGTTGTCCCCAACAAATGAGGTAAGTCCGTTGACGAAAAGGCATACCGGTCCATGATAGGTTCATTACTTTATTTATGTGCTAGTAGACCGGACATTATGCTTAGTGTATGCATGTGTGCTAGATATCAATCCGACCCCAGGGAATGTCACCTTGTGGCCGTTAAGTGAATTCTTCGCTATTTAGTTGCTACGTCATGCTTCGGGATCTGGTATGCAAAGGGGTCTACCTTTGACTTAATTGGATACGCAGACTCCGATTATGCCTGGTGCAAGGTTGATAGGAAGAGTACATCAGGAATGTGTCAATTTCTAGGAAGGTCCCTTGTCTCCTGGAGTTCCAAGAAACAGACATCCGTTGCCCTATCCACCGCTGAGGCTGAGTATGTTGCCGCAGGACAGTGTTGCGCACAACTACTTTGGATGAGGCAAACCCTCTGGGACTTTGGCTACAATCTGAGCAAAGTCCCACTCCTATGTGACAATGTGAGTGCAATCCGCTTGGCGGATAATCCTGTTGAACACAGCCGCACTAAGCACATAGACATCCGGCATCACTTCCTGAGGGATCACCAGCAAAAGGGAGATATCTATATTTATCACATTAGCACCGAGAACCAGCTAGCTGATATCTTCACCAAGCCGTTGGATGAGAAAACTTTTTGCAGGTTGCGAAGTGAGCTAAATGTCTTAGATTCGCGTAACTTGGATTGATCTATAGCATACATGTGTTCTATGCCTTTGATCATGTTACTTTATGCATTTACAACATTTGTTATCTATTTGTGGTGCTCAAGTTGTACAAGCCCTCTCCGGACCTCACAAGTCCATATGCAAATGGTGCACATATGTAGGGGGAGATGTGCTACAACTTGACCCTTTGAGACTAACCTGTTTGTGTGAGTATACTTGACGTAGTCTCAAAGGTGCATTGAAAGGGAAAGGTGAACTTGGACGATGAAAAGGCTTCCACTGCACTCCGGTATTAGTGTATTTAATTCCAAGTTCATACTTATGCTCTCATTGCCTTTTGCTCTTAATTGACATTTTTGGTGAGGCAATGGGGTTAAAGGGCCAAAAATGATCCCGTTTTGGTGCTTAATGCCAAAGGGGGAGAAATTAAGGGCCAAAGCAACTGGATCAGCCAACCACTTGAGAATTTTGAAAATAGTAGAGTTAGAATTTGTGATTTGTCCAAAATACTCTTATTGCAAAATTTGGTCTATTATGGGGGAGAATTATTGATTATGGGAAAAGGGGGAGTTTTGGCACTTGATCAATTTTTCTCTTGGAATATCTCTCGATTTGCCCAAACAAGTGTGTTTGACTTAGAGATAGGAAAAAGAATTTGATTTGCAAAAACAAACCAAGTGGTGGCAAAGAGTGATCCAAATATGCCAAAATCATTAGCAAAAATAATTTGGTCTTCAATTGCATTGATGTTGCACTTCTTTGGTTGCTTTTTGATGTGTTGGCATGAATCACCAAAAAGGGGGAGATTGAAAGGGAAATGTGCCCTTGGGCCATTTCTATAAGTATTTTGGTGATTAGATGACCAACACATAAATTAAGTTCTTATGTGCAAAATGTGTGAAGAGTGCAAATCAAAGCATAAGGTATGTTTCTAGACTTAGTATATTATTTTATACTAATGTGTTTGTCTAAGTGCTAGAAACAGTGACAAAAGAAGAAGAAAAGAAAAGGAAAAGAGTTGGATGTGTGCAGCCAACACCAACGCTGGCCAGGCACATCGGAGTGTCCGGTGCTGCACCAGACAGTGTCCGGTGCGCCAGGCTGGCCGGCGGTGAACCGGCTGCTCTCGGGAAAACACAGAGGCGTACGTCTATAATGCACGAGACTGTCCAATGAGCCAACGGTCGCCAGCGCCAACGGTCGGCTGCGCAATCCGCGGGCGACGCGTGGCCTGCAACAACGGTCGGTTGGGCACACCAGACTGTCCGGTGTGCACCGGACAGTGTCCAGTGCGCCAACCGACCCTGAGGACCAACGGTCAGATGCGCCAGATATAGAAGGAGATCACGCACCGGACAACTACAGTGACTGTCTGGTGCACCACCCGACAGAAGGCAAGTTTGGCCTTCCAAGTTGGCCTCCAACGGCTCCTAGCTGCCTTGAGGATATAAAAGGGACCCCTAGGCGTATGGAGGAGTACACCAAGCTTACAAGAAACATCCTAAGACATCTAGACTCCGCTTCACGCAATCGGATCATTGTTCTTAAGATTTGAGCACTATTCGAGTTGTAAACTCCTCGCGCTGTGTTTGTGTGCTCACGTTCTCACTTGTGTGTGTTGTTGTGCTGCGGATTTGAGTCTTGTGTGTGTTGCTCTCCCCAACCTTACTCTGTGCTTTCTTTTTTGATCTCAATTGTAAGGGCGAGAGACTCCAAATTGTGGAGATTCCTCGCAAACAGGAAACATACTCTAAAGGAAAAGACCGTGGTTTTCAAGTTGATCATCGGATCACTTGAAAGGGGTTGAGTGCAACCCTCGTCCATCGGGGCGCCACAACGTGAAAGTAGGCAAGTGTTACTTGGCCGAACCACAGGATAAAAATCGTGTGTCTCTTGTTTTGCTTTCTCTATGATTGTTGTGTTCACAAGAACTTGCTTTAAAGCTACTTAGCCGTACTAACACTATAATCTAAGTTTTGTGGCTATTAGTGTTTGATTTTACAGGATCACCTATTCACCCCCCCCCCCCCTCTAGGTGCTCTCACTTGTCGTCCATGTCTTTCAATCTGTAAGATTCAGGTCTTGATGAAGATACCACCAAAAAGGGACCTTCCCATTTGAGCTGAAGCTTCCCCACTGTATCACGGTTGACCACTCTACGAAGCACCAAATGTCCTGGCTTAATATTCTTCAATTTTACCTTTCTATCACACCACTTGATTATTTCGGCCTGATACTTATTGTTGTGTTATATTGCTTGCAGTCTGGTCCCTTCTATGGTGTATTTTGTTATTTGACAACCATGTCTTTCAATCTGTAAGATTCAGGTCTTGATGAAGATACCACTAAAAAGGGACCTTCCCATTTGAGCTGAAGCTTCCCCACTGTATCACGGTTGACCACTCTACGAAGCACCAAATGTCCTGGCTTAATATTCTTCAATTTTACCTTTCTATCACACCACTTGATTATTTCGGCCTGATACTTATTGTTGTGTTATATTGCTTGCAGTCTGGTCCCTTCTATGGTGTATTTTGTTATTTGACAATCACCTTCATCCGCTGTCAAAGCTAAGGTTCTTATTAAACCTGTTCTTGCTTCTTCCGATGTTATTGCTTTGTCACAAAACAGAAGCTTTAACGGGGTAAATCATGTTGACCTTGATACAGCGGTGTTGTGGTTCCACACCACCTTTACTAGTTCATCTGGCCACTTCCCTTTGGGTTGGTTGAAGATTGACTTCATTATTACTGTTGTTATAATTCCGTTTGCTCTTTCTACCAGTCCATTTGACTCCGGATGCCTCACTGATGTGAAGCGTATTTTTGTACCAATCTGGTTACAAAAGGTTTTGAATGTTTTAGCATCGAACTGAGTTCCATTATCAACGGTGATAGCCTTCAGCACGCCGAAACAACAAACAATATTTTGCCAGAAGAATTTTTGTACTGTGGCCGAAGTTATTGTAGCTAAGAGCTTTGCCTCAATCCACTTAGAAAAGTACTCCACTGCCACCACAACATATTTCAAGTTTCCTTGTGCTGGTGGAAGTGGACCTAACAAATCCAGGCCTCACCTTTGTAGTGACCAAGTTGGCTGTATTAGATGGGTTAAAGACGAAGGTTGCTTCTGGTCTCTGGCGCATCATTAGCAATTTTCACATTTTTGGACCAAATATGCTGCATCCGAGGCTGCCTTCGGCCAAAAAAAACCTTGTCTAGAAACCTTCCCCAGCAGAGGCCTAGGCCCAATATGAGCCCCACATAATCCTGCATGTATTTCCTTCATCAATTCTTGACCTTCGGCTCTGGACAAGCACTTGAGCAATGGAGAGCAGACTCTGTGTTTGTAAAACTCCCTTCTATGATTACATATGGTATTGCCCTTGCTTTCATTCTTTTATTGTAAACTTCATCATCCAAAAGACAGTTTCCTTGGAGGAAAGATACAATCTCAGTCCTCCAATCTTCACTATGTACTGGTGAAATTGTGAGCACCGCTCTTTCCATGAGCTCAACCGAAGGTGCTTTTATTGTTTCGAAGAAAACTTCCAAGGGTAACATAAGCCCCTATGTCGCTGGCTTAGCTAGCAAATCTGTGTGTTCATTTTCTCCTCTCAGGATATTTTTTACAGAAAAAACTTCGAAGGAGGCTTCCATCCTTCGGACTGCATCCAGATATTTTTCTAGCTTCGGGTCTCTTGCTTTGCTGCTTTTGTCAACATGACCTGAGATGACATGTGAATCAGATTTAAGTATTGCCCTTCTAATTCCCATTGCCTTAAGCTTTCGGAGCCCCAAGAGAAGGGCTTCGTACTCTGCAATATTATTTGTGCAATTGAAGTCCAATCTTGCTGCATAGCAGGTTTTGAGTTTTGATGGTGAAATCAAGACAGTTGCTGCTCCTGCGCCGAAGGTTCCCCAAAACCCATCACAGAATATTGTCTAGGGTTCGGGATCGGTTGTTTTCTGTTTGTCTTGAGCCCCTAGCATCCAATCAGCGATGAAGTCTGCTAACGCTTGGGATTGGATCGAAGATCTATAAACAAAATCAATAGTGAATGCGTTTAGTTCTGCACCCCATTTTCCAACTCTTCTTGTGGCCTCTCTATTCCTCATTATGTCCTTGAGGGGTTCCGAAGAAGGTACTATGATGTGGTATGCTTGAAAATAATGCTGAAGCTTCCTGGAAGCCATTAGTACAGCATATAGTACCTCATCTATCTCTGTGTAATATTTCTTTGATGCATTAAGCACTTCGGAAACAAAGTAGACTGGTACTTGTTTTCTTGCCTGGCCCTCCTGCTTCTCTTGCACCAGTGCTACACTAACCTTAGCATGGGAAGCAGCTACATACAGCAGTAATGGAAATCCTGACGAAGGTGGAGTTAAGGTTGTCAGCTCTATTAAATATTGTTTCAGTTCTTTGAAGGCTTTTTGCTGATTTGGTCCCCATTGAAAGACTTCGGCTGACTTCAGCACTTCGAAGAATGGCAAGTTTCTCTTTGCTGACCTTAAAATGAATCTGTTCAATGATGGCAGCCTCCCTATCAATCTATGAGCACCCTTTCTTGACCTCGGTGGCTCCATTCGAAGTATGGCTTCTATCATACTTGGATTAGCTTCGATACCCTTTGTTGATACCAAGCAACCAAGAAACTTGCCTTCTTCACTCCAAAGACGCATTTTTCTGGATTTAGTTTAAGGCCAGCTCGTTTGAAGTTGGCAAATGTCTCTTGCAAATCAGCAACATGGTTTTCTTGCTTTGTGCTCTTTACTATGATATCATCAACATATGTTAGCACATTTCTGCCAATTTGGGAGTGAATAACTTTGGCAGTCATCCTGCTTACAATAGGTCCCACTAGGAGTTATGAAGCTTGTCTTCGGTTCATCCTTCTTCTTCATCCAGATTTGATAATAGCCTGAGTATCAGGCGAATAAGCTCATGAGCTATGAAGTAGCTCCTTCATCCATAAGGGAATATATTCTTGGCAATGGGAATTCATCCTTCGGGCATGCCTTATTGAGGTCTATAAAGTCAATGCACATTCTCCATTTTACATTAGCTTTCTTTACCATCACAGTATTAGCCAGCCACTCTAGGTATGTTACTTCTCTGATAACACCGGCACTCAGAAGTCTTTTTACTTCGTTTCGTGCACCTTCGGCTTTCTCAACGGACATTTTCCGAAGCCTCTACTTTCTTGGACTAAAGGCCTAGTCTACATTGAGTGCGTGCTCAATGATATCTCTATTGACACCATAGAGATCATTCCAACCAAAAACATCTTTGTTATTGAAAAGAAATCTAAGCAAGGTCTTCTCTTGTTCGTCAGATAATTGAGATCTCAATAGCACTTTTTGCTCGGCTATGTCTTTACACAAAAGCATGGGCTTTGGTTGATCTGCTGAAGCAGTCTTTTCTCTTTTATGCTTATATTGCTGATGAGCTTCGGCTTCATCTGCGTTATGGATGGCCTTCGAATCTGTCCAATTCCCTTCGGCTCTCCTGGCGGCCTCTTGGCTTCCATGTACAGCGATGAGCCCTTGTTTCGAAGGTATTTTCATGCAAAGATATGTTGGATGGACTATTTCTTTGAAGGCATTCAGTGTCCCTCGACCAATGATTGCATTGTAGGGATACTCCATATCGACAATGTCAAAGACAACTAGTTCTGTCCTTGTGTTGTGAACATAACCGAAGGTAACTGGCATAGTTATCTTGCCGAGCGCCACGATCTGTCTTCCTCCAAAGCCGCAAAGGGGGTGTGTTGCATCATGTATCTTGTCGTCTGGCTCTTGCATTTGCCTGAAATCCTTCGCGAAGATGATATCTGCCGCACTGCCCGTGTCCACTAGGACATTGTGGACCAGAAATCCCTTGATGACACAGGATATGACCATTGCATCGTTGTGGGGATAAATTTTGAGCTGAAGGTCTTCCTGGGAGAAGGTGATTGGTATGTGAGAACATTTGGTTTTGATGAAGGGTCCTTGCACTCCAACATGTTGTACCCTTCCTTGTGCTTCCTTCTTCTACTTCTTGTTGGCTGGTTCAGAACTTGAGCCGCCTGTGATTGGGAGCACCAGCTTCGTAGCCAAAGATGTCGCAGCTTGGTTGACTTGCGAAGTCATTGTCGCAATTGTGAAAGCGAGTTCACTAGAGGTGGGCACCAATGTTGGTCACTTGTTCTCAAATGCTATGAGTCAAGAACAAGTCAACACAATTGTTAATCATTAAGGACCTTCGTCATTCGAAGCATTATCTCTTTATGGTTATAATGCTTCTCAGGCGAAGGTCAAGAAGGACATACCTTCATCATATCAATACAAGGGTACGAATGCAAAGGAATAAATATGATAATTATATCTTAATAATTCATTTATTCTTGCATTCTATAAGACATACATGAATATCAACAATGTTAATATTACAGTGATACCTTCGGCTTGCTGGAAGGCGAGGATGCGAGAGAGTGAATACAATCCAGCGTAAACAATATGGGGGTTCACCTATTTATAGGCACAGGACGCAGCCCCGGTAAAATTACATCCATGTCCTTGAATCATTTGTTTACAAGCAACTAAAACTAATAAGGTCCATCTAGACCTTTTTCCTTCTTTGCTTGGTCTGGGCCGAAGTTACCGAGCTTCAGTATTCCGCATTGTTGCTTCTACGCAGAGTCTTCGTCTTGAGGACCTTCGGCACAGGAGAAGACCCCCAACACCCAATTTTTTGAAGATACTCAAACAAGTAATGTGAGCGTGCATGGAATTGAAGAATGCTTCCATATTCTGGTTAAAAAAAAAATAAATTGCTTCCATATTCTGGTTCAAAAAAAGAATAGATTTTCTTTGTGAAGTACTAACAACATAGATATATGGATTATAATTTAGGGGGTGTTTGAATGCACAGTGGTTAGAAATAGATGCAGACATCCAAACACCTAGCTAATTTGTCAACTATTAGCTATTTTTAGTAAATTAGTTAATAGTTAGCTAGCTATTTGTTAACTAGCTAATTCCACTAACAATTTTTTAGCCAACTAACTATTATCTCTAGTAAATTCAAATATCCTCTTTCAATCTTTTCTTCGATACATACCTAAAGAGATATCAAATTTTCTCCATATAAGAAGGTTGCCACCCAATTCAGCGCACGTTGGATGAGAGCAAGTTTGAGAAGGTAGCTATTTGTTTTGCTTCTGACATGTCAGTGCTTGCACAAGAGAGAAGATGAGGTGGTGTATTATAAGTTTTTTTCCACAAATTTGGTGAAATAAACTCATTTCTTATATTAGTACTAATTATTAGTTTATGAAAAATAAAATGGTGATAGATCAACTTATTATATTCTACAAACTAAATAAGTAAGTAAAGAGTGAGAAGACGATAGACTACCTCATTACTTAAACCAAGCACCATATATATATATATAAATCTAGATAAGGAGTGAAGGAACCTAGCTAGCTATAGGAGTGTTTGCTGATTCGTTCGTAGACTCAAATCTTTGTGCATATCTTCGAAAGCCACAAAGCAAGAGCGAAGGACCACATGCACCTAAATCTACGTGGGCCTAATAGTATATCAGACACGCGGTGCCAATACTTGGTGGTTAAGTAAGGAATCCTGATGGTGGAACATGCATGCGCTATATATCTGGCACCAACAAGGACACACAGTACACCATCCATGCACACTTTCGTCTATTTATAGAGCAAATAAAATGTAAGAGAGCCGTGAAATAAGACAGCTATTTTTAATTAAAAGCACCAAATTCGATGGGCATCTCCGTGGTCTTGTTCCCCATCTTGTCGATGGTTGTTTTATCCATCTTGCAATAGGCCTATGATATTATACTATTTTTAGAACATGATCCTAAAATGGCACAAATATGAAACTCATATTGTACGCCTTCGAGCAGTTATCTAACCTCAAAATAAATTTCCACAAGAGTCCATTTAGACCAGAAACCTTCCATGTCGGAGGGTTTGAAATAGAAACAACATTTCACTTTGTCATAAGCCTTCTCGAAGTCAATTTTAAAGATAATTTCTATAAGATTCTTCTTATAAAGCTCATGAATTGTTTCATGGAGAATGACTACATAGTCTAGGATGTTACGTCCTCGCATGGAGGTCATTTGGGAAGGGTTGATTACTTTGTCTGCTACAGGATTTAGTCGACTAGTTGCTGCTTTGGTGAAGATTTTGAAACTGACATTCCGAAGAAAAATGGGTCTATACTATATTGTATCAAATTAGCATCTTTAACTTTGGGAATAAGTGTGATCACTCCAAAGTTAAGACTAAAGAGAGACAATTCCCCTTTGGACAATTCTTCAAACATTCACAGCAGGTTAGGTTTATTTGTTTCCTCAAAATGTTGGTAAAACTATGCTGGGAATCCTCTTGGTCCCGGTGCTTTTTGTTATGTTCCAACCCAAAGATGGCTTCTCTAATCTCCTTTTCTGTGAAAGTAGTTAGAAGAACATTTTCTTTTGGACTAATCTGTGGAATGTATCCTATCCTTGTCTACCAATAGAATATGGCAGATTGTAAAGCGGTCCCTATTGGTCACTTGTTTTTTACACCTGAAGGATATCAGAAATATGGCAACACAAAGAATCAATCTTCTACTTCACCCTTTAATTAACTCTTCTCAAAGAGATTAATTAAAGAGAGAAGATAGAAGTAAGATAAAAGGTGATAAACATGAAATATAAAAATCATGAAAGTAAAGCTAGTGACTCATCTTGGATGAATATTACTTTACTCCATTTTTTATTATGCGACAAATGATTACAATGGTACCTTCGGCTTTTACAAATATCAATGCAAAGGTAAGGAGAGAAAAAAGCTTCATAGGCAGAGCGAATCAATTCTTCTCGGCCTAAAAAGTGTGACCTATGCATGGCACTGTTCCCTATTTATAGTCGAGAAATACATCTTTGTAGAAATTACAATCATGCCCTCAATCCTATACAAATGAACTACAAAGATGATCAAGGGCATTGTTGTCCTTTTCCTTTGTAATCTTGTTGAGCGAGTCTTGAGGATTTCGCCTTGCTCGTGATATCTCTTCCATCACACGTGCATGTCGTCTAACCAAAGCTTGTGACTGCATTTTAGTGGGCATCACGACGACACATCATCTCCAAATGAAGGCGTCATTCGACATTTTACCCTGTTATACCTCCAAAAACTCAGAAATAACTGGTTAACCAATGTTTTGATGACCTTCGGCTGAAGAGGCCCCCAACAATAGCACCTTGCGGAATTAGTTCATTTTCTATAACGAGCTCAAACCACGTAAATGACAAAGGCCTCAAGGTAGCGTGAGAGAGAGATGCATTTCCTCGGCTCCCACGCCCATCAACCTATATAAATTGAATGGCTCCATGCAGTTACCATGCCATTTACTGCTCTTACCAACTTGTTGTCACTGAATTGTCTGCGTCCAAAGCTTTTCCTGCTCCTCGAGCCCTTTCTTGCGAGCTTCAGCTTTTCACCGCATGGCTAGAATCCGCACAATTAAGATGACAACACCAACCTTACCTGAAGGAGCTTAGTGAAACAAAGATGATCTAGACACGGTGCTGATTTCTAAAGCAATGAGGGGAACAACCAAGGTTGAGGTTGCTGAAGAGGAAGATGTTTTGGAGGAAAATGCATCGGAAGCCAAAGAAGAAAACAATGACCTTCGACCAACAAAACTAAGCAATATTGAGTTTCGGGAATCTACTGTCAAACTTCAAGATGTTGATGTTATGAAGAAGCTTCGGTATGTTGGGGAGAAAGATGGAGTTCGATTTATCGGTAGCAACACCATCCCGCAGACGAATGATGATGAGATAGTGGTGTTCAAAAGCTTCATCAAGGCTGGACTTTGGCTTCCAATGTTCCAAATGATTTTCAAAGTTTTGAAGAGATACGAGATTTTCATGCATCAATTGACCCCAAATACCATAGTTAGACTTAGCGTATATATATGGGTAGTGCGCAGCCAGGGTGTTAGTGCTAACGCCAAAGGTTTCTGCAGAATTCATGAACTACACTATTAGACGAAGGCTAGACCTTCAGATGAGTTGCACAATAACTTTGGCTGATGTTGGAGACTCGTTCTCAAATGCTATGAATTAAGAACAAGGCAACATAAAATGTTAAATGTTAATGCCCTTCGTCCAATGAAGCATTATCCATTTAAGGATTAATGAACTTCGGACGAAGGTTAAAGACGATACAATTACGAAGGTGAAATCTTCGTAATTGAACTCTAATAGATTATATAAAATAATACGAAATATGAAGTATCAAAGACAAATAAATTATAAATGAACAACATCACTTTCATATTATATCGACTTAATGTATTCGAATATTAGATACATTTATACCTCTGCCTTGACAAAGATTAATTCCCGAGTGACGCGATTGCAATTACAGGAATGCGTGAACAGTAAAGGAATACTGTTCACTATTTATAGGCACAAGACACAGCCTGTGAGGAATTACAATCATGCCCTTCATAAAAGTTTACAACAACGACTCAAACACTTATGGACTAAAAGGTCATTCTACTTTTAAGTCGGTTTGTAATTCCGAAGCTTCATGAACAGCAACCTTCGGTCATCACGTGCAGACAGCTTCAGCCGAAGCTGTTTCTTCCTGCTGGACCTTCGGCGACGAAGCATGGTCCCAACAGCTGATATGACTTTGCATGTTGGAAGGATATGTGGTCTCATGTGCTTGCATATCGGTCTAAATGGTCGATTGAGTGAACCAAAGAATGGTTTTATGTGAAGACTGATACAAAGAAAAGAGAAGAATTTCAAGGTATTATTATGAGTCCCCTGAGGATGAACATCGGATACAAGAAACCATTATACGATAAGGCCTGAGGCTTGGCTTCAACATAGTGGTGGACCACATCGACTCTCGTGATCTAGTGGAATAATTTTTTGCATATAAAAAATTCCCTACGTTGCCTAGCTGAGGACTGCCGAAGCCTTAAAAGAAAGATGAAGTGTTGAAGAATGACGTGTTGAAGACTTTACCGTATCGATTTAAAATGCACCCGGTGTTTAAGCGCCCCTATACCAACTGGCTAGAACCTATTGAGGTGATGTGCAATGAAATTCTTGGTAACTACATACTAAAAGATGACCGACTAATGATAGCCACGTTCGGGGGTCGGGCAGAACGAAGGCTAAACAGAATTATGGATGCTCTGGGGTATGAATACCCAAACAATTTGAAGATAGCAGAAGATGTTGATTCCAATGTAAAAAGGAAAAGAATAGTTAGTGTTATGAAAAGAGAAGCTATCAGATTGGTAAAAACGCAAGCCAAGAAACAAGCTAAGAGGAAAAAGCGATCAAAAAATCGAAGAAAGTGGAAAAGTGCCAAAGGTGGCTGAGGATGGTGCTTCAGGGTGTTTGCATTTAGAATAAAAAACCCCACCCTCAAAAAGGAAGAAAATAGATACAGTTGTCAGTAAAGCCGAAGATAGACCTTTGAAAATGTCTACAAAGGACTTTGGAAGTGCATCAACCTCATCATTTGGGGCAACACAAATTCTGGAGGTAATGACATAACCTTTACCCTACAACATTTTAAGTCCACTGGGATCGGACCTGACCAGCTTATTACTGACTATGAAGGGTAAATAATACAAAGGTGCATTAGCTAAGGTTGATGCTGAAATGATTGCCAGCCCTGCTTCACCAGAAGTTGCCTGGACTCCTGAGCCAGAGAAGGCCACCGAGGAACCCCCAAAGACTTTAGAGCTAGAAAAAGCCAAATCAAATCATATTCTGATAGGGAATCAAGAGAATATTTTGAATTTTACATCAGGCATATTGTAGCCATATAAAGGACCATGTTCAAGCCCTTGGGTATCTTGTGGGGGCAACCATGTTCGGCAGAAGTGACCCTGAAGGTTTGGTGTGCCTACCCAACTCGGAGGAGGCTTCCATAATGAAGAATGTGGTTCGTAACTTTTGATTCCCAAAGCTTGAGCACGAGCTCTACATGCTAAATAAATAGAAGATTGTCTGATGCTTAGCTTACATAAGCATTAAGGTAAAAAACATACCTTATTGAATTTCCTTTTACGATGTTATAGCGTGTTGAAAGACATTTTTTGTTGATAAAACTATAGTGCTTAATATTGAGCAAGGCTCTAAGATTGTGATAATATTCAGAGGATATGGAAAATGAAGATTGATGGGGCCTTGACCGAAGTTCAGAAGGATAACCAAAACATAAAGAAAGAGCATGAGCAATATGTATAGAAGGATGAGGAGCAAGATGGCGTGATTTTGTATCTAAGAGCCAAAGTGAACAAAAAATATAAATACAATGAGGATATCCCAAGTTCCACGTTAAACTTGATGGCTTAAAAATAAATATTGAGGATAAAGATAAAGAAAACGCGAAGCATACAAATTCGTTAAGGGAGCTTCAAGAACACTACTTCGGCTTGGCCACTAAGTGTTGCCAATGGTTGAAGGATATATTTTCCTATGTTGCCGCAACCATGGGGGAAATTACTTATAATACTAGGGACATTGTCAATGCCCTTCATTGTATTGAAGGAGAAGTTGACGCCTTCGAAGATGTGAAAAGTGTCCGAGGCAACTATTGTGCTATGATTGGGTCCTAAGGCATGAATTCAGTTATGGAAAAGGTCGGATGTTCCCACATCAAAACTGTTGGTAGGCCCAACTTTGGCATAAGCATAGAAGATATAAAAAGCCTACAAGAGAAACCGTCAACATTATGAAGCACTTTTTCACCCTTATCTCAAATAAGGCTGGAAGGGAGCTAGCAACATTGCATGCCTTTTGTAGGGCAAAGAGGCTACCAAGAATGCCGAAGGATGATAGAAGACGGATGTTGGGTGCAAACACAAGGTTGATTTGTCCCTTCTAGTTTGGGTTGATGGTGAGTTATTGTCAATGGGTAGGGTCTTAAGTTGAGACATGGACTAACCAAGGCGTGAGTTATGTGTATGCAAACATGTTGGGCGGCTTGTGGTGTATGGTGTGGAGAATAGGGATAGTGGTCGACGGTGAAGGTCATGCGGGTTCGTACCGATGGACTAGGAGCGATGAAGGACAAGCACTAGGACTTGTGTGGCGGAACTGCCCGAATTATTCCAACTTAAGTGCCTAAGCCCCGCCTTAGAGGCTAGACCACACTTAAATGGGAATAACCCGTCAATCCCTCGGATCTAGTCCGACACGGCCACTGACAGGATCAAGTACCACAATCTCACTCGATGGTGAGTCACAGAGCAAATACAATAAAGCATAAAACCATACCTGTCAGAGTATTAATTTATTACATCATCATCATCATCGGAGTTTTTGCAAAAGTAACCATCATTGTTCGAAGTGCAGCGGAAATAAACTAACGGTAAATAAATAGAGAGATGGGGAAGCCTGTCCCATCACTCCTCATGCTCCTCCTCAGCCGAGGCAGGGTCCCACTCGACAGTCCAACCCGGTGGCAAGGTGGACGGCCAAGTTATTCTAGCAACCATTTCCTCCAGAGAACCTGTAAAAATTATGTCACAAGCAAGGCTGAGTATACTAATACTCAGCTAGACTTACCAGGTGTGAGGAGTCTACTCCTCTACCTCTAGACATGCAGTTGTTTGGCTGTGGGGTTTGGTTGCCAAAAGCACTAGCTGAGTTTCTAAATCAAGTTTTTAACTTTGTCAAAATTAAGTGTGACTCTCTTAAGGCTAAAAGTGTACTATCTACTCATACATAGTAGCAAGCATTATTAGCAATCAACATCTTATGTCAACTCATCATATTTCCACTTGTTACTCAATGCAGTACAATGGATCATGCAGTCTCATTAGCTGCGAGAAGCAGACGATTCGAATCGAGTTTTTATCCTTGCAAGGTAAACCTAAACACACGACATGCAGGGGCACTCCGTCCCCACACACATCAACCGTCCCCATCGATTCCCCGTCAGCAGATCAGGGCTCACCGCCTTGGCGTACAATGCCTCACTGACCCCGACTGCCGTCGTGCAGTGACCGCACGTGTACCCACCATAACCGGAATGGGAGACCACGTCTCAGGTCGCGTGAGGGGATATGTCCACTGCCAGGTTCACTCAGGTACTAGGCTTACCGATTTACCATATTTCTCGGCATGTGCTTAGTACGTTCAAACGCTTGACACAGGTATCCGCACGTTAATCCTTATTCCATTTTTCCCATCTCGTAGACAACCAATCCCCATGGATTGTTGCCTACCACTAGTATCATGGTAGTATGAAAGTGGGTACAATCAATTTCCTGATCTCGCGCGAGTGCTAGAAAAATCACTCGTCTTCTACCGAGATCCTACTTAAATAAAGCAACTACTCGACCTATCATACTAGTATTCATCTCAAAAGGATTCCTGAGATCATGCAACTAGGGTTTCAAACAATTCCTACACCTAAGTGCACAATCAATCCTACAATCATTAAGTGAAGTAAAATAGCATAAATAACAGGTTATGCATAAACCGGGGCTTGCCTTCCAAAGCAGTGGCAGGCAGGTCCTCTGGTGCAGGCTCGGGTGCTGGATCCGGGGCTACCTCCTGAGCAGCTCCTTGCTCCGGCACGAGGATGTACTCTCCGTCAGCAAGGTTACAGTCTATCGAAATGCAATGAATATGTATGTCATGATTATGCAAGATTTAATAACATTATGCTAAAAGAAATTAAGTCAAGAAGTAACTTAGGGTTTCTTAGTCATGCGAGGCTTCTAGTGGTATATATACTTATTACCTTTTAGGCTTAGGTTTTCATTTAGGATAACATAGTGGATTTGCATTGTCTTTATAGATTTCAGTGGACAATTTACAGGGGTTTTAGGATGACATTAATTACCATTATTCATTTTCCTTTTCTTAATTTCTACTTATGGTCTCTAGTGTAGGTTTGAACTACGACAATGGTTTAATATTTTCCAAAAATTTTGTAAAAATTACAGTGGGTTGTCATTTGCTATTCTAGCCTGTTTTAAGAATTTGAGGCTCAACATATAAAGGCTATGCTTAAGACAAAAAGAATAAAAGTTGGGTAAATGGGCCACTTTGTACTGCAACTCTTAATTAGAGGTGGGGTCTGTCCTAAGGGTTATTTGTATTGGCATGTACCAGTAATAATAGGCTTCTGTGCCAAAAATCACAGAAAGCCAAGGGGTGGTTATTTAGTTATGATTTTCTTAAGTTTAATGTCAAAAAGGCACTTCCTACTACATTATTATTTGAAAAATGTCAAACAGCAGATTTTATATTTTTCCTAAGTTCTCATTAATAAAACATTAGTTATCCCAAGGGTAGGGGTGTTTTTACCTTGGGGTTATTTTTGTAGGGTTTTTCTAAGTTATCCTTATTTTATTAAAATAAAAGGTATGCTACTTATTTTATACTAAACCAGGGTATGATAGATTTTTCCAGTGAACTATATTGAATAAGTATCCTAACAAAAATAGAGGTGCTCTCTGGTTCATTGTTTTAAGTACATTTTCTATTTTTCTTATCCTTAAGCAAATTATAGAATAAGGGGTAAAAACTAACTTAATGGAGTGGACAGATAGGTTTAATATTTTTATTTGGGTTAGTAGGTAGATATAAACTTCTCAAAAAATTTCTAACCCTAGTCAAATAGCACAACTATTTTTCTTTCTATTATTGAGCTTTTGGCTAAAACCAACATTAAATCAGAACTTTAAAGTTTTCTATAGTACATAGGGGGTTTTATATTTTTCTTAAGTAGGTTACATTGATTAAAGTTTGGCAAAATTGGTTTGACCAAATTTGGATGAACTAAACAGAAGTTATGGATTTTCAAAGTTTCTGTTCAAAATTAAAATCAGGTTTAATAAGGTTTTCTGAAAAAGCAGTTTACACCGAGGTCCCTGGGTTTAAACTAAATCAACCTTCGCAACTCTACCCTTGCGCCACTATTCCCCTGTGTCTCTGACATTTCACAAAACCCCCTGACCTTCTCTCTCTCTCAGCCGCAGTCCTTCCCCCTATGCAAACAGTAACCGCGGGAAAGAAAAGGGCGGCGCGGCTTACCGGCGGCGAGGGAGGTCCGGCGAAGGGTGGGGTTTGCTCAGGGAGGCTCTGGCGGTCACGTCGAGGTACGGCTTGACGTAGAGGATGGCCGGAATTGCCAGGTCCACGCGCGCAGGCGGGTGTTCTCGTCGGCGGCGAGTGTACCGGCCAAATCACGGCGAACTGGTTCAATCCAAGGGCACGGTGAGCTTCACGGGGTGACGTAGTGACCGTGTGCACAAGGAATCGAAGGATGGTTGAGTGGTTTACCCGGTCCACGTACTCCGGCGGGGTTGAGAGCTCCGGCGAGCGTGGACTGGCCTCTCCGGCGAAGCAAACTCCGATTCCTCGCTCGGGGAGCTTCACGGAGGTGTGCACAGTCTTCTCCGAGGGCTGGACGGAGTTGGGAATGGCTCTATTGGCCGGTCTACGGTGACAGAGGGATTGGGCGGCTGCGGACACGCTGCGCACGGGCAAACAGCGGCGAGCTAAACTCCGGTGAGGTTTGAGGGTGCGCGGAAGAGTGCAGCCGAAGCCTGGGAGGGCTTTATAGGCGCGGGCGCGGGCCATGGCGCTGGCTTGGCTCGGGCGCGGCGCTAGGCATGCGGGGGCGCGCGTGAGCGTGCTCTGGCGCGGGCAGGAAGCGTCGAACACGTGGAGGTGTGTTTCTTCCATTGTTCAAACATCTCCAGAGATCGCAAACGTGCGAATCTTGCCATGAATCCGGCGCAGACCTCTTCCTGGCACCTAGGGCTATCTCACATGTGTGAGTTCCAATGGAGGATACACCCTAGATCAGGAGATAGACGGGCGCCAAATCTGGCTTGTCTCACTGCCCACCTCGCGACAAAACTGATGCCAATACCTGTCAAACGTCAAGGTCTCGGTTTCCACTTTTTCCAGGGGGTGCCTTAGGTGGTATACCACATTTTTGGTATAGAACCTATGTGGTTTTGGTGCCATCTTCAAGGTGAACACGGTTGGTCTTTGGATTAGGGTTAGAATTTGACTTAGAGGGAAATAAAGAGCTCTAGCTCTCTCTCCACTTGGAGATTTGAATTGGGGTTTCTCCAGGGGTCTTTTTGCAATATTTCCCTCCCCTAATTGCTGGTTATAAGGTTACTTAAGGTTTGGGTAAATGTTACTCATGCTTTGCACACTTGCTCACTCTCTTTTCCCTCTTATCTAGGGTTTTGGGAGATAGGGTTTAAGAGAGGTCTAGGGTTCTTCTCCCCTCTTATCCAAGGTAGTAAGTGAGCAAGGCTTAGAGTAATGCTTCTTAGGCCATTGACAACTTGATTAGCACATGATCTCCAAAGTTCTTATGTGTTGCCCTAAGCCTCTTCCACATATAATTCACAGTCCTTAGTGCCAAGGTGTGCTCTAGCCATGGTAACACCTGGGGTGTTACAGCCCTCCCCCCTTAAAGGAATCTCATCCCCAGATTTTAGGTAGAGTCCCTTGGAGGGTGCTTGAAGGCGTGTTGGTGTTATTTTTCCTTTACACTTAAGTTTCTCTTATTAACTGCTCTTCGAATGTCATTCTCTTTGCAACTTCAGAAGGAAGCCCTTCTTAAGTTAAATTCACAACTTAGACTATCCTTGTTATCTAAGTTTTTCTTATAATTGAATTCAAAGGGCAGGTGGGGGTGGGGTTTTGGGGTTACGTACCGACTCCTTTGGGCAGAAAGTCGGGAAAGCGAGAGCGTAGAAAATCCTCAGTCTCCCATGTAGCTTCTTCTGCTGAATGGTGACTCCACTGAACTTTATACATTCTGACCGACCTTGCCCGAGTTGTTCCTTTTGATCTAATACCATGACGGGGTACTCTTGGTAGGACAAGTCTGGCTCTATCTCAATGTCTGGTTCTGGTAACACTTCAGTGGGTAGGCGAACACATTTCCTCAGCTGAGATACATGGAACACATTGTGAACTGCTGACATGTGAGGTGGTAATTTCAACTGATAGGCTACAGGTCCACAACTTGCTTTGATTTCATAGGGTCCAATGTAGCAAGGGGCTAACTTGCCCTTGATCCCGAATCTCTGAACACCCTTGGTGGGTGATACATTATGATAGACATGATCTCCCACCTCAAACTGTAGAGGCTTCCGCCTCTTATCATGATAGCTCCTTTGCCTAGCCTGAGCAGCTTCTAAGTTCTTGGTAATAACCCTGACCTTTGCCTCTGCCTCGAGTACCAAGTCTGGCCCAAAAATTTCCCTTTCTCCTGCTTGAGACCAATTTAGTGGGGTCCTACACCTTCTCCCATATAATGCTTCAAAAGGTGCCATCTTCAGACTGGACTGATAGCTGTTATTGTAGGAAAACTCTGCTAAGGAAAGACACTTGTCCCAATCCTTCCTGTAGTGTAGTGCACATGCTCGTAACATGTCTTCCAAAATCTGATTCACCCTTTCTGTCTGGCCATCTGTTTGGAGGTGATATGCTGAGCTTCGGATTACTTGGGTCCCAAGTGATTCTTGTAGTTTCTCCCAAAAGCGTGCCACAAACAGTGCTCCTCTGTCAGATATGATGGTCTTTGGAATACCATGCAATTGCACTATTTGATCAACATAATTTTCTGCATACTTTTCTGTCTTGTGGGTGGTGTGCACTGGCAAGAAATGAGCGGTCTTGGTCAACCTGTCCACGATAACCCAAATAGAATCATGGTGCCTGGAGGTATTGGGTAATCCCACTATGAAGTCCATGCAAATGTCCTCCCATTTCCAAGATGGTATGGGAAGGGGTTGCAAAGGGCCTGCTGCCTTCAAGTGACTAGCCTTGATTCTCTGGCAGGTGTCACATTCGGATATGTATTTGGCAATTTCCCTCTTCATTCTGGTCCACCAATATAAAGATCTGAGATCATGGTACATCTTGTTGCTACCAGGGTGCATGGAGAATTTGGAAAGGTGAGCTTCATCCAGTATCTTCTTTCTGAGCTCAGGGTCCTTGGGAACAACCAATCGGTCTCCGAACCATAGAACTCCCTTGCTGTCCTGTCGGAAACACTTGTATTTCTCTGCCTTTTGCTTGATCATATCTTTGATAACCTGAACACCCTTATCCTCAACCTGTGCCCTGACTATCTGTTCTTGCAATGTGGGCTCCACCGAGATATAGCTTAGGTCACCCGAAGAAACAACTTCCAGGTTCAATCTGCACAATTCATCACACAGGGTGGTGACTCTTGCATCCATGCCCATACAATTGCACTGGGTCTTTCTGCTCAAAGCATCTGCCACCACATTGGCCTTACCAGGGTGGTAATGCACCTCCAAATCATAGTCCTTGATTAACTCCAACCATCTCCTTTGCCTCATGTTCAGATCTGCCTGAGTGAAGATGTACTTGAGACTCTTGTGATCAGTGTAGATGTTACAGTGAGCTCCCATCAAGTAGTGTCTCCATATCTTAAGAGCATGAACCACAGCTGCCAATTCCAGATCATGAGTGGGGTAGTTCTGCTCATGGGGCCTGAGTGCTCGGGAAGCATAAGCAATGACCCTGTTCTCTTGCATCAAGACACATCCCAATCCGGTACCAAAAGCATCACAATAAACTTCAAATGGCTTGGTGTTGTCAGGTTGAGCCAACACTGGGGCTGTTGTCAAATGCTGCCTCAATGTGTGAAAGGCATCTTCACACTTTTGGCTCCAATTATACTTGACTCCCTTTTTCAACAGTTCAGTCATTGGTTTGGCAATTCTGGAAAAATCCGGGATAAATCGTCGATAATACCCTGCCAATCCCAGAAAACTCCGAATATGCCTCACTGTAGTCGGGGGTTTCCAATCCATCACTTCTTGTACCTTCTCAGGATCAACTGATATCCCATCCTGAGAAATTGTATGACCCAAGAATTTAATCTCCTTCAGCCAAAACTCACATTTAGACAACTTAGCATAAAGATGATGATCGCGCAGCCGCTGAAGCACGATGTGCAGGTGCTCAGTATGTTTGTCTTCATTCTTGGAATAGACCAGAATATCATCAATGAAAACGACCACGAACTTATCCAATTCTGGCATAAACACTGAGTTCATCAGGTACATAAAATAAGCCGGGGCATTGGTCAGCCCAAAAGACATCACCAAGAACTCATACAACCCATATCTGGTAGAGAAAGCTGTCTTGGGAATATCGCTAGCACGGATCTTGATCTGATGGTACCCTGAGCGAAGGTCTATCTTGGAGAATACCTTGGCTCCTACCAACTGATCGAACAGAACATCAATACGGGGCAGTGGGTATTTGTTCTTGATAGTCACTGCATTAAGAGGGCGGTAGTCAACACACATCCTCAAACTCTCATCCTTTTTCTTCACAAATAATGCTGGACATCCCCATGGTGAAGTACTTGGGCGAATAAACCCCTTGTCCAACAATTCTTGCAATTGCTTCTTCAATTCTGCCAATTCCGCGGGAGGCATCCTATAGGGTCTCTTGGAGATAGGAGCAGTTCCGGGTTGCAACTCAATTGCGAACTCAATGTCTCGGTCAGGTGGCATTCCTGGTAATTCTTCCGGAAACACATCCGGGTAGTCACGGACCACTGGGATCTTTTCCACTGGGGATTCTAACATAACAAAGGCACAAGATCGGGTACAACCCTGGTCAGGCAAATATAGTGTGGTTCCACCACAAGTTGGTGAGTGCACCTCAATGGCTCTAGCTGCAATATCTATCACAGCCTGATTTCTGGTCAACCAATCAGTTCCCAATATGATATCCACACTATCCAACCCCAAAATGAGGAGGTTGGTTTTAATTATCAGACTACCGAACTTTATAGGCACATTCTTGTTAATTTGGTAAGTGGCAACCCTGCCTCCTGGTGTTGAAATGGTAATACCCCCATTGGTGTGGTGAAAAGGCAATTGGCACTTGGCACTAAATTTGGCACTGATAAAACTATGTGATGCACCTGAATCGAAAAGAATAATAGCAGGATAATTCAAAACTGTAAAGATACCAGTCATGACGGGTGCTCCCTCTGGAATATCAGCCATGGTGGTGAAGTTTAGCCTGCCCTGCCTCACTTGCACCTTCTGTCTCTTGCCTTGGTTCTGATTGACATTCTGCCCCTGCCTCTGCTGGTTCCTGGGGCAATTCTTGGCATAGTGCCCGGTGTTGCCACATGTGAAGCACCTGTTGTCATTTGCCTGGCGGTACTGCTGCTGCTGATTGTTCCTCTGAGCTGGAAATTGGGTGCGGTTGGGTGCCTGCTGCTGCTGCTGTGGTCGGATCACCCATCGCCCTTGCTGCTGCTGGGTCCCCTGCCCTGGGTGTCGGACACAATCCTGAAGCGCTGTGGCTGAGCTGAGGGTCCTGCCACAGGGGTCTTCCTCTTCTTCTCTGCCTGTCTAGCTGTAATGCAGTCCTCTTGGGAGATAGCCATGTTGACCAACTCATTGTAACTGTTGGCCCTGACGGTGTTGAGACGGTCACGGAGCTTAGTGCTGAGCCCCCTCCTGAACCTGTCTCTCTTCTTCTCATCCGTATCTGCGTGATACCCAGCATACTGGCATAGGTCATTAAAAGTCTGGGCATACTGCAACACTGTCCTGTTGCCCTGAGTGAGTGCCAAAAACTCATTGAGCTTCCGGTCCATAATCCCGGCTGGTATATGGTGTCCTCTGAAAGCTGCCTTGAACTCCCTCCATTCTACCTCTCGGTCCTCTGGCTGCATAGCAAGAAAATGATCCCACCAAGTCCTTGCGGGTCCGCGAAGCTACTGGGTGGCGAACCTGACTTTGGTGACCTCTGAGCAAGCTCCATGGAGTAGTGGGAATTTGGATTCCGCCACTCGCAACCACACATCTGCATCAAGTGGGTCCTCTGCCCTTGTGAACAATGGAGGCTGGGTGCTGAGGAACTCCTGATAGGTAGCCGCCGCAGGGTGACGCTGATGGTCTCCACCACCATAATGCTGAGGTGGTGGCTGACGTTGAGCCAGCTGCCTCAGGATCTCATTCTGCTGAGCCATGAGCTCCTGCAGAGTGGGAGGTGGTGGCGGCGGTGGAGGAACGCGCTCATTCTGGCCACGACGCTGCCTCCCGACCATCTGAAAAACCATATACATGCTTAACACCACATCTCCAAGTTCAAGATTTTATCACGGAGAAAAAGTTAAAACAACATGATAGACTCCGACTTCAACAAAAGGATTTTAAAAGGCACAAATTCTTCCTTCCAAATTTAAACTGATGACAGCATCCATCAAACAAGCTTCCAAGAGAGTTTAGCACGATTACATCAAATTGTCCCAAAATGACTCAACTCTATCTAGCCTAGTACCCCAAGGGTGCAAAAGCTAAGCTAGCTGCGAGGAGTCCGACTATCCAACTTCTAAGCCTATCCTGAACACCTAGTGAGCGAACGAAGCAACACTCGACTCGGGGGAAGGTGGTCTTCCCGAGCCAGCAGTGTCCACACTGGAGGCAGGCTCATCTCCTCCCTCGATGTCGACGTCCTCGTTGGCCTCCAGGTCCTGGATCTCCTGGTGATGCATATCCAGGTGCTCGTTAGCCTCAGCAAGCTGCTGCTGAGTGTTAATGAGCTGATCCTCTAGAACCTCGATGGTGTTCTCCCTGGTGCCCACTAGCTCCTCCAACTCTTGGATATCAGTGGATAGCTGCTCCACCTGCAAGTCCTTTTCCACCATTTCCTGGGACAAGTCAACCACGAGTTCCTCTCTGTTGTCCAACGTAATCTTTGTTGCCTCCAGCAGTGGCCTCAGATGGGACATCGCCTCACCGCGCATCACCTGCAGACGGTACAGAGCATTCATGCACCGTACGGTCAAGTGCGCGGTCTGTCCTGGGTAGATGGCCCAGATATCCTTGGCATGCTCCACCCGATCCTTCCACATTGGGTCGTCCTCCCTCTCAGCGGGGAACAAGCCAATGGGGTGGGTAGCCAGCTCCAAAGGATGGAATCCGCAGAAAGTAGTCAATCCATGCAGAGCGATCGCCTCGATCGTGTCCTCCGCTCGGTATCCGAAAGATTCGGAGTCCAAAGAGCGCCAGCCTGGCTGCAGGGGATGAGGCTCCAAGGTCATCCTCACCCTACAGCGGGGCACTCGGTGCTTCTCGAACTGCTGCACCGCGTAATGAGGGGGTGTCGTGTATCCGGCCCCTGAAGTACCTCCCACAAAATGCGGGGAAAGCCCTCTCGTGCAAGCACGTCAGTGTGGGATAGTGCATTTCCGTCCTCTGAGGATCCGTGGGAAGTCATCTGTGCACGGTTAAGCGTAAGTAAAAGAAAAAGAATTATAAAAAGAATAATAAAAATAAACTCAGCCTCTCTCTAGTTAAAATAAAAAGGCATTGGGGACCTAGTTGGTTGTTATCTTGTTTTTTTGTCCTTACTCAGTTATCCATTGGCTTAATTAAGAATGCATGCATGCTCGTCCTGAACGACCTCACAACAAGATAAAAGGAATAGGGAAGAACTCCCATCCTGCAAATGTGGCCTGTAGGGCCTAATCACTTAGCCACCTAGCTACCCTTCTATCATCCTAAGGCTTCACGTCCTAGGTCTATCCTGCTCGTCCTACTATCTATCCAACATTGTTTCTATCAAGTTTAACTTTGGAAAAGGATGGTATTCATATTTTATTGATTCCTCTGTGGTGGTACAAGCTCCGATACCAGCTGTGGCGGAACTGCCCGAATTATTCCAACTTAAGTGCCTAAGCCCCGCCTTAGAGGCTAGACCACACTTAAATGGGAATAACCCGTCAATCCCTCGGATCTAGTCCGACACGGCCACTGACAGGATCAAGTACCACAATCTCACTCGATGGTGAGTCACAGAGCAAATACAATAAAGCATAAAACCATACCTGTCAGAGTATTAATTTATTACATCATCATCATCGGAGTTTTTGCAAAAGTAACCATCATTGTTCGAAGTGCAGCGGAAATAAACTAACGGTAAATAAATAGAGAGATGGGGAAGCCTGTCCCATCACTCCTCATGCTCCTCCTCAGCCGAGGCAGGGTCCCACTCGATAGTCCAACCCGGTGGCAAGGTGGACGGCCAAGTTATTCCAGCAACCATTTCCTCCAGAGAACCTGTAAAAATTATGCCACAAGCAAGTCTGAGTATACTAATACTCAGCTAGACTTACCCGGTGTGAGGAGTCTACTCCTCTACCTCTAGACATGCAGCTGTTTGGCTGTGGGGTTTGGTTGCCAAAAGCACTAGCTGAGTTTCTAAATCAAGTTTTTAACTTTGTCAAAATTAAGGGTGACTCTCTTAAGGCTAAAAGTGTACTATCTACTCATACATAGTAGCAAGCATTATTAGCAATCAACATCTTATGTCAACTCATCATATTTCCACTTGTTACTCAATGCAGTACAATGGATCAAGCAGTCTCATTAGCTGCGAGAAGCAGACGATTCGAATCGAGTTTTTATCCTTGCAAGGTAAACCTAAACACACGACATGCAGGGGCACTCCGTCCCCACACACATCAACCGTCCCCATCGATTCCCCGTCAGCAGATCAGGGCTCACCGCCTTGGCGTACAATGCCTCACTGACCCCGACTGCCGTCGTGCAGTGACCGCACTTGTACCCACCATAACCGGAATGGGAGACCACGTCTCAGGTCGCGTGAGGGGATATGTCCACTGCCAGGTTCACTCAGGTACTAGGCTTACCAATTTACCATATTTCTCGGCATGTGCTTAGTACGTTCAAACGCTTGACACAGGTATCCGCACGTTAATCCTTATTCCATTTTTCCCATCTCGTAGACAACCAATCCCCATGGATTGTTGCCTACCACTAGTATCATGGTAGTATGAAAGTGGGTACAATCAATTTCCTGATCTCGTGCGAGTGCTAGAAAAATCACTCGTCTTCTACCGAGATCCTACTTAAATAAAGCAACTTCTTGACAAATCATACTAGTATTCATCTCAAAAGGATTCCTGAGATCATGCAACTAGGGTTTCAAACAATTCCTACACCTAAGTGCACAATCAATCCTACAATCATTAAGTGAAGTAAAATAGCATAAATAACAGGTTATGCATAAACCGGGGCTTGCCTTCCAAAGCAGTGGCAGGCAGGTCCTCTGGTGCAGGCTCGGGTGCTAGATCCGGGGCTACCTCCTGAGCAGCTCCTTGCTCCGGCACGAGGATGTACTCTCCGTCAGCAAGGTTAAGTCTATCGAAATGCAATGAATATGTATGTCATGATTATGCAAGATTTAATAACATTATGCTAAAAGAAATTAAGTCAAGAAGTAACTTAGGGTTTCTTAGTTATGCGAGGCTTCTAGTGGTATATATACTTATTACCTTTTAGGCTTAGGTTTTCATTTAGGATAACATAGTGGATTTGCATTGTCTTTATAGATTTCAGTGGACAATTTACAGTGGTTTTAGGATGACATTAATTACCATTATTCATTTTCCTTTTCTTAATTTCTACTTATGGTCTCTAGTGTAGGTTTGAACTACGACAATGGTTTAATATTTTCCAAAAATTTTGTAACAATTACAGTGGGTTGTCATTTGCTATTCTAGCCTGTTTTAAGAATTTGAGGCTCAACATATAAAGGCTATGCTTAAGACAAAAAGAATAAAAGTTGGGTAAATGGGCCACTTTGTACTGCAACTCTTAATTAGAGGTGGGGTCTGTCCTAAGGGTTATTTTTATTGGCATCTACCAGTAATAATAGGCTTCTGTGCCAAAAATCACAGAAAGCCAAGGGGTGGTTATTTAGTTATGATTTTCTTAAGTTTAATGTCAAAAAGGCACTTCCTACTACATTATTATTTGAAAAATGTCAAACAGCAGATTTTATATTTTTCCTAAGTTATCATTAATAAAACATTAGTTATCCCAAGGGTGGGGGTGTTTTTACTTTGGGGTTATTTTTGTAGGGTTTTTCTAAGTTATCCTTATTTTATTAAAATAAAAGGTATCCTACTTATTTTATACTAAACCAGGGTATGATAGATTTTTCCAGTGAACTATATTGAATAAGTATCCTAACAAAAATAGAGGTGCTCTCTGGTTCATTGTTTAAAGTACATTTTCTATTTTTCTTATCCTTAAGCATATTATAGAATAAGGGGTAAAAACTAACTTAATGGAGTGGACAGAGAGGTTTAACATTTTTATTTGGGTTAGTAGGTAGATATAAACTTCTCAAAATTTTTCTAACCCTAGTCAAATAGCACAACTATTTTTCTTTCTATTATTGAGCTTTTGGCTAAAACTAACTTTAAATCAGAACTTTAAAGTTTTCTATAGTACATAGGGGGTTTTATATTTTTCTTAAGTAGGTTACATTAATTAAAGTTTGGCAAAATTGGTTTGACCAAATTTGGATGAACTAAACAGAAGTTATGGATTTTCAAAGTTTCTGTTCAAAATTAAAATCAGGTTTAATAAGGTTTTCTGAAAAAGCAGTTTACACCGAGGTCCCTGGGTTTAAACTAAATCAACCTTCGCAACTCTACCCTTGCGCCACTATTCCCCTGTGTCTCTGACATTTCACAAAACCCCCTGACCTTCTCTCCCTCTCACCCGCAGTCCTTCCCCCTATGCAAACAGTAACCGCGGGAAAGAAAAGGGCGACGCGGCTTACCGGCGGCGAGGGAGGTCCGGCGAAGGGTGGGGTTGGCTCGGGGAGGCTCTGGCGGTCACGTCGAGGTACGGCTTGACGTCGGGGATGGCCGGAATTGCCCGGTCCACGCGCGCAGGCGGGTGTTCTCGTCGGCGGCGAGTGTACCGGCCAAATCACGGCGAACTGGTTCAATCCAAGGGCACGGTGAGCTTCACGGGGTGACGTAGTGACCGTGTGCATAAGGAATCGAAGGATGGTTGAGTGGTTTACCCGGTCCACGTACTCCAGCGGGGTTGAGAGCTCCGGCGAGCGTGGACTGGCCTCTCCGGCGAAGCAAACTCCGATTCCTCGCTCGGGGAGCTTCACGGAGGTGTGCACAGTCTTCTCCGAGGGCTGGACGGAGTTGGGAATGGCTCTATTGGCCGGTCTACGGTGATAGAGGGATTGGGCGGCTGCGGACACGCTGCGCACGGGCAAACGGCGGCGAGCTAAACTCCGGTGAGGTTTGAGGGTGCGCGGAAGAGTGCAGCCGAAGCCTGGGAGGGCTTTATAGGCACGGGCGCGGGCCATGGCGCTGGCTTGGCTCGGGCGCAGCGCTGGGCATGCGGGGGCGCGCGTGAGCGTGCTTTGGCACGGGCAGGAAGCGTCGAACACGTGGAGGTGTGTTTCTTCCATTGTTCAAACGTCTCCAGAGATCGCAAACGTGCGAATCTTGCCATGAATCCGGCGCAGACCTCTTCCTGGCACCTAGGGCTATCTCACATGTGTGAGTTCCAATGGAGGATACGCCCTAGATCAGGAGATAGACGGGCGCCAAATCTGGCTTGTCTCACTGCCCACCTCGCGACAAAACTGATGCCAATACCTGTCAAACGTCAAGGTCTCGGTTTCCACTTTTTCCAGGGGGTGCCTTAGGTGGTATACCACATTTTTGGTATAGAACCTAAGTGGTTTTGGTGCCATCTTCAAGGTGAACACGGTTGGTCTTTGGATTAGGGTTAGAATTTGACTTAGAGGGAAATAGAGAGCTCTAGCTCTCTCTCCACTTGGAGATTTGAATTGGGGTTTCTCCAGGGGTCTTTTTGCAATATTTCCCTCCCCTAATTGCTGGTTATAAGGTTACTTAAGGTTTGGGTAAATGTTACTCATGCTTTGCACACTTGCTCACTCTCTTTTCCCTCTTATCTAGGGTTTTGGGAGATAGGGTTTAAGAGAGGTCTAGGGTTCTTCTCCCCTCTTATCCAAGGTAGTAAGTGAGCAAGGATTAGAGTAATGCTTCTTAGGCCATTGACAACTTGATTAGCACATGATCTCCAAAGTTCTTATGTGTTGCCCTAAGCCTCTTCCACATATAATTCACAGTCCTTAGTGCCAAGGTGTGCTCTAGCCATGGTAACACCTGGGGTGTTACAACTTGACTGAGGGACTAGAATCGCCGGGGTGAATAGCCAAGGTGGCTAACACCAGGGACATGCACTAGCGCGAGGACATGGCAGAGCGGCCTGTGTTGCCGCCACGATCGAGGACTGGTGGGTCACGTGTCTAGGACATGGGGGACGCACACGAAATGTGATACTGACGGGGGTTTGGTGGTTGAACCTCAAAAAAACACCCAACGCAATGGACGACTGGTTTTCGACCAAGTTTGGCCTCAAAACTCAGTAGTGGCGGTTCTGGCGAGAACTGGTGGCGGCACATGGTGGCACAACGAAGGGTGCATCAAGGCAAAGCAACTTTTTGTGGAGCACGTGGCCGTAGGATCAAAACTTAGGAGTTGGTCCATTTTGCCCTTAGCGGAGTGGATAGACTAGATGTTAATATGGGCAGTTTAGGAAATAGGAATAGCCCCTTATAAATAGAGTGGTAGGGCTGTTTCTACAACCATCTCTTGGCATATTATGGCACCCATATATCTTTGGATTAGGGTTTTAGCACTTGTAGTTTTCCATTTCGTAGACTGCTCTAGTTTTGTTTGAAATGTTGCGTCTGTGATTTTGTAATCTTTACCGTGTAATCCAAGAAAGGGTTGCCAGTTCTACCCACATGTTTTGTTGAATCAAACTATGTTCTTGTTTCCGCTGAAGTTCTTGGTTTGGTTAGCTCTTGTGTTCTTCCTTTCCCTTTTCTTGTGGATTTGAGGAGTGCCTTCAAGTTCTTGTGGCACGGGTGCTGTAGGGTATTGATTTGTGGGGAGATACTCTTTGGATCACTGCATATGCCTAGGTGGTGCAGTTCTTGGTCATGATTCGAGTTGATCCTGTTTTGAGTTCGTTTGAGAAAACCCCAACAAAAACCCATCACTCTTGGGATTTTGCATCTATGCATGGATTTTCTGAGTTGCCCATACTCATACTTTATGAATAGACTTTTTTATCCCTATGCAAACTGTCGACAAAGTTTGACGTGATTCTACCTTGGTTTTGGTGCCCGGCACTGCCGCCCCTATGCGTGGCAGTGTCGCACCCTAGTACTGCTGGCCTGACGCCCAACACTGCTGCACCTTCTTCCTTGCGATTTTGACTCTGGGATTTTCCAGGATGTTGGGTAGTTCTTTGTATAGCAGTTTGGTCTATTCAGTCAACACTGGATTGGATAATACTTTGTTATGCGGTTTCGTTCATCTTTTGGGGTTTGTGTGAAATTTTGGATCGATGTCACGGTGCTATTCTCGAAGGAGAATTTTTAGTGGCTCTCATTCACCACCCCCCTCTAGTCGCCTCACGTTCCTTCGATTAGTATTAGAGGCAGGTTAAGGATTTCCTTACCCTAATCTGTCTGAAATCCACGAAGGTGACATGGAACGTGGTGTTAGCAAACCTCCGCTCTTCAATTGGATGAACTACCCGTACTGGAAGATCCGTTTTTCGGCATATATTCAGAGTATTGGGTACTGTGTCTGGGAGATTTTTATCGACGCCGCGCTCGATGTTGCGAGTGATTGAATCACTCCAATTCAGATGGAGTTCCATGATTCGAACAATAAAGCTCGTAACACTTTGTTCTCGTGTCTCTCGCTTGCTGAGTTTGAGTGTGTTCGACAGTTGGCTATGGCTCACGAGATTTGGTCCACTCTCGAGAGATTCAATAAGGCAACGATCATGTAAAGACCAGACTCTTTGAGATGTACCTGCGAGAGTACGAGAACTTTGTGCAGTTGGCTGGAGAGACCATAGACACTATGTTTTCACGGTTCTAGTCGATTGTCAACAAGATGCATGCAAATAAGACACAACTTCCCAATGATGATCATGAGAGAGTGCTCAAGTTGCTACATCCTCTAGATCGGAGGGTTTGGGAGGTGAAGTTCTTGGTAATAATCGATTCTCCCAATCTGTGATGGAGGACACAGTAAAATTAAGGTATTGCTAATGCAGTGATGAAAAAAAAATCTTAACATAATCTAAAGTAATTTACAACATGGAGGCTAAACGGTGGACTGCGGAGGCAAGTGGGCACTGTTGTACTGCTTTACCTGCTCAATTTTGATTGTTTAGGTTCCTGGAGCAGCAAATCTTGTAGTTTCTCAATGCACATCACTGTTAGCGGTAGAAAAGATTAAGATTCAGAAATTTCGCTGCCAATATATTTAGAGGATAGGGTAACATGTGGGGCAACATCGAGTGGTAAAAAATCTGAAAACAAATGTTCCTGCCTCTTTTAACAATTCCCTAGGACTTCTTAGTGCATTCTCGACTTCTCCTATGGAACTTCTTAGTGCAATCTTTTAACAGTTCCCTAGAACTTCTTAACAGTTCCATGGAACTCGAGACATTCTCAACCTCTTTTAACATTTGTTTCCAGATTTTCTACCACTTGATGTTGCCCCACATGTTACCCTATCCTCTGAATATATTGGCAGTGAAATTTTTGAATCTTAATCTTTTCTACTGCAAACACTGCGCGTTGAGAAACTGTAAGATTTGCTGCTCCAAGAACCTAAACTATCACAGTTAGGCAGGTAAAGCAGCACAACAATGCCCACTTGCCTCCGTCTATCCATCCTCCAGCCTCTGTGTTGTAAATTACTTTAGATTATGTTATGAATTTTTTCATCACTGCATTAGTAATACCTTAATCTTACCGCGTCCTCCGCCACTGGTGCAAACAAGCCAAATAATGTCGGCACAATAACGGTGCCATATATTCTGTAGGTAGATCCAATAGTAGACACATATCGTTGTTGCAGGTATAATGAACATATGATAGAGAAGGTTTGAGGTAGAGGATAAAATTTTGGTGCGTCAAAACCAGTCTCAATACATTAATATTATTTACAAACATTATTATATTAGGTGTACTATTAGTTTTTTAACGTTTTCATAATAACATATAAATAAAATAAACTTTTACATCATTTATGGATACAACGATACGGAGGCACTTTTCTAAATAAAATCTCATTTAGTGAAGTTGGAGCTAGTCCGCAAACTAAACACTTTCATAAACTCTCTACCACTTTAAAGTAGAGCTGCTCAACTTTAAAGTTCATGAAGCGAGTTGTGCTAAACATCCAATATGGTATGTTCGGTTGCGCATGGATAGGAAGGGTTTAGAGAGATTTAATCCTCTCCTATAAATTTAATTAAAAATAAATTTATTTTTCTTTAACCCTAAATCTACAGTTAAACCCTAAATAAGGACACTGGTGCAATTACCCCTTTAACTATGGGCTAACTAGTTTTAGGCAGTCCCAATGCCACCCGTTTTCATAGCATTAATTACCTTGCCACGTAGGTTGAAAAGCACTGGCGTTGTAGTACGAAATTAATTAAACGACGAGGAGAAAATTGAAAATCCAAGGAAGTCGATTCTCATCTGAGAAATAGTGTTGGCTCGAGGCCTAAAGCTCCAGCGCACGAAGAAAAGACTGAATTTGGGTTTGAGGCGACGAGGAGTTTTCTCTCACGTGGGTATACCAGTTGCGCTCCTAGCCGACGGCTTCTGCTCGGAGAGTGCGGTCCTCTGTCTCTGCGGCCAAGCCTCGCTACCGTCCGCTGCATGCCGAGCGCGCGGTGGGGAACGCGCATCTTGTTGCTGGCTATTGCTCATCGCGCTCGCCGCGGCGGCGGGATTACTGCTCCTCGTGTTTTGCTACTGGGAACCGGCACCTGCTCCTCCTAGTTGAATCTGACCAAGCGAGGGAGAGAAGAGATAAGCAGAATCAGAGAATTTATAATAAGCTCATGTAGACGGGCTGTAAGCGGGTTACTCACTAGTAGACAGGTAAAAGTGGGATGTACATAGAATCCAACGCTCTTTGTGAGAGAGATGTGAGCTAAGTAAATACAGATTATATCATGCGAGGATTATATAAGCAGACTTTTAACCGGTTATATATTACATGTCAATACCATAAAGCTCGCTATGAACTATATTATTAAACATGCTCTGTCAAGGAACTAAAGAAAATGGACCCCACACGGATAGTTTTAGGGTTGAAGGATGTAATTTCTGTACAACGGTATCTTATTAATGTAGCAGGACGCCATAGAAACAACTAGCTAGTTTTAATATTACAACTCGGTCCATCTCAGCCAAGCGACGGTGACATCCCAGACATCACTCCCTTCCTGAAGGCATCCCTGCTGAAATTCGTGTAATACCCGAAAAGTGTAAAAAGAAGATATAGATGTTTTACACATATATGTTTGCCTTCATTTGTTATAACATGTGAATAATCACATTAAAAGCCATTAATTAATTAATGACACCAAAAATAATACATGCATCATGCTGGACTTTATTTGTGTGTGCTTATGTTAGTAATAAAATTTTAGAGAAAGACATTAATGTTCAAAATAGAATTTAGATTTAAATTGGAATGTTCGAATTTGAGAATCTTTAGAAGAACCATACAAAATAAAGGATATAGAGGTATAATAAATATAAAATTGTTTATACTAATATTTGAGATTTTACATTTAACCTAAGTATGAACTTCACAAAAATAAATTAAAATTTGAAATCTAAATTTGAAAAAGAAGAAAAGAGAAAGAAAAGAAAAGAAAATGCAAAAGAAAAAGGAAAAGGACTCAACTAGGTTTGTTGTACCACTTCCGGCCCATTAGCTTCGCATCCGCGCGGCCCAGCTTGGGTGCGGCACCGACAACATGGCCCCACCGGGCGACCTCACCACTGCGCGTGTTACCCCTTCCAATGGTCGGCCAGGCCCACTCCACAGCCATCACTGGCGTGTGTGCGGGATGCTGTTTCACTAACCGTTGGGCCCCACAACGCTTTGACCCCCTCACACCGTGACCATACCTTAGTGTGTCGCTAGCAACTAGGGACACTGGATCAGTCCCTCGTCGAGCCGTTAGATCAACAACCATGGCGACTTCCCTGGAGCCGTGCGTGGTAAACTCGCTGAATCGCAACGAAGCAGCGAAGGACCCGCTGGACTACTCGACCGGGTTCCTTGGGTACTTATGTGATGCGATATCCTCTCTATCGCACTCAAAACCACCGAGCAATTCTGTAATTGCCCCCTCTCGCTATTGTTGCCGGTTGCCTGATTGGTGCGCCGGGATCGGCCGTTGTCGCCAAGGGCCGTGCCGCCGCTCTGGGGTCGTGAGGGTGTGATAGGGTGTTCGCCGAACCGCGGGGAAGCCGTACGCGCGCTAGGACCAAGGAGACTGGCAGCAGAACGGCGGGAATTGCTCGTCGGCCGTCACCCTCCGCCATGAAGCCGCCCCGCTCCGTGGGCAGACTCGTCACCGAACCAATCATGAGTACAAACCTTCTACCTAGCTTCACCGTCGTCCTAGCTCCGTTTATCACCTAGCGTCTTGATCGGTCGGCGTCGTAGGTCAGCAGGGAGTAGCCTAGCCATGGCTCGCCACAGCAGCATCACTTTTGGTCAACGGCGTCCATCCGAGAGGTGGAAGACGCGATCTGTCCATCGATATGAAAACGTGTGGCTACGATTAGAGCTAAGATAACCCTTCAATGCTTGTGATCCTAAGCGTTGGTAGGAGATGCAGTGGTGGATATTCGATCATCCTGGCGGGTATTGCGGACTGTACGATTTAGATCCAACGGCCATCACGCGCTCACGGGTTGGCTCAGCTAGGTGATTTGATCTCAGCCGTGGAGATCTGATCAGGCGGCTGAGATCCGTGGATATCCCTTGGACTGGTTTAGTTAACAAATAGGTCCCTCGATTTTTAGGATATAAACATGCCATCCACCGCGGGGAAGATCTGTGTCTTGGGACTTTTCGCGCATTAACCCCTAGACTTTCCTGTAATTGATGTGCAGTCCAGTGAACTTATGAATTGAATAAATAAATATGGAAATAGATTTTTTAATGTAAAAGTAAATGCTAGAACTTGTTTAATTCATAGAAAATGCATATTAAGTACAAATTGATCCATTGCAGTTTCTATAATTTTGTAATATTATTGTTTATCAAATAGTGCCACTGTTTTGACATGAAAACCATATTAAAATTTATCTATTAATTAATCTTGTATCAAAGACATAAATCTTTGGAAAATTCATAACTCAAAATCTACAGCTCCAAAATTAATGATTCATGTTCCCATGATCTAATTTTAATATGTAGATTATTAATATGTATTTTGTTTACATGTTTGGTGTGATGTTAATTTTTCCTTTGCACTATGCTTGTTTGTATTATGGCGAGTAGAAGAGCCAGTGGCTGGGGATCCCGGTGTTGAGCAGATAGAAGTTGCTGAGCAGGAGCTCATTAAAGGCAAGTTGTGCCCTTAACCACTTTTTACCCAATAATGTTCTTTATTATCACTTATCAATGCATAGGTTTAATTTTGATGGGACCCAATAGGTCACCGTAGTCTGATTATCTTTTACCTTGTTTACACCTGAATCATTTGGGTAGTTTGCTATTGCTTTATATGGTTTTGGGTTAATATTTCATTATATCCATGTTCCAATTATTCTCTTATTTTATTTATGTTCATGTCAAGATCATTATACGTGTGCCACCACAAGGGTGGAATGGGACACCCTTGGCTGACTAACTAGGAAAGCTAGTGGAAGACTACCTTACCTGAAAGGGGCAAGGGCAGTAGGGGAGTAGGCGTGTAGGGAGGTTCTCGGGTTGATTTTGCTGCGATGGCGGTGAGACGAGGGATTCCTACATTGCTCTTTCCAGAAACTGTAGCGGGTTTTCAGAAGCTAGTGGAACTAGGTAAAGACCTCGTAGTGTTACCCTGCCTCGCTTCCTTGGTAGAGGTGTATGGGATTCATGACCCCCTGGCAGATGGGTAACATGACTTGTGGGTACAGGGTACAACCTCTGCAGATTGTAAAACTAGTATACTAGCCGAGCTCGCGGTCATGAGCTGCTCAGGACTCTCGCATGATTAAATTATGAAACTAAATTCAATTTGTCATATGTATTGCATGGGATTTATTATTAATTTTGTTCTATTATTCTTATTATGGTTTGGTATTCACTTACATTTAGTAACTGCTAGTAAAATTTGACCAACTTATTAAAAGCAATGCTCAGTTTTAACCCCTATTGTTGATCAGCCTTACACATCACATGAACTCCCACCTTTGGTGAGTTCATGCACATTATTCCCCACAACTTGTTGAGCGATGAACATATGTGTGCTCACCCTTGCTGTCTCACACCCCCCACAGGAGAAGAGCAGGTGGTTCAAGAGGAGCCACACAACGAGGAGTTCGACTTGATCTAGGTGACGTCTCCCAGTCGACTTTATGGCGCCAAGGATGGACTTTAGTTCGTTTTATATTTATCTTTTATTTTGTTAGACTTTCGCTATGTAATAAGTACTCTAATGATATTGTGACATTTATCTCTATAGACTCTGTTATTATATGTGTTGTCTTCTTTGGCGCATATATGAGATGCACCCGGCTTTATTCCTTAAATCCGGGTGTGACAGAAGTGGTATAAGAGGAAATATTGACTGTAGGACAAAACCTAGATAGAAATGGACAAAACCCTTACCTACTTACCTTACTCTGATTCTTTCTACACTTATCTTGATCGTGTCTCACCTTTTGCTATTCTACTCTGATTACTCTTATCTTTTCTACTCTAAGAAAAGATGGATTTCACACTTTGAAATCCTATATTTATGACCTTTTTAAGAGATAGGAGACCTAAGACAAAATTGAAACTATTTTCTCTATTTAGAAATGTTGGTTGATTGTTCTGTTGATAAATTCCTGATTTGCTTCTTTGATTGATTGAAACATTATAGTTGGGCATCTTAGCATGTACCACCATAACGTAATGTATTAGCTTTAGTAGGCAAAACACTAATCTACTTAGCTAATAAATCCCCCAAAGTAACATGATTCGTAATTACTTGCATTGTCTACAAATCTTTCTTACCATATGTTTCAAACTTAGATGGTCAATACCAGGAAGGGTGCTAGAATTGATCTACCCCTCAATCGACACAGTCGGAGGATATTTAGAAAACCACAACAACAACATGCAGAGATGGACCCTCCAAATCCTCCATCGGCTGGATCTGATCCCGCAGTTGTAGCCCAGATGCGGATAATGCAACAGATGGCTGATACTGTGGCGGATATGCACACGCAGATGCGGCAGGAACGCCAACAGATGCGCCAAGAGAGGGAGGAGATGAGCCAGGAGCGAAGGGTGCAACAGCAGCAAGCACCACTGCCACCACCACCTCCACCACTAGTTCCACCCCGGGACAAGCACCGGGAGTTCATGGGCCACAAGCCACCAACGTTCGCTAGCTCTCTAGATCCTCTGCATGCTGATGATTGACTGAAGTATGTGGAGAAGATGTTGATCATTGCCCAATGCTTTGACCGGGAGAAGGTTCTATATGCATCTGGTCGTCTTACTGGTCCCACTGCTTATTGGTGGGATTCCTATACCGCTGCCCACGATGCTGCTGATATTATCACATGGGCGGAATTTGCTACTCAGCTCAGAAACTATCACATTCCTGCTGGACTGATGAAGATCAAGAAGAAAGAATTTCTGTCGCTAAAGCAAGGATGCATGACAGTCAGTGAGTACCACGACAGATTCATTCAGCTCTCTAGATATGCACCTGATGAAGTGGCTGAGGACGAGAGGAAGCAAGAACACTTCATCGAAGGACTCAATGGACCTCTACAATATGCTTTAGTGGCTCACACCTTTCCTTCATTCCAGAGGCTACTTAACAAGGCCCTAGCCATTGAACACAAGCGTGTTCAGCTGGGGACCTGAAGAGGAAGGCGATATCCTAGGGATAGGGGAGCAGCAGCGTTCGTCCTCGCTATGTTCCACCCTAGGGTACACCAGTTCACATTGGAGGAGGCCAGCGTCCATCTCAGTACACACCTCAGGGGACTCCACCGACTCGTCAAGCTGCCCCCACTAGCACCCCGGCAAAATTCTCAGGACAGAGTGCTGGTACCACATGCTACAAGTGTGGTAAGACGGGGCATTATGCTAATGTTTGTCCGCAGAGGAGTGCTACTACACCCGTGCAGAACAAGCAGCAGACTCTAGGTTCTGGCAAGGGATTCTCTATTGCCAGGGTTAATCAAGTTAGCGCTCATGCTACTGCTGAAGGAGCTGACATCGCACTTGGTATGTTTTATATTAATGCAATTCCTGCAACAATATTATTTGATTCTGGTGCTACACATTCATTTATGTCTGCTCGATATGCCAACACAAATGAGTTACCACTGCGAAATATGAAAACACCAATGATAGTAATTACACCTAAAGGGCTTGTTGAGGCAAATTATATGACACATAGATTGACATTGACAATTATGGGAAGAGAATTCTGCGCTACCCCTATAATATTAGAGGAAAGGAATATAGATCTGATCCTTGGTATGTCATGGTTAAGAAAGGCAAAGGGCGTTATACAATGTGGTAGGGGTACTGTAGAACTCACCAGCCCTAAAGGAGAAAGATTTGAAGTTGAAATTGCAGTAACTACCACTACTAGACTTGCGGTATTCTTAGTAGATGTGAAGTTTGTTGGTGACAACATCCGTGTGGTTAGTGATTTTCCGGATGTCTTTCCAGAGGAGTTACCAGGGATGCCACCAGATAGGGAAGTTGAGTTTGTCATTGATCTCTTACCTGGGACTGCTCCTATTTCTAAACAGCCATACATGATGTCCGTAGAAGAGCTAAACGAACTTAAGAAGCAGTTAACGGAGTTACAGGAGGCTAGGTACATTCGTCCGAGTTCCTCACCTTGGGGAGCACTGGTTCTGTTTGTACAGAAGAAAGATGGATCACAAAGGATGTGTGTGGATTATAGATCCCTTAATGATGTTACTGTGAAGAAGAAGTATTTGTTGCCCCGCATTGAGGATTTATTTGCTCAGATGAGAGGTGCAAGGGTATTCTCGAAGATTGATCTCCGATCGGGTTACCATCAAATGAAGATTAGTCCATCTGATATTCCCAAGACGACTTTCTCAACCCGATATGGTTCATATGAATTCACGGTTATGTCATTTGGACTAACTAATGCACCAGCCTATTTTATGAATCTAATGAATAAGGTGTTCATGGAGTATCTTGACAGATTCGTCGTGGTATTCATCGATGATATTCTTATTTATTCCAAGAGTGATAGTGATCATGAGGAACATCTGAGGTTGGTGCTACAAAAGCTACGGGATAATCAACTATACGCCAAGTATAGTAAATGCGAGTTCTGGATTGACGATGTTGGGGACTTGTTCTCAAATGCTATGAGTTAAGAACAAGGCAACACAAAATGTTAATGGTTAAAGTCCTTCGTCCTTCGAAGAATTATCTCCCTTAGGATATAATGATCTTCAGACGAAGGTTTTGAAGGACGTACCTTCATCATTGCAGTATATATATAAATGAAAGAAGAAGCATATGAAACATGAAAGTTAACATGAATAATCATATGACATCATTAATATATATCTTTATTATATCCCCATGAATAAACATGAACAATATTAAATTACATTTGTACCTTCGGCTTGACAGAAGGAAAAAGTCCAAGCGTGACGCACGAGTGAATACAAGTCAGCGTGAACAGTACAGGGGTACTGTTCACCTATTTATAGGCACGAGACACAGCTCGTGTAAAATTACATCCAAGCCCTTTACATTTGCTAATATCTTTAAGGTAATTCACCGAGGTCTAAATAGCCTTTTCCCTTTTAAGTCGGTTCCCCTTTTCTGCCGTTATGCCGAAGCTCCCTTGCATGTAGCTTCGGCGCTGCGTCAACCTTCGTATTGTTCATGCTCTTCACACCGTATGATTCTGATCCGAGACAGAAGGCGCCTGTTCACACATTGCACTCGGAAAACATTGTTAAATTATGTTTTTGAGGAACTTGGAAGACGAAGGCCCCCAACAGTAGCCCCTCGCAATATTATTTGTTAGAATAACGAATTCAGATTGTGACATGGACGAAGGCCCTAAGCCGAAGGTCCAAAAAACACCTTCCCTTTGCTAGAATAGCAACAGTCAATGACAGACGGGGCCCTCCAACTTGGAGTGCGCTGGGCGTATAAATAGGACCTCACACCGACTGCATTTGATACACTGCTTGTGCCATTTGCCTTATTTTCTCAATTTGTTAACTTGCTGGTTACTAGCGCTTGATAGATCTCAAGCTTTTTAGCTTCGGTTTGAAGGACATGTTTTCACATTTCCGAATTGAAGATGTCTCAAGACAAGAAGACAGTTGCTGAGACGAAGCTAACCGAAGAGGAGAAGCTTCTTGCGGAGAAGACTGCTGGATTTGTTGAGTCAATAGCGAAAACGAATACAGAGAAGATTACTAAAGAAATTTTGGAGGGATTGTCTGAAGATACTGATGATAGTGACATCTATGATGTGGAGAGTGGAGGCGAAGACTCTGAAGATTGGCCCTGGCGACCAAGTCATGCAGTCTTCGGGAAATCAACTATCAAACAGGGTCATCTTGATAATATGAGAGGAAGGTATTTTCGAGATATGTCTATTGTGAGGGCTGACGTAGACCGGGCCATTCCTGCTCCTGAAGAAAACGAAGTTGTGATCTTCCGAAGCTTCTTCAAAGCTGGGCTTCGATTCCCATTGAGCAGATTTGTGGTTGAAGTTTTGAAGACATACCAGATTTTCCTTCACCAAATCACTCCTGAAGTAGTTATTATAATGGGGATCTTCGTCTGGGCTGTGAGAAGTCAAGGTCTAGAGCCAAGTGCAAGATGCTTTTGCAGTATGCATGAACTCTCGTATGAGACGAAGCCCTGGGGTAAAGAACAATATCATAACAACTTTGGTTGCTATAGCTTCGTTGCTCACTCTGGCGCAAGCTACCCAGTGCCAACGTTTCGCAAGAGATGGCCCGGGGCCTGGATGGAGGAGTGGTTTTACGTGAAAAATGATTTGAAGGCAAGAGAAGATATTAAAGAAATCATCATGCGCCCCATCTGGTCCCGCTTCGGCCTCCGAAAGCCGAAGGTAGAAATTGATGAGGCAGCCGAAGCATGTCGAAGGGCCTTCAGCACAGTTTGCTCTTTTATTGGGACAAGAGACTTAATTCAAAAGCATGTAGCCTAGAGGATATGGCCACTGATAGACATCTGGGAAATGCCGAAAGAAACCATCACTAACCCTAGAGAAGGCGGCCTGGTTCGATTGAAATACACCTTCAGATTTGGAGACCAGTTTGTCAAACCAGATGACGATTGGCTAAAGTGTGTTGAAAATACTAGCGATGATTTACTTGGAGCATTTTCCAAGTCCGATGATAATGCACTGTCTGCGGCCTTCGGGAGCCGAAAAAAGAAAAGATTAAATAGGGTTTTTGATGCTATTGGATTTGTGTACCCTAACTATCGCTACCCGCCACGGGGGCAGAAAAGAAAGGGTGCAACCTCTGGAAAGGTTGCTGCTTCGGCTGCTCCAAGCGAGCCTGCACCGAAGAGTAAAAAGTTAAAAGTTCTCACCCACCGGCCCCGTTACATTGAGCCGGCCGTGGTGCCCGAGTTTGGCGGGGAAACTTCTTTAGCTCCTACTCCAAAGGAACCAATTCCTTCTACACAGAAAGCTAAGGAACCGACCACCTTGCCGAAGGCACCCTCACCCAAGTCAGCTGAGCCAAAGACTGATAAAGCTGAGGAGCCAAGAATCAAGGGAACAAAAACATTAGAAGTTTTAAGCCCTTCGGCAGAAGTGACAATGCCGAAGGCACAAAAAGGTCTTGCGGCGACCCCAAGAGAAAAAGGATGGCCAGTGTACTAGATGTGCTGGAGACGGTAAAGGCTTCAAGCTCTACTCCAGGGAAAATGGCTAAGGCTTCGAAAGTGCCAATTGAAACCGAAACAAAACTGACCGAAGCCAAAGCTACAATGAGCCAGGATAGCGCTGAAGCTGGGCCTTCAGAGCCTGCCAAGGAGAAACCCTCAGAAATTGGAGAAAAGGCAGTGGAGGAAGAAGCTATAGAACAGATTTTGCCTGAAAAAGCTGCCGCTCCTACTCTCGAAGCACCTTCCGAAGACCTTGGTTATATTATTCGACATGCTTCGGGAAAAAGATTATCTGAAGAAGAAATTTTTGAAGCTAAACACTATGCCCGAGAACTGAAGTACCCGATAGGGGCCTTAGTGTTTAATGGTACAGATGAAGATGATTTCTTGTATTGCCTCCCAGACAACAAAGAATTATCTGTCTGTCGGGAAATGGCCAGAAGTATGGGGTTTCTGAAGCTCGAAGCTGGCCTCTGTGCCATGACGAAGGACGATCTTGCGGATAGCCTTGCATACAACAGCCTGAAGGTACAAAAATTGTGAATTTTGAAGTTTGTGGATTCTATATTAGAGTCTTTTGTTCTTATGTTAATCCATTCATTCTTTCTTGTAGGGCTTAATACTTAGCAACGCCTTAAGGGCGCAAAAGAATGCTGAAGACGAGAGCTGCACTATTGCTCTCAACAACCTTCGAACAGAGGTCATCAGGCTCAGAAACGAAGCCACGGAAAAAGACAAAATTCTACTTACACTGGTGGACAATGTAAAGGGGGATGAAGCTAACTTCAAGGCTCAATCTGAAATTCAAAAGAATGAGATTGAAGACCTTCAAAAACAACTGGTTGAGGCCAAATTAAAATGCACTGTTGCCGAAGCTGACCGAGATGCCAATGAGTACTAGAAAAATTATCTTGAAAAAATAGTAGTAGAGCTTCGCGCATCAAAAGAAAGATGTTTTGAAAAAACTGTAGAATGCGTTAGAAAGATAAAAACTAGCTTCGCCAACGTGGGCGCGTACTCAAGCGAAGATAACTTCATACGGGGTGACCCTGAAGGCGTAATCGAGTGGATCAGCGGTGAGGCCGAAGCCTTTGAAGAGATTTTGAGTGACCGCTGGGACGTCTGTGCCTTCTTTGGTGCGAGGGGAGTTACAACTATTTTGGAGAAGGCAAGGTGTGAACATGTTAAAACTTTGGCCCAGGCCGAAGCTGCCTTCTCTATTGACGATACGAAGGACCCCTCGGCCGAAGCAAGCTCAATAGGCGGAAAATTTTTCACTGATATCTGGGAAAATGGTGGTCGAGGGATGGCCCATGAAATAATGAAGAAGAGCAAAAAAGATATTCATGACGCTCGAGAAGCAACAAAAGAAGCTGAAAGAGCTGCGGAACTCAAAAGACGAATAGGTATCACTTAATAACTTTTAGCTTTATTGTTTATTTTTGTGACTTCGAACTAATTTATGTCTTCTACCGCAGCTGAACTATCTCCTCCCCCAGAGCCATTCGACCCACTGGCCGATCCAGAGACAAAGAAAACAATAGAAATTATTAATATGGCCGAAGCTATTGTAGATGAAGTTGTTACCAAGCTGCTAACCGAAGTTGCAGAAAAAGTTCTGAAGGAAGAGTAGCTATTGTAAAAACATTTTCTATAATGTTAATGTAACATTTTCTGAACTATATTTGTAATATTCAGTGCTTATAGATTTGAATGTAATATATGAGTGGTTTGTAATTCAGTTCTTTGCGATGCATGAAACTTTTTATACATACCATTTTTGAGCCTGCGGCGAAAAAACACCTTCCCTTCTTTTCATGCTTCGTAAAGAAGAGCCTTTATGCTTCGTAAAAATCATCTGTACTTTGTAAAACATCAATGCTTCGTAAAGAAAAGCTTTTTCCGCATCAAAATTGATGAAGCTATGATTTTCAGCTTACTTTGTGCCTTGGCATCTTTTCATTTTTTGTAAAGCATTGCCCGAAGATCGGCCTTGTTTTCAATTGATATCATTGATGTGATACGATGTTTGATGTGATGCTATGATGTATGATGCAATGATATGATGCAAAGAATGATGCTAATGTATCGTGCAAATGAATGCCCAAACACACACATCTGAAGCTTCATCCACAACCTTCATTCCCTAAGGAATGACTGAAATCTCTTTACCGTTTACTTTTCGGCTGCACCGTTTATTTTTCGGTGTAAGTTCTGCATTCCCTAAGGAACGTCTTTTGAACTTCTTCGCCTTCTATTTCGACGGTATTTGCGTTGAATTTTCACGCTTCGCCTTACATTTCGGTGGTATTTGGCTCTGCATTCCCTAAGGAACGACTTTTGAGCAGAAAACTTACGCTGTGCTCCCTTAGGAACGGCTTTTTGAAGCTTCAGCAAACTTACACTGCGCTCTTTAAGAACGACTTTTTGTAGCTTCGGTGAAATTTTTAATGCAATTTTTGACTCTGCATTCTTGAAGGAATATCTCTTTGTAGCTTTGGCATTCTCGTAAGTCTGTGACGAAGGTATATTTCATTTTGACATAAACAAAGCTAGTACAGAGAATTAAAAAATAGCAAGAAGACTAGGTTTACATTGATTGTTCCTTATTAAAAAGAAAACGGCAATGAATGTAAAACTGTGCCAAAGGTAGGATATCTCTCAATATATATGTTTTGATTCTAGCACAGTGCTGTTAACTGTGTGAGCTTCGGACCCCTCCCTGAAATCCCGCTGTTGATGGGTCTATTGGCTCCCTTCTGGCTGCTGACCTCGTGAGTAGGCAGGCTGTAGTGGAGGCGGAAGTGAAAGATGTGGCCTAGAAACTTGTGGCTGACTAGCCGAAGCAACAGAAGATGCAGGATGATTACCCACATATTCTGGTATGTAGGGTGAATGACACGAAGCAGTGTGCAGGACCTGCTTCGACTGATTTTTCTGGGCTTCGGCTTCTGCAATTTCCTTTTGCTTTTGGATGGTGATTTGACACGTTCTTGTATTGTGGCCCTTGTCTTCACCACAAAATAAGCAGTAGATCTTCCTAGGCTAGTCCCCATATCTTCCTTCGAAGCCCCTGGCGCCTCTGCCTCTTGGAGCTGGCGGCCGGAAAGAGCTTTGTTGCTGCCCTAAAGCTTGCGAAGAATATTGCGGCCTCTGCTGTTGACTTCCTCTGTCATCACTCTGGGTGGAGTTGTGAATTGACCTGACGTGCCTCGGGTGGATTCTTCCTCCGAAGCCCCTGGTCATTTCAAAGAACATGTATGCTTCCTCCCTTCTTTGGCGAAAGTCATTGTCAGCCCGGATGTATTCATCCATCTTCTGAAGCAGCTTCTCTAGAGTCTGTGGCGGCTTTCTAGCAAAATACTGAGTAGTTGGTCCTAAACGAAGCCCCTTAATCATGGCTTCAATGACAATTTCATTAGGCACTGTAGGCGCTTGTGCTTTGAGACGCAAGAACCTTTGGACATATGCCTGGAGGTATTCCTCATGATCTTGCATGCACTGAAACAAGGCTTGAGCTGTGACTGGCTTCGTCTGGAAGCCTTGGAAACTTGTCACCGGCATATCCTTGATCTTCTGCCACGAAGTAATGGTCCCTGGCAAAAGAGAAGAATACCGTGTTTGGGCCCCATTCTGAACTGCCATGACGAAGGACTTAGCCATGACAGCTGCATTGCCTCCATATGAAGATATAGTTGATTCATAACTCATCAAAAACTGTTTCGGGTCTAAATGCCCATCATATATGGGAAGCTGAGGTGGCTTGTATGATGGGGCCATGGGATAGCCTGCAGTTCTGCTGCCAAGGGAGAATCATCATCAAAAGTAAAGGTATCATGATTAAAATCATCATACCATCCATCCTTGTTGTACAAGCCTTCTTGATGAAGCTCCCTGTGTTGGGGCCTTCGATCTTGTTCGTCTTGAACAAGATGGCGTACTTTTTCAGTGGCTTCGTCGATCTGCCTTTGAAGATCAGCTAGTCGAGCCATCTTCTCCTTCTTCCTTTGCACTTGCTGATTGATTATCTCCATGTTTCTGATTTCTTGGTCCAACTCCTCCTCCTGGAGTGTTGGACTAGTGGCCTTCCTCTTCTGGCTTCGGGCCTCTCAAAGAGAAAGGGTGTCCTGGTTCGGGTCCAATGGCTACAGCGTGGCAGCCCCTGACACCGAAGCTTTCTTCGGTGGCATGATGAAGGTCAGTGCTTGCCGAAGGTGGTCGAAAAGGGTTCACCGGAGGTGGGCGCCAATGTTGGGAACTTGTTCTCAAATGCTATGAGTTAAGAACAAGGCAACACAAAATGTTAATGGTTAAAGTCCTTTGTCCTTCGAAGCATTATCTCCCTTAGGATATAATGATCTTCAGATGAAGGTTTTCAAGGGTGTACCTTCATCATTGCAGTATATATATAAATGAAAGAAGAAGCATATGAAACATGAGAGTTAACATGAATAATCATATGACATCATTAATATATCTTTATTATATCACCATGAATAAACATGAACAATATTGAATTACATTTGTACCTTCGGCTTGACAGAAGGCAAAAGTCCAAGCATGACGCACGAGTGAATACAAGTCAGAGTGAACAGTACGGGGGTATTGTTCACCTATTTATAGGCATGGGACACAGCTCGTGTAAAATTACATCCAAGCACTTTACATTTGCTAATAACTTTAACGTAATTCACCGAGGTCTAAATAGCCTTTTCCCTTTTAAGTCGGTTCCCCTTTTCTGTCGTTATGCCGAAGCTCCCTTGCATGTAGCTTCGGCGCTGCGTCAACCTTCGTATTGTTCATGCTCTTCACACCGTGTGACTCTGATCCGAGACAGAAGGCGCCTGTTCACACATTGCACTCGGAAAACATTGTTAAATTATGTTTTTGAGGACCCTCGGAAGACGAAGGCCCCCAACAGACGAAGTGCCATTCCTTGGACATATCATTTCTAATGGTGGAATTAGTGGATCCTGCTAAAGTCAAGGAGATAGTGGAGTGGAGTATACCCAGTACAGTTACCGAGGTCTGGAGTTTCTTGGGATTTGCAGGCTATTATCAGCAATTTATTGAAGGATTTTCTAAGATTGCTAAGCCTATGACCTCACTTCTGGAGAAGGGGAGAGAGTTTAAGTGGGACGAGAAGTGCCAAGATAGCTTTGATCAATTAAAGATGAGATTGATGTCACCCCCAGTGTTGGTTATGCCGGATCTACAGAAGGGATTTGACATTTATTGTGATGCATGCTGTTGGGGCGAAGGCGAAGATGCCACCCTTCGCTAGATGCCTTCGCCGTCCTCGCTGCACCAACGGAGACAAGACAACGGGCAGACTCACCCTTCGTCCCATACATCACCGGACGAAGACCTGCGACGAGGTCGTCTCATCTTGCGACCTCGTCCAGCATGGAGGCCCACGTGTGATCCGGCCCATTGTAACAGGCCCCGCGTGGCCGCTGCGCATTACGGGCCTAATTTGTAAAGGCCTCCCTGTAATTACGGTCTGTAACCCCGCTTTATGGGAATATTCCGGGGATAACCTGGGTGTCTGAGGGCACATGCGTCCTTAACACTGGACGTTGAGCACTCAGATACCTATAAATACCCCTGCACAGTGCCCTTGAGAGGCTAGATTAACAGAGCCATTGCCATCTCGTGCAAAAACCCTGTTTGCGTTGCTACACTCCCCCGTTGGATCAACTTGCACCGGAGAGCAAGTTCCAATATTTGGCGCCCACCGTTCGTGCTACGAAAAACCACCCGCGATGGCACCCAAGAAAGCTAGCTCGAAGGCTGACGAGGCTGCGAAGGCAGCACTGCTGGCCGCAAAAAAGGGCAAGGCCCTCGTCCTCACCCACACCACCCACCAAGAGGTCACTGAAGACGACGCTCTCCGCACCTACGGCTCTGAAGGACAGCCGCAACCTCCCCCAGACTTCGCTCCACCGGAGGGCGCGGATGTCACCGAGGACGGTGAAGTCATCGGTGTCTCAGCGGAAGAACAGCTACAGCTGCGCGCCCTGCGCATCAAGAACTACAATCTCCAGAAGCAAAAAGAGATACTTGAGGCCAAGCGCCAACGTGTGTCTGCACAAGCCAAGGTGCGGCAAATGATACGAGACGAAGAGCAGAAGGCCCAGGAGCTCGAGCAAGAGATCGCGCTAATGCAGCGCGAAGGCCACTTCGGCCTGCAACACGGGCCACCCCTGCAACAGCGCGCACAAGTCGAAGACCTGCACTTCCCCCAGCGCGACCACGCCATCCCACACGCCGCGGCATTCCAAGGTGTCAACTACCTCGACGAGCAAAGTCCCCTGGCGCCACACCTGCAAGTGACACCCTGGCCTGCCAACTTCCGGGCAGGGACCTATCCCAAGTACAACGGCAGCACTGACCCAACACAGTACATCATGAGTTATCAGGTCGCCGTTGCATCTTCCGGAGGGGACGACGCCACGATGGCCAAGTCTTTCATCATCGCCCTCGAAGGCCCAGCTCTCACCTGGTTCACAAGGCTGCCCCCGTTGTCCATTGACTCCTAGAGAAGCCTCCGGGACAAATTCCTGCTCAACTTCCAAGGGTACCGCCCAGACACCGACGCCTTGGCTGAACTCTCACTCTGCAAGCAGCTGGAAAAAGAGACTCTGCGGGAGTACTACCGCAAGTTTCTGACACTCAAGTCACAGCTGCCCTCGGTCGACGACCAGATCGCCATCCACTACGCCATCAGTGGCCTTCGGGCCGGCGTACTTTACAGCCACTGCATCAGGGATCCGCCCAAGAACCTCCAGGAGTTGTATCAGCTATTTAAAAAATACGCCAAATCCGAAGAGCTCCACCAGCGCAAAGTCGAGTCTCAGAGGAAACCCAAAGACGCTCCACAGTCCAGCCGCACGTGGACGAGGACTCCGCAGCCAGACTCCGGTCGGGATGGCCGCAATCAGCAGCAGGTGCATAACATCGCCAACCAGCCCCCCGCTGGTGAGGCCCCTTGCCGCCAGGAATATCCCCCCCAGGGCCGCGGAAACGGAACTCGCGGTCGGGGCCAGGGACGTGCGCATCCGCCGCGCCGATTTTACTGCCTATTTCATGGCAAAGACTGCACCCACCAAACCAGAGACTGCCCAGAGACGAAGGCCACCAGAGACAAGATGACACGGGCGCAACCAGCCGACAACCCTAGAGTTGTCGCGCACACATATCAGCAACCCCCTCCACCATACAACCACGCCCCTGCTCCGCATCCACCGCACCACGCATACCAACACCACCAGGAAGTACAAATCGTACCTCCCCCACCCCACCTCCACACCAGCAACAACAAAACATCCACCACCCCATGCCCCAAAGCAAGAAGACTTAGCCGATCAGCCGTATCGCAGAGTCATTCATATGATCACTGGGGGGTCCAGCGCCGACTTCAACACGAAGCGGCAGAAGCGGGACCACTACCGCAGCATCAACCACGTCGCCATCACCGGTCCGGTCGTGCAGACGAAGTGGTCCCATGTGCTGCTAACCTTCGACGCCCGAGACGTCGATCTGCGCAGCGCCCCCCCACATCGACGCCATGGTTATCAACTGCAGCGTGGCAGGCTGGGACCTGCACAAAGTCCTAGTCGACAATGGCAGTCAAGCAGACATCATTTTCCTCCATGCCTTCGACCGCATGGGCATAAGCCACAGCCTGCTCAAGCCTTCGGACAACCCGTTGTATGGTTTCGGTGGCAAGGGCACATTTCCCGTCGGCAAAATAGAGTTGCCTCTCTCCTTCGGTGTAGCACCCAATGCCCGAAGTGAGCAAGTGACCTTCGATATCGTCGATATGGTGTACCCGTACAACGCCATTATGGGCCGGGGCTCCATCAATAAGTTTGAGGCAGCCATTCATGGACTTTACCTGTGCATGAAGATACCAGGTCCGCTAGGCGCCATCACGGTCTACGGCAACCAGCGCCATCACAGTCTACGGCAAACATAGAGCGGGACTTCGTCCCCGAACAAAGAAACGTGCACTACCTCACGGCCCAGCACGAGGTCCCCGCGTCCAACAGCCCAACTGACAAAGAACACGACAAAGCACAGCTACAGAGCAACGACGGGACCAAGACGGTTCCCCTCGACCAGGCCACGCCCAAGCAGACGGTCACCATCAGCGAAGACCTCACTTCGCATGACAAGGAGAAACTCCTCCGCTGTTTGTCCAACAACAAAGATGTCTTCGCCTGGTCCGCCCTCGACCTGGTCTGGGTCAGCCGATCCATCATTGAGCACAGCCTGGGAATCGACCCTTCGGTGAGACCGAAAAAACAGCGGCTCCGCAAAATGTCTGACGAGAAGACAAATGCCGCCAAGGCCGAGGTACATCGCCTCCTCGAGGCCAAATTTATCGAGCCAGTGGCCTACCCCACATGGCTCGCCAACGTTGTGATGGTGCTGAAAAAGAGCGGCAAATGGCGGATGTGTATCGACTTCACCAGTCTCAACAAGGCCTGCCCAAAGGACAACTTCCCGCTGCCTCGGATCGACAAAATAGTCGATAGCGCGGCTGGGTGCGAAGTCATGTCACTCCTCGACTGCTTCTCTGGTTACCATCAAATATACATGAAGGAGGAGGACAAGGCCAGCACCAGCTTCATAACACCCTTCGACACGTATTGCTTCATCAGAATGCCGGAGGGACTCAAGAACACCGGGTCCACTTTTTCCCGGCTTACCAAAACAGTGCTGGAGGGGCAAATCGGCAGAAATATATTCACGTATGTGGACGATATCGTCGTCGCCAGCAGGAGCAAGGAGGACCATCTTGCTGACCTCGCAGAAACGTTTGCGAACATGCGGGACACACGACTTCGCCAAAACCCCGAAAAGTGCGTCTTCGGCGTTCGCCAGGGGAAAATATTGGGCTACCTGGTGTCACACCGCGGAATCGAGGCCAACCCAACCAAAATTCAGGCCATCATCAACATGATGCCCCCGCAGTCAGCCAGAGACGTTCATCGCCTGACAGGCAGAATGGCCGCCCTCAACAGATTCATCTCCAAATCCGCAGAGCGAAGTCTCCCCTTCCTCAAAACTCTCCGCGGCGCAAAAGACTTCACTTGGGGACCAGAGCAGGCGGTGGCCTTCGCCTCATTGAAACAGTACCTATCAGAATTGGCAGTTCTTACAAGCCCCGACTCTTCGCTACCCCTGTTGCTTTATGTTGCGGCTTTGCCACATGCGGTCAGCGCGGCACTGGTTCAGGAGCAGACAGTAGAGGGCGTGATCAGGCAGCGTCCAGTTTATTACGTCTCCGAAGTGCTCACACCATCAAAATGCAATATGACAGAACTGGAAAAGATTGCCTATGCAGTTGTTATGTCTTCGCGCAAATTGCGCCACTATTTTGAAGCATTCAAGGTCCGAGTCACATCAGATAGGGGACTCGGCGAATTGTTCAGGAACCCGGAGGCATCAGTACGGATCGCCAAATGGGCGGCCGAACTCTCCGGCTACCACATCACATTCGAGCCCAGGACAACCATCAAGTCACAAGTTCTGGCAGACTTCGTTGTCGACTGGACTGGGGCAATAACACAGCCGGACCCGTCAGCAGAGAAAGTTTGGACAATCCATTGCGACGGCGCATGGTGCCACGCGGGGGCAGGCGCTGCTGCAGTCATTACCTCACCCGCCGGGGTCAAGCACAGATACGCGACACGCCTCAGCTTTGCTCTGGAATATGACAGATGCACTAACAACATAGCAGAATACGAAGCGGTCATCCTCGGCCTTCGCAAGCTAAGGGCCCTTGGTGTCACCACCTGCATTATCAGAATAGACTCCAAGGTAGTTGCCGGCCAAGTCGAGAAAGACTGTGCAGCAAAGGACCCCGCGCTTATGCAATACCTCGCGGCTATCCGTAGTCTCGAGAGACAGTTCAAGGGTTTCACCTTGCAGCATGTGGACCGGGCCAAGAACGAGGAGGCCGACGCATTAGCCAAGGCTGCCGCCAGAGGCGAGTCCCTACCCTCCGACGTGTTCTACCATGTTATTGGCACGCCAGCCGTCGACAGCCCCGAAGGGCTCCAAATAACCAATGACAGCGAGGGCCACCGCATAGTCAACCTTATTATGACCGAAGACTGGCGGGCACCAATAACCCTGTTTCTACAGGGGTACTACCATCCAACCGACATCAACGAGGCCAAGCGCCTCAAGCATCGAAGCCGGGACTTCGCGCTGATTGAAGGCCAACTTTATAAGAAGGGGGTCAGTCAACCAATGCTTAAATGTGTCACCGAGACCGAAGGCGTCCAAATCCTGCACGAAGTCCACAGCGGTACTTGCGGCTCTCACGCAGGGCCAAGGGCCCTAGCCGCAAAGGTGATCTGTCAAGGTTTCTACTGGCCCGCAATGATCTGCGCCGCAAATCGGGTCATAAGGTCCTGCGAAGCCTGCCAGAAATTTTCTCCTCGATCAGGCAGCCCTTCGCAATTCACGAAACTAATCGCCCACACATGGCCTCTCCAGCGCTGGGGCCTAGACATTGTCGGGCCCCTGCCCACGGCTCAGGGGAACCTCAAGTTCACCTTCGTCGCTATCGAGTATTTTACCAAATGGATCGAGGCGAGGGCTGTATCCACAATATAACATCAAAGACTGCGCATAAATTCTTCTGGCAAAACATTGTTTGCCGCTTCGGAGTACCGTCCGAACTCATAGTTGACAATGGCAAGCAGTTTGACAGCCAAGACTTCAAGGATTTCTGCTTCTCCATCGGCACCAAGCTTGCCTTCGCCTCGGTATACCACTCGCAATCCAACGGAGTCGTGGAACGCGCAAATGGCAAAATTTTCACAGCTGTCAAGAAGATGCTCCTCGACGAAAAAAGGGCAAGTGGGCCGATTTGTTACCTGAAGTGTTCTGGGCGCTGAACACGACTGAGTGTAGGGCGACTGGGTTCACCCCTTTCCGCCTTCTATATGGATCGGAGGCCACGACCCCGCAAGAAATAAAACATGGGTCCACACGGACAGTCTCGTCAGCTGTCCCCGACGTGGACGAACCCACTTCGAAGGATCTCATCGATGGAGACCGCGTCTTTGCCCTACAGGCTCTAAATAAATACCAAGCCCAAACAAAAGCATGACGTGACCACGCAGCCATCCCGAGGGAATTCAGCGAAGGGGACCTCGTACTCGTCCGAACAGCCCGGACGGAGTCCAGGGGCAAGCTGGAGCCCAAGTGGGAGGGCCCTTTCATCGTCAAGACGAAGGCATCCCCCAGCGCATACAGGCTCGCAACGCCAAACAGCAAAGACTTGGAGCATTCCTGGAACATTGATAATCTCCACAAATTTTTTGTTTGACTCATCAGGGCCAGCTCTCCCTTGTAATTCGCAACAAACAATTTTATTCTGGCCCGCACTCTTTTCCTCCCGGGGGGTGAGGTTTTTAACGAGGCGGAGTCATGTAATATACAAGTGAAAAATCCCCCGCAAAAAGCTACGTCAAAAAAAGACTGCGCCGACGGTCTTCGACATTCGACCAATACAAAGTCACCGCGAGGTCCAGCGCTAGCTACCCTCGCGTGCGACACTCCGCGCAAAAGTCGCCTAAGGGTGCAGCTGGACTAGCACAACAAGTGCGAAAAATCGAGGTCTTCCTCAAAAAGACTATCCGTGCAAAAGTCGCCTAAGGGTGCAGCCGGACTAGCACAACAAGTGCGAAAAATTGAAGTCTTCCTCAAAAAGACTATCCGTGCAAAAGTCGCCTAAGGGTGCAGCCGGACCAGCACAACAAGTGCGAAAAATCGAAGTCTTCCTCAAAAAGACTATCCGTGCAAAAGTCGCCTAAGGGTGCAACCGGACCAAGCACAACAGGTGCGAAAAATCGAAGTCTTCCTCAAAAGACTACACCAAACTGTCTGCGCAAAGACCGACTACATGCGCGCCGGACCGACATAACACATACACTAGACCAAGTGCGCAACGCCTTTATGAGCATAGCCGAACGTGCGAAGGCGCACAACCTCATCATACAAGCCATTACATATGTACAACAAGGGCATCACACCTTACATCGGTTCAACCTTCGGAATGATTCCCATCTCCCTATAGTTAAATAGCATTATCCTTAGCTCCTCACCCTCAAAAAGACTTCGCAGCTCCCCCTCACCTACACTCGCAACGGCCGGCAAGGACAACAGTTCCTGCTTGCCAGCCCTGCCCACACGAAGCCAACCGCCGTCCACCTCACTCACTCTACGCTTCGCAATCGCCCTTCGCCGCCTACGCCCAGCACTCGGACCAGGCACAACTTCAGCATCCGCAGCACGCGGCGAAGCCTCCACCGCCGCCACATCCAAGGCTGCAAAGTACTCCAAGTCCTCATCCGACGACTCTTCCGTCCACTCAACCGAACTCCCAGAGTCATCAAAATCAGAAAACTTAGACGCAGACTCATCCGATTCATTCCCAGCATCCACGGTCGAAGCCGCCAAAAAATTTGCAGTAGCGGTTGCGTGCGCAGGCCCAAAATCTTGAACCTGCGCAGCAACCAAGGTTCAGGAACATATACAAAATTCCCTAACTACCCACACCCACTAAGCCACCTATGAAGACCCAGCCGCCGTGGGATCCTCCGCTGCCAGCTCCGTCGCCGTCTTCGGGGGACCCTCAGCCCTCGGCACAGCGGTTGGCGACGAACCTCCACCGGCCGCAGTGGCCGCGGGGGCATCGAGGAAGCCTTCGACGGTTTCTGGGGGCGGCGCCGGGGCGACCTCGGTGCCAGCCGCCACCGGGTTCGACTCCGCCTCAGGCCGCGCACTGTTCAACGCCCCGAAGTCCTCCACCTTCTCGTCACGCGCCGCCTGAAACACAGCACACAGAATCAGCAAGCCCACATATAACCCACATTCAACAACACTAAACAAATGTCAAACATTACCTGGCCCCTCGCCGTGTCGGACCGCTCCCTGACCACCTCCCGACCGTGGGGGCCCCACATCCGGTCAAAGAGGGCTCCGGCGGATTCCTTCACCACAGGGTCCTCAACCTTGTAAATCTCGCGCTCGAAATCCTCGTCACATCGGTCGAAGACCTCATAGTGACGGCACCCTTCGCGGGACAGCGCGTTTATCGCCCCTTCGCAGGTGACTAGGGAGGCATAGGACATAAATCCCTCCACAATGGTCGGGAGCGCAAACAACTCCTCTTGCAGCCACTCGAGGCAACGAAGGCCTGACTCTCGGTCGGGCACTTCAAAGTCAGCGGTCCGCGCGCCCAGCTCGTGGTATGAGTCCATAAGCTGCTTGCGCGTCCGCTCAACTTCCGAGCGCGTAGAAGCCTCGGTCCTCTCCACGCGGGCCTGCAGAGCGTTGAGCCGCTCCTCCCATTCCTCGGCGCGTTGGCGGGCGAGGCTACCCTCCACCCGCGCCACATTGGCCTCCGCCTGCGCAGACTGTGCCTTGGCGAGGGCCTGATTAGCTTCCCTCCTCTCCTCCGCCAGCTGGCGCCGGAGCTCAGTCCTCTCGCCCTCCAGCGCGGCCACCTTCTCCGCCAGTTTGCGGCACTTGCTATTGGCGGCCGACTTTTCCCGGACAGCCTCAGCATGCTGCGCCCGAAGTCTCTCGACTTCGGCAGACACAACTGCCGTAAGGGCCCCCGACGCCACGCGCTCAGCGAAGTCAGCCGCCTAAAAGACACACATAAGACCACAATCCCAACGAAACCGGTAAAAACCTAAGTCTAGCTCAACTTACCTGACTTAGCCGCTGTGACGCCTCCTTCAGCCGGCGTGACACAACGCCCGCCTCGTCCTTGACAGCAGCGAGCGCCGAAATCTCACCGCCAGCGCTGAGAGTGCAACCCTTCGCCCCAGGCACCGCGGCAGATACCGCGGGCACCACCGCAGGCGGAACAACAACAAGTTGCCCCTCGCCCGATCCTGCAACGTATCAACAGTTAAAAAAAACTCGGGTTAACGACTTACCAACGAGGTAATCGTCCATGCTAATATCGGTGGCGAAGTCGGCAACGCGCTTCCCCGGCGAAGGCAATTCTCGGGTCTTCGCGGCTCCGGCCGAGGCGGACTTGGTTCCGCCGGTTCCGGCTGCCTTCTCGGCCTCCAGCACCTTGCTCGACCCAGGGGCGGCCGACTTCGCCGCCAGCGTCGACTGGCCACCGCCGGGGGCGGCAGACTTCGCAGTCCCCCACGCCCTTTTCGGCCTAGCCTCGGGCAGCCTGATGACCGCCCGACGCTTCTGCGCAGCCTCCTGACGATCCTTGTCCATCACTACCGACACAACAGCAGCATTATTCCGTCCATAAGGAAACACCCTCATATCACGAACCATGCGAGATGTAAAAAAGTCTTCGCTGGCCGCCCGGGGGACAGGAACATTCTTAGGCCACCAACCCCCGGTATCCTTCAGCATCCGCGCTGAAGACTCCCGGTGCTCGGGCGAAGACATCCTTCCCCCGGGGGCCGCGCAGTCCCCATCAACTCCATAGCAAAACTATCGGAAACCCCAAGTCCTCCCTTCGCCGTACCTAGCTTCCTCTTCTTGGAGGATGGGGCGGCCGCTGGCGCGGAGTCATCTTCAGTCTCCGCCGCCGGCTTTTTCCCACGACGGCCGACAATGTCTTGCCCGGGATAACCGCCATACGGCAGACGGTTCAATTCAAAAACCCTATTCAAGCGATCGTTGGATCCGCGTATATCCTAACTACGCTGGGCCTCCGTCTTTGGCACATAGCGACCAACAATCCGCACCGCCCCATCCTCCACCTCACGCACGAAAGCGGCGGGATCGCGACCATGCAAATCTAATGCGAAGGCGGGACTCCGCACCTGCATCCCGCCACGGGAGGGCATCTGGCGAGGGCATACTTTGCCCAGCGCCCAGCCATGCGCCAAGGGCCACACCCCATACGCGACAAACTCCTCTACCAGGTCGCGCCCGCTACTCATGCCAGCCGCGCACCGCAGGGCCTCTTCGTCTGCATCCTCCTCTGCCACTTCAAACTGTGGGTACACTGAATAATAATGAGAGCACATCTCGGCCACGGGGAGCCCCGGATGGTCTTCTACTGTGCCCTCGGCAACGTAGAACCAAAACTCCCACCAGTTGCCCCATTTGTTGCGGGCGCAAGGAACCAACTCAACGACCTCCATCGAAGTCTTGTCGGTCTTCGGTGTAAATGTACAGGACCCAAATTGAGCAATCTTATTTCCAATCATCCTTTTCTGCCAATGCAGACAATAATACTTCACGAAGACTTCGACCGATGGCTGCCCGCCGTACGAAGTCGTTGGCCAGACATATTTCGACAGGGCCACCACGGCATTCGGCGTCAGCTGGTGGACCTAGACGTTGAATCAGCGCAGGACTTCTCCCACGAATCGATGCGCCGGCAGACGAAGACCAGCGGCGAAGAATGCCTCGAAGACAACCAACTCGCCTTCTGGCTCGGGGACCTCCTCCGCCCCCAGGACACGTGCCACTCCGCCGCCAAAATAACCAAGCTGCTGCATGTCTTGCACGCGAACCGAGGACATCTGTGATGCGCCGAAATCCACCGTGTCGCCGGCGCGCAACTCCTCCGCCGCCACATTGCTCAGCGTCTCCTCAGACGGCGCGTCGACCGGCAGCGTAGCGGCAGCAGAAGAGGAAGAGGACGGCATCGCTACGTACCGTCGGCGGCGGCGGGCGGTCTGCTTCACACGGGCCAGATCTCCGACGAGCAAGAGCAAGGAGGCCAGACGAGCAGCGAGCGGTTTGAGAAGGCAGTTAGGGTTTTCGCGAAGCACGGAAAGATAAAGTTCAAAACGCGCCGCCTCCCGTCCCCTTTTATACACAGGGCACGACGCTTCGGGAAACCCGCAATCCAACAGTACGGCGTCAATCAACGGTCATGTCAAAAACCCCCGCGGAACCACTTCGAGCGAGGGCAGCGTCTCCGCCATCTAGCGACGTCTTCGGCACCAGATGACTTAGTCGAACTGGTCCCTCGGAGGTCAAATGTTGGGGCGAAGGCGAAGACGCCACCCTTCGCTCGATGCCTTCGCCGTCCTCGCTGCACCAACGGAGACAAGACAACGGGCAGACTCACCCTTCGTCCCATACATCACCGGACGAAGACCTGCGACGAGGTCGTCTCATCTTGCGACCTCGTCCAGCATGGAGGCCCACGTGTGATCCGGCCCATTGTAACAGGCCCCGTGTGGCCGCTGCGCATTATAGGCCTAATTTGTAAAGGCCTCCCTGTAATTACGGTCTGTAACCCCTCTTTATAGGAATATTCTGGGGATAACCTAGGTGTCTGAGGGCACATGCGTCCTTAACACTGGACGTTGAGCACTCAGATACCTATAAATACCCCTGCACAGTGCCCTTGAGAGGCTAGATTAACAGAGCCATTGCCATCTCGTGCAAAAACCCTGTTTGCGTTGCTACTCTCCCCCGTTGGATCAACTTGCACCGGAGAGCAAGTTCCAACACATGCGGCCAAGGCTTGGAATGTGTGCTTATGCAAGAAGGACTCGTGATTGCCTACACGTCTCGTCAGTTGTGGAAACATGAGTTGAACTATCCCACTCATGACTTAGAACTCGCAGCCGTAGTGCATGCTCTCAAAATATGGAGACATTATATTATGGGAACAAAGTGTCAAGTGTACACCGATCACAAGAGTTTGAAGTACATATTCACTCATAAGGATCTCAACCTTAGGCAACACTGATGGTTGCATCTCATTAAGGATTATGATTTGGAAATTCATTATCATCCGGGCAAGGCGAATCTGGTTGCGGATGCCTTGAGTCGAAAGGAACATGTCCATTCAGCTATTGTTGCCCAGCTACCCGATGAGATTGTTGAGGATTTCAGGAAACTCAACTTGGGAATTGTTACACACACTGAAGGAGTCACTATTGATGTGGAACCTACCTTGGAGCAAGAAATCCACACGGGTCAGATAGGTGATGCTAAAATACAAGAGATCAAGGATCTAATTACTGAAGGTAGAGGTCCAGAATTCACGGAGGATGAGCAAGGCACAGTATGGTTCAAGAACCGGATATGTGTTCCTGAGATTGACAGCCTTTGTGAGACTATACTAAAGGAAGCCCATGACTCTAATTATTCTATTCATCCTGGTAGCACTAAGATGTACCAAGATTTGAAGCAAAAGTACTGGGGGTATGGGCTTGAAGAGAGATGTGGCTGCACATGTGGCTATTTGTGATGTGTGTCAAAGAGTCAAGGCTAAACATCAAAGACTAGCAGGACTACTACACCCATTAAAGATACCCAAATGGAAGTGGGAAGAGATTGGTATGGATTTCATTACTGGGTAGTCTCGCACCTCGAAAGGATATGATTCCATATGGGTGATTGTGGATAGACTGACCAAAGTGGCGCACTTCATTCCGGTCAAGACTACTTGTAAAGGATCTCAGTTGGCAGAGTTATACATGGCTCGGATTGTGTGTTTACACGGAGTACCAAAGAAGATCGTGTCTGATCGAGGTTCATTTACCTCCATATTTTGGAAAAGTTTTCATGAGAATCTGGATAAGAAGTTGAATTTTAGTTCGGCCTATCACCCTCAGACTGATGGCCACACTGAAAGGAATAATCAAGTACTTGAGGATATGTTGAGAGCTTGTGCCCTTCAGCATGGAGGCAGTTGGGATAAAAGTCTACCATATGCTGAGTTCTCATATAAAAATATTTACCAGGCCAGTCTGAAGATGTCACCATTTGAAGCTTTATATGGTAGGAAGTGCATGACTCCTCTATATTGGGATCAGACTGGAGAAAGACAGTTCTTTGGGCCTGAACTTATTCAAGAGGTTGAAGAACAAATCCATATAATTTGGGAAAACTTGAGGGTAGCTCAGACCATGCAAAAGGGCTATGCTGATAATCGAAGAAGACCACTGGAGTTTGAGGAGGGTGATCATGTGTACCTCAAGGTGTCACCACTTCGTGGAATGAGGAGATTTAAAGTTAAAGGCAAATTATCCCCTCGCTTTATTGGACCCTTTAGAGTTTTTAGGCGAGTTGGGGAGATGGCATACCAACTCGAACTACCTGATCATCTATCTGATGTGCATAATGTATTTCACGTGTATCAACTTAAGAAGTGTCTTCGTGTCCCTGAGGAACAGTTACAAATGGAAGAGCTCAGTGTTCAGGATGATTTGATTTACATGGAGCATTCTATCAAGATTCTTGATACTTTGACTCGAGTTACGAGAAATAAAGTGATAAAGATGTGCAAAGTACAATGGAGTCACCATGGAGAAGATGAAGCTACTTGGGAGAGAGAAGAAGATCTTCTAATAGAATTTCCCCGTCTTTTCCCTAGTCCTTCCTAAATCTCGAGGACAAGATTCTTGTTAAGGGGGTAGGATCTGTGATACCCAAAAAGTGTAAAAAGAAGATATAGATGTTCTACACATATATGTTTGCCTTCATTTGTTATAACATGTCAATAATCACATCAAAAGCCATTAATTAACTAATGACACCAAAAATAATTCATGCACCATGCTGGACTTTATTTGTGTGTGCATATCTTACTAATAAAATTTTAGAGAAAGACATTAATGTTCAAAATACAATTTAGATTTAAATTGGAATGTTAGAATTTGAGAATCTTTGTAAGAACCATACAAACTAAAGGATATAGAGGTATAATAAATATAAAATTGTTTATACTAATATTTGAGATTTTACATTTAACCTAAGTATGAACTTCACAAAAATAAATTCAAATTTCAAATCTAAATTTGAAAATGAATAAAAGAGAAAGAAAAGAAAATGCAAAAGAAAAAGGACTCAACTGGTGTCATTGTACCACTTCCGGCCCATTAGCTTCACATCCGCGCGACCCAGCTCAGGGTGCAGCGCCGACAACATGGCCCCACCGGGCGGCCACACCACTACGCGTGTTACCCCCTTCCACTGGTCGGTCGGGCCCACTCCACAGCCATAACTGGTGCGTGTGCGGGATGCGGTTTCCCTGACCGTTGGGCCCCATGACGCTTTGACCCGCTCACACCGTGACCATAACGTAGTGTGTCGCTGGCAATTGGGGCTACCGGTCAGTCCCTCGTCGAGCCGTTAGCTCGACAACCATGGTGACTTCCCTGGAGCCGTGCGCGGTAAACCCGCTGAATTGCAATGAAGCGCCGAAGGACCTGCTGGACTACTCGACCGGGTTCCTTAGGTACTTATGTCACGCGATGTCCTCTCTATCGCACTCAAAACCACCGAGCAATTCTGTAATCGCCCCCTCTCGCCATTGCCGCCGGTTGCCTGATTGGTGCACCGGGATCAGCCGTCATCGCCAAGGGTCGTGCCGCCGCTCTAGGGTCATGAGGGTGTGACAGGGTGTTCGCCAAACCGCGGAGAAGCCGTACGCGCGCTCGGACCGAGGAGACTGGCACTAGAATGGTGGGAATTGCTCGCCAGCTGTCACCCTGCGCCGTCAAGCCACCCCGCTCCGTGGGCAGACTCGTCACCGAACCAATCGTGAGTACAAACCTTCTGTCGGGCCTCACCGTCGTCCTAGCTCCATTTATCACCTAGCGTCTCGATCGGTCGCGCGTCGTATGTTACACCCCTGGTGTTACTGCCACTAAAACTTGAGCATAACATCATAAGCATCAGCATATCATGTGATTGTTACACTTAGAATGCATTCACTAGGAAAAAAATTCAAACAAGTTGTATTGATGCGACTGGTCATGGGTAAAACCCTAGAGTAGGGTACTTAACCCTAAACTAGACTTAAAAGAGTAAATAAAGCCTAAATAAGAGAAAACTTCAAAACATATTAGTAATGGTCATAAAATATCACCATTAATGAACTTGAGTAACATCCAAACCCTAGAAGTGCCAAAAAAACCATAAAGATACCACTGGAAAACCCTAGACTGAAACCCTAGGGGGGTTATCTGTAAATTTTGCACACTTTTGGACCTAAGTGGAAAAACCATGGAATTAGGGTACCTTAAGTCATATGGTTCACATGTTTGAAGATTTGCAAAAGAAACCATGATTTTTGGGCTTATTTGCAAAAAGGCCACCCTAGTGCTCCAATGGTTAAGTCTGAAAACAGTTGAACAAGGTTGACTTTGGAGTCCTGTATCTCAGGATTCTTGAAGTTTTTGCTCAAAGTCAATATAGTAAAGTTGTAGAGTTACTATAGGAGAACAACTTTGCTATAGGGATTAAGCCTTGGTGCCATGAAAAGTTTTGAGAAAATTTGATCCAAAGTCAGGCTATCAGGTCACCTTAATTCTGAACTTTCAGTGACAGTGAGGTTGGATGAACTTAGGGCTCGATTTTGAGTAAGATCCTCTGACTTTTTGTGGGTGCACAATGTAACAAAATTAAAGCTGGTTAATTAAGCTTCAACTTTGATACAGGGTGATGGTTGGGTCACCACATAAAATATGGAGCAAATTGACCCCAAACATGCTCTGTCACGCTCTTCAAACAGAGATTCCAATGGTACAGTAGACTGAACGAGATCGCAGGTTCAGTGCACCTTGCCGCCAGCGATCCCTAAGCCTGGATTCACGCCAGTGAGGTGATTTGTGCTCACCGGTGCCCCAATAATGTCTCGCGGTGAAAAGATTTCCACCACGGATGAGCATAAGACACTGTTCCGTCCAGCCGCCGTGTCCGCTCTGCCCCGATCGCTTTAAATCAACCCTCACCGGAGTTAGACACCTCACGGTCTTGTGCCACGTGTCTCGGCACTTTAACCACGTCGCAGTGAGTCGCGTCATGCATGTCCGGTGATCGCCGATGAGTCCGCCACGGTGAAAGCCACTAATCGCTCGCACCAGTGCAACTCTCCTTCTCTGGCCGCCACCGCGCCATTCCAAATTCACATGCCACCACCCCCGGAGCCTATAAATTGAGTGTGCCTTCGGCTCCGTAAGGTAGTCAAGCACCCAAGCCACCAAGCCGTGGCTCCAATTGCTCACCAGAGCTCGCCAATTTCAGATTTCCCCCAAATCAGCCAAAATACCACCGCGTGAACACCTCGCCGCGGCCACCCTTCTGCAGGTCAGTTCAAGCTTTCTTAATTGGTGATCTAGCTTTCCCCATGTCCCCTGAAGCTCACCGACCCATTCGGTTGAACTAGACCGCCTTAAATTGCCTAGAACACCTTGGATTATCCTCGGTTTCTGCCGTCGTCGTGAGCAGGCGTGCTCCGGTCCGGATCAGTGAAATTAGCTGAGGGATTAGTGTTGGGAAGGGTTGAATTAAGTGACAAACAAAGGAGAAGTCTAGCCGTTGCGTTTTCCGGCCGGTATGGGCTCGCCGGAGTCGCTGCTCCGCCACCCACGGTCGAGGATCTCGGGTTGTAAAGAAACAGAAAGGGGAGGGGCCTTTGCGCAGATCTCAGTGAGATAGAGAAACAGTAGAGAGGATTCTTTACCGGTATTTCAAATGACCAGGGAGCCCTGTGCAAAATGGACACCGCGGGCGCGCACGCGGGCGAGTTTCGCCTATCTTGGGCCGACTCGAGCTTAGATTGAGCCTGTTACTATTCATACTTTCTCTTTTTCTTTTTGTGCTAGACTTAGAGAATTTCTAGAAAATTGCAGAAAAATGCTAAAAATGCAAGACCAATTTTGCTAAGTTCCTAATTTTCCATAGTATTTAAAAAAAATAGTTTTATGATTTTTAGTCCAAATAGGAAATTATAGAGTATTTAATATAGCCAAAACCCATACTTCTGGAATTTTAGAGAGTAACTAATAATCCCAAAATTCACCAAACTTTTTAGATAAGCTTTAAATATTATTAGAAGCCTTGGGTAAAATTTGGTTTGATTTGGACCATGTTTGGTATCTAGAACCCAAAACCCTAGTCCCGTGCCCTATGAACTTCACTGTAGACTCTAAAACCCTAGTTTCCCGGAGATCCATGAAGGAAAATTATATTCAAGACTTAAGATAATATATTTTTTGTTATCTTTACACTTTCATGAGAATTCATGATTATATATGGCTATATATAGAAAACAAAGAAGAGATAGAAGTTGAAGAAGCGAGGACTACACCACACCCACCTGAAGAACCTCAGGCAGGAAACTGCTTTTACTTTGATATCTGTGGAGCAGAGCCTGACTCACCTATCACACAAGGCAAGCCTCGGTGCATTTGCCACCTCCTTGCTATTTTGAAATCTTTCTCACTTACTTGATGCATTAGGTGATAGGAGTTGTGTGCTAAACCAGTTGCTGCATTTCCTTCCTTGGATTTGATTACTTCTCCTTAATCCCCTGTTTTACAAAAAGGTTTTTCTTATGCTTAGCCTTGCTCTAGAAAAACAAAATGTTTTGTTTTGACAAAAGATGATGCTTCAAAGTGGGGAGATGTTTTCAAAAATAAAACTTATTGGTGGATCCATCATGGCCATGATGGGTTCAACATCGGAAAAGATGTACCTCTGTCAGGTACCAAACTTTGGGTTTGAAATGATAAAGCTGAGACCGGGCGGGTGACTTGCACGAGAAGAGAGTCTCAGTGTAGTGTCTCCGTCTCGATGTAGGCTTGATGATCGAGGACCTTTTAACTGGTCACATGCCTCATCATGGGTAAGCTTTCCCTCGGGCAGACTAATACCAGAATAAGATAATACGCAATGGGAGTGGAGAGATGGCGAGAGTAGCGTGTACCCTCCGTGGCAAGAGGCTGGACGGTGGTGTATGTGTGCTCTCGGTTGGCGTGAACCTGATCTGGTCTTAAGAACCCCGGTGGCGAGTTGACATATGCAAGGGTTAAGTGCAACATATGTCGTGTGATTGGAGATCCTCAGCTGATTATTAATCGATTTGGATCGCTGTTACTTCTCGGAGATGAAGACTTGGTCACTGCCCTACACGTAGCATTCCAGTGAATAAGAAGGGTTGAAAAGAAATTGGCTAGTATAGGTCAAGTGCTTGAACTAGGGTAGAAAGAACTCTAGAACTCAGGTAATGACTTAACTTGCTAATAAAACTGGACTTTTAAGGATCCATTATTAGTAAGCATTTCTGCAAACAGAGTCTTTGATTATTGATAAGCCATACCTTGATTCCCAAAGGCCAGCATATCCTTAAGAGTCTTTTATTTTGACGGGTAAGACTTGCGAAAGTACACTACGTACTCAGTGCTTTGTCCCATGTTGTTTTAGGTGAGGAAGCAGCAAATTTTTGTTGCTTTTGTTCCAAGGTGGTGTCCAAAGAAGAAAATCAAGACTGAAGCCTCGGGAGGAAGTGTCCTCCTTTAAGAAAAACTTTTTACTGTTTATCGGGAGGGGTTTTTGCCTCCCAAGTTATGTAATAATATTACTCCTGCACTCCTATATTCGCTCTGGTCTGTAATAATACTACTCTTTCTTACTTTAAAATAAAGTAAGTTATTGTAACTGCTTCCGCATTCTCGTACCTCCGATGTGTTGTAATGTCTGCGTGACGGGTGACACGCTCTTGGGCAAGGTAAAGAATACAGATACCAAACTTGTCAAGTGATCAGGGGCACCTGTAGGGTTGTATGAGGTCCGTTGGACAAGGACAACTGTAGGTGGGCCTAATGACTTGGGAGGTTCTATAATAGCTGCTATCGGAGCGAAGCCCATCTCTAAAGATGTTATGAGGCATTTTCAAAAAGAATTTTCAAAGACTTATATAAGAAAATTTATTTCCTTCTTATCTAACTACCTTCTGAAGTACTTATTTTAAAGACCAGTTAGTAGAGTGCAATGTATAGAAGGTTGTGAATCAACTAAGGTTGATTCTGTAATTATGCATGCATCATGATAAAAACTATACTAATAAGATTTTCCCCCTTATGGAGATGTGCCACCACGCACAAGGAAAACTGCGCGCAAGTCTATCGGACCGATTGGCGTGCCTCGCCATCAGCTAGCTCCAAGGCATGAGGATAGTAGCAGTGGCAGCAATTATCCCATCGAAGATCTGGAAGCTCAGGTGGAGCAGCTTCGAATGGAATTGCGTCATAGAAACAGTGTGTGGGTCGAGGATGGTCAGCGCATAAATGAGTTAAGGACTGACATCCGGCATCTACAAGACGAGCTTGCCGAACGAGATTTGGCACTCGACTGGGCCGTCAACTCGCGTTCCATTTCTTGGGACCGAGAGGCCAAAGCTCGAGCCCGTGTGGAGGAGCTTAGCACGGCCATGGATAACTTGCAGGTGTACTGCAATACATTGCATGAGGAAGTTCATGTATTGTATTCGCAACTGCACCCTGACGTACCTGCAGATCCTGTTGGAATGGGAGCCGGACCTTATGGAATAGCGGGTGAAGCCCTTGGTGGGGAACTGGACCTTTTCAGGCCCCCTCCTTCAATGAATCTGGCTGATGAATGGTCCCCTACACCCGACAGTGAAGCTACCAAAAGTGATAAGAAACTAGAGTAGTGAAGTTTAGATATGATTATGTATAATAGGTAATGTGATCCTGTTGTAAATTCGAGTCTGTATCATTATCTTTTAAGTAATGTAAAATGATGGTGTGCTTTGGCATATTATATTTTCCAAATGTTCTTTGCCTCAGATGTCGTCCAAGACTCGTGGATAGGATAGTGCGGGAACCTCCCGTGGAAGGGAGACTACTCCTAATCCGCCACCAGTACCCCAACCTTGGCTGAGGCTATCGCTGCCTTAGTCAATGCAACAGCTAACAACATCTGTTTCCTTCGTGAAATGGTGGGACAGCAATATCAATAGCAAGGCGGGCGAGCTTATCCGCAAGGACCCCGCGAAACTTCATATTTGGATTTCTCGGAAACTCGTCCCCCACTATTCGTCAAGGCTGAAGATCCCCTTGAAGCGGACGAATGGATTCGGGTTATTGAGCAGAAGTTTGGGCTCCTCCGATGCACGGAGACTCAGAAGCCCTTGTTTGCGGCGCAGCAGTTAAGAGGCCCTGCCAGCACCTTGTGGGGAAATTTTGTGGCTATTCAGCCGGCCGACCATCAAGTTACCTGGGATGAATTCAAATTAGCATTTCGGGAGCACTACATTTTCGAAGGGTTGCTCCATATGAAACAAGAAGAATTCATGAAGCTTAAACAAGGTGGAGATACTGTTACACAGTATCTCAACAAGTTCAACCATTTGTCCCAGTATGCCATTGATCAGGTCAACACTGATCTGAAGAAGAGAAATTGTTTTATGAGGGGCCTTAATGACCGGCTACAACGGAAAATGGTCACCTGCCTCGACCTCTCCTACAGTAGGGCTGTCAGCATGGCGCTGGCAGTTGAAGCCAAGTATGCAGGCCCAGGCAAGTCAAAGGGCTATGGAGGTGACAGGTCCAACCAGGGGCCTAAGAAGCGACAAAGGTTGGTGATCCGACCATTTAATCAAAATCGTTCTTCACCACGTCCACCCTCCTACCCCTTTAAACAACCTGTCTTTATCCGCCCTGCCACTGCCCCCACCTCAACAAATCAGCCGAGTGCCCCTAGTACTCGTTTCCCTGCACTCCTGAGTTCATCTATTGGTTGCTTCAATTGTGGGAAGTCTCGACACTTCATTAAAGACTACCCATATCCGAAGCGGAACAACTCCAATAATCAGCAGAACCCGGAGAGTTCTAGCCAAGGCAAGGGAAATACGACAAATAATACAGGAGGCAAGAATATGAAGAAAACTGGGCGAATTTATTATACACAAGTGGTCACGACACCAGAGAGAGAACCAGTCATGATGGGTACGTTTCTCGTGGCCAATCACCCTGCAGTCATTCTTTTTGATTCTGGTGCTTCACATACATTCATAAGCAAGAAGTTTGTGGAGAAACATTGCATTCGATATAATGAATCGAGGGAAGGGTTTATAATTCATTCGCTTGGGGGACAAATATTCACTAAAGAAGTGGCTTTCCATGTGCCCGTAACATTGGCTGAACGGGACTTTCCCACAAATATGATTGTTCTAAAAGGCCAAGATATAGATGTAATTCTGGGCATGAATTGGTTAGCCCAACACAAAGCTATCCTCAACACTGATCTGAGAACCATCAGGTTGAGCTATGACCAGGAAGAGGTTCTCTTGTCCATTCCCGTAGCTACTACAGCTAAACCATTTGGCAGAGTATATGAAACCATCATACCGAAGATCCAAGATATTCCGGTAGTATGTGAATTCTCGGACGTCTTTCCGGAAGATCTGCCTGGATTGCCTCCAGAGAGAGATGTAGAATTTGTGATTGAGTTAAAGCCCGGTATGGCTCCTGTTTCTAGAAGGTTGTACCGAATGCCTCCGAATGAATTGGCAGAACTCAAGACCCAATTAAAAGATCTACTAGAAAAGGGATTCATCCGACCAAGCTCGTCACATTGGGGTTGTCCAGCCATCTTTGTCAAGAAGAAGGATCAAACGCTTCGGATGTGCGTGGATTATAGACCCCTTAATGAGGTCACAATCAAGAATAAGTACCCTCTTCCCCGGATTGATATCTTATTTGATCAGCTTACCGGAGCTCGGATATTTTCCAAAATTGACCTCAGGTTAGTTACCATCGGATGTGTATCCGACCCGAAGATATACCCAAGACCGTATTCACTACGCGGTATGGATTATTTGAATACCTGGTTATGTCTTTCGGATTAACAAATGCTCCTGCCCACTTCACATATCTTATGAACTCGGTATTCATGTCCGAGCTGGATAAATTCGTGGTGGTATTCATTGATGATATTTTGATATATTCCAAGAATGAAGAGGAGCATGCTCGGCATTTGCGGATCGTGTTAAAGCATTTAAGGGAGCATCAGTTATATGCTAAATTCAGTAAGTGCGCATTCTGGCTGGAGGAGATCCAATTTTTAGGACACGTGTTATCTACCAAAGGGATTGCGGTTGATCCCAGCAAAGTTAAGGATATTTTGGAGTGGAAACCACCAACCACTGTACATCAAGTCCAAAGTTTCCTTGGACTGGCTGGTTATTACCGCCGATTTATTCCAGATTTTTCCAAACTTGTGAAGCCAATCACAAGTTTATTGAAGAACAATACCAAATTTAATTGGTCTTCGAGATGCAATGAAGCCTTCGAGCAGCTGAAGGTGTTATTGACCACTGCTCCGGTATTAGCTCAACCGGACATTGAAAAGCCATTTAATGTGTATTGTGACGCATCAGGCAGTGGTTTAGGTTGTGTCTTGATGCAAGAAGGCCGAGTTGTAGCATATGCCTCAAGACAATTGCGCCAGCATGAGGAGCATTATCCAACTCATGACCTGGAATTAGCTGTTGTGGTTCATGCCCTGAAAATATGGCGTCATTATCTGCTGGGGAATATCTGTCATATCTATACAAATCATAAAAGCTTGAAGTACATCTTTACCCAGTCAGAGCTGAATATGAGGCAGACGAGATGGCTTGAGCTGATTAAAGATTATGAATTGGAGATTCACTATCACCCAAGCAAGGCCAATGTAGTGGCAAATGCACTCAGTCACAAGGCTTCCTGTCATTGTCTTATGATGACGACTTCTTACATTACATTATGCCAAGAAATGGAGAAGTTGAACCTGGGAATGATTCAACATGGAACTTTAAATCACTTGAAGCTTGAGTCGGTTCTTCTGCAAAGAATAATTGATGCACAAAGAAATGATGAGGGTATGAAACACATTCATGAGAAAATAAAAGTCGGTAAGGCAAATTGTTTTAGAGAAGATGATCAAGGCGTTGTATGGTTTAACAACCGCATAGTTGTGCCCAAGAATGATGAGATCCGCCAGCAAATTTTAGATGAAGCACATCTTAGTCGCTATTCTATTCATCTCGGAAGCACTAAGATGTATCATGATCTAAAGCAGCATTATTGGTGGATGAAGATGAAGATCGAGATTGCACGCTGTTGGCGACTTGTTCTCAAATGCTAAGAGTTAAGAACAAGGCAACATAAAAAATATTAAATGTTAAAGTCCTTCGTCCTTCGAGACATTATTTCCCTTCAGATATAATGAATTCCGGACGAAGGTTGTGAAGGAAAAACCTTCGTGAGCACAATAAATGATGAGGAAGAATTCATATAAGAAATACGAAAAATAATATAAACATTATCATCAACTTATTTTTATTTGCATTACCATATCCACAATAACAAATTATAGATGTACCTTCGGTTTGACGGAAAGTAAGGGTACAGGCGTGATGCAAAAAGCGAATGCCAAGTCAGCGTGAACAGTACGGGAGTACAATTCATCTATTTATAGGCAAGGGACGCATCCCATGTAGAATTACATTCATACCCTTTACATTTGTTAATAACTCTATAGTAATTCTTCGAGGTCTAATTTGCCTTTTCATCTTTAAGTCGGTTCCCCTTTTCTGCTGTCATGCCGAAGCTTTTCTGCGCACAGCTTCGTGATCACCTTGTCCTTCGTCATAATCACCTTTCGTCTCGCTCAGGCTTCATCCTGACCATGCTCTTGTATGCTCATGAATCGATTCCGAAGATACCTGTTCACATATTTCACTTGGAAAACATTGTCAAATCATGTTTTTGAGGACCTTCGGAAGCCGAAGGCCCCCAACAGTAGACCCTCGCAATATTAATTTGCTAGAATAATAAATTTAGATTGCGATATGGACGAAGGCCTTAAGTCAAAGGTCTGAAAAAACACCTTTCCTTTGCTAGAATAGCAATAGTCACTGACAAGCGGGACCCTCCAGTTCTCAACACACTAGGCGTATAAATAAGAACTCACCACGGGTTCATTTGGCACGCTTTCTTGCCATCTGTTCTTGCTTACTCAATTTTTAGCTCTTGCGCACCAACACTTGGTTGTTTTTTTAAAATTTTAAGCTTCGGCTTTGAGAGCACCAACTCAGCATTTTCGAAGATGTCTGAAGACAAGAAAGCTGCCGCTGCGTCGAGGCTGAGCCTTTCTGAAGAGAAGAATCTTGGTTTTCTTGAATTAATGGCGAAGACAAATACAGAGAAGATTACTAGGGAGATTTTGGAAGGTTTGTCTGAAGATACTGGCGATAGCGACAGTTACGATGTGGAAAGTGGTGGAGAAGACTCCGAAGATCGACCCTGGCAACCAAGCCATACAGTTTTTGGAAAATCAACTATTAAACAGAGTCATCTTGATAATATGAGGGGAAGATAATTTCGGGACATGTCTATTGTAAGGGCTGATGACGGAGAGAGGACTGAGCCTACTCCCGAAGAGAATGAAGTTGTGATCTTCCGAACCTTGTCAAGGCTGGGCTTCGGCTTCCATTAAGCAAATTTGCGGTTGAAGTTTTGAAGATTTATCAAGTCTACCTACATCAAATTACGCCCGAAGCAATTATACGAATGGGAATCTTTGTCTGGGCCGTGAAGAGCCAAGGTTTGGAGCCAAATGCAAAAAGTTTCTGCAGTATACATGAGCTATTGTATGAGACAAAACCCTGGGGTAAAGAGCAGTATCACAACAATTTTGGCTGCTATAGCTTCGGTGCCCGATCTGGGTCAAGCTGTCTCGTGCCAACCTTTCGAAAGAGATGGCCCGACGACTGGATGACGGAATGGTTTTATGTGAAAAATGATTTGAAAACACGAGAGGATATTAAAGATATCATTATGCGCCTTATCTGGCAGCGCTTCGGCCTCCGGAGGCCGAAGGTGGAAATGGATGAAGCAGCCGAAGAATGCCAGAGAGCCTTCGGCGTGGTTTGCTCTTTTATTAGGACAAGGGATTTGATCCAAGAACACATTGCCTTCAGAGTATGGCCACTTGCAGAAAAGTGGGAAATGCCGAAGGAAACTGTCAGGGAACCTGACGAAGGTGGACTAGTTAGGCTAAAATACACATTCAAATATGGAGATAAGTTCGTCGAGCCAGATGATGACTGGCTGAAAAGTATTGAGGCCATAAGTGATGAACTGCTTGGATCATACTCGAAGGCAGAAGACACTGCACTATCTGCGGCCTTCGGAGGCAGAAAGAAGAAAAGACTCAACCGAGTATTTGATGCAATTGGGTTTGTCTACCCCGACTACCGTTATCCAACACGGGGTCAAAAAAGAAAGAATACATCTTCTGCGAAGGAAGTTGCTTCAGCCGCTCCTAGTGAGCCGGCGCCGAAGAAGAAAAAGATGAAGGTTCTTACACACCGGCCACACTATATTGAACCGGCCACAGTGCCTGAGTTTGTCGGTGAGACCTCTTCGGCCACCGAAGCCAAGGAGCCAACTCTCCTGCCGAATATTGAAGGGCCGGCCAAAGTGCCAGCGATGAAAAAAATAGAAGAACCGAGGGCTGAAGAAACAAAGACATCAGAAATTCTAAGTCCTTCAGCAAGAATTGAGGTGCCAATGCCAATGCCGATGACGACCCCCAAGAGGAAAAGAATGGTTAACGTACTGGATGTATTGGAGACAATAAAGTCTTCAAGCACTACACCGAAGAAAATTGCCGAAACTCCCGAAGTGCAAATCGAAGCCTTTGGTGCCGAAGCTTCAAAGCACCAAGCTGAAACTGAAGCTGGGCCTTCAGAGCCCGCCAAGGTGAAATCCTTGGAAGCCGGAGAAACAGAAACAGCAGAACAAATTTTGGCTGAAGAAACTAGCACTGTCGCCCCCGAAGCATTTTCCGAAGCTTTCGATTATATTTTACGACATGCCTCGGGGAAAGATTTGACTGAAAAAGAAAAGCAAGAGGCTCAATTTTATGCCCAAAAACTAAAATATCCAAAGGGGGCGTTGATATTCAACGGCAGCGGAGAAGAAGACTTCTTGTATTGTCTCCCTGACAGCAAGGAGATTTCTGTCTGTCGGGAGATGAGCAAGAGCTTCGGATTCCCAACATTAGAAGACGGGCTCTCGGTGTTGTCAAAAAACGAGCTGGCCGACAGCTTGGCGTACAATAGCTTAAAGGTGCAAAAATGAGGTCTTTGTATTATTTCTTGAAACCAAAATTTTTTATTTGCTTAAACTTATTGACACGCACACATTTTTTTTTGCAGGGCCTTATACTTAGCAATGCCCTCAGGACTCAAAAAGATGCCGAAGACGAAGGGTGTGTTATGGCCCTGAGCAACCTTCATTCCGAAGTAATTGAACTAAGGAACGAAGGTCTCGAAAAAGATAAAATATTACATTCATTGGTGAATAGAATAAAAGAAGACGAAGCTACTTTCAAAGCTCAGGCTGAGGCTCAGAAGCGTGAAATTGAAGATCTTCGGAAACAACTAGCCAGAGCTAAAGAGGAACACACACTTGAAGAAACAAAACGAGAAATTAGTGAACAATGGGCAAATCATTTGGAAAAAACGTTGAAGAGCTTCGTGCATCCAAGAAAATGTGCTATGAAAAATCTATAGAATGTGTTAAGAAAATAAGAACCAGCTTCGCCAGCGTTGGCGCATTCTAAAGTGAGGAGAACTTCATAAGGGGTGACCCCGAAGGCCCAATTGTGATGGATCAGCCACGAAGCTGAAGCCTTTGAAGAAATTTTAAATAGTCGTGGAGACATATGTGCCTTTTCGGGTGCCAGGGGGATTGCCACTATTTTGGAGAGGAAAGGCTGTGACCATGTGAAATTCTTGGCACAATCCGAAGCCGCCTTATCCTCTGAAGATATTAAAGACCCCTCGGGCGAAGCGAGCCTGGTCGGTGGAAAATTTTTCACCGACATCTGGGACAATGGTGGCCGGGAAATGGCCCAAGAAATTATACGAAAAAGCAAGAAAGGCATTCATGATGCTAGAAAAGTAGCAGAGGCCACTGAGAAAAGTGCGGATCTCGAAGGGCAAATAGGTATTGACTAGTGGTTTTTAGCTCTTTGTTGTAATTTTTTGATTTCAAACTTGTTTACGCTTTGTAACATAGTCGTACTTTCTCCTCCCTCAGAGTCTGTCGAGCCATCGGCGGACCCCCACGTGAAGGGGGACGACAAAATTAGAAAAATGGCTGAAGCCATCATGGATAAAGTTGTTGATCAGCTACTAAACGAAGCTGCAGAAATAGTTCTAAGGGAAGATTAGATGTTATTGTAAAAAACATTTAGAATGTAATGTTTGTTGAGGAACATGTGTAATATTTTGTAACTTTGAATGTAATATATAAGCTATTTTTCTATTCTTTACGATGCATGAAACTTCACATACATACTGTTTTTGAGCCTTCGGCGAAAAAACACCTTCCCTTCTTTTCATGCTTCATAAATAATATCCGTGTTCTCATAAAATCAGTAACCAATCCTCGTAAAATCAATAACCAATAGATCTTTTCATTTCAGAGTTTGACGAAGGTATAGCTCTTCAATGACTATTTTTGTGCCCTGGCACTATTTCTTGGAAACAATCTTTGACTATCAATACTGAGACCCCCTTCTTGCGTCGTTGATGCAATATGATGTATGATGTTATGCTATGCAAATGATGTAATGATGTGATGTTATGCAAAATGATATTTGCCGAAGATCGACGTTTTTTCACTGCAAGCCTCCCTTAGGAGCTTCTTCGCCTTTTACTTCAGTGGAATCAGCATTTATTTTTCGCTGTAAGCCTCCCTTAGGAGCTTCTTCGCCTTTTACTTTCAGTGGAATCAGTGTTTATTTTTCGTTGTAAGCCTCCCTTAGGAGCTTCTTCGCCTTTTACTTTCAGCGGAATCAGCGTTTATTTTTCGCTGTAAGCTCTGCATTCCCTTCGGAACGACTTTTGAGCAGAAAACTTACACTGCGCTCCCTTAGGAACGACTTTTTGTTATTTCGAAGATTCACCCCGTAACCATAAGTTCTTATGCTTCGGCAACTTTTTGGACTCCGTTATTCTGTGGAGAAGGTATACTTGTACTATAGCAAAGTCGAAGCTATTACAAGAAATTGAAAACGACAAAAAACACTTAGCAATGTCGAAGTTATTAAAAAGAAAATGATACTGAATGCAAAAACTGCTGTCGAGGTAGGATATTCGTCAATAAATGTGCTTCGATTCTGGCACAGTACTATTGACTGTGCGAGCTTCGGACTCTTCTCTGAAGTCTCGTTGGTGTTGAGTATGCTCACTCCCTTCTGGCTGCTGGCCTCGTTGCATTGGTGGTGGAGGTGGAAGCTGTTGCCAAGATGCCTGAGATTGACTTGCCGAAGCAACAGAAGATGCAGGGTGGTTACCCACATACTTTGGGATATAAGGCGAGTGGTACGATGCAGTATGCATGACCTGCTTCGGCTGGGTCTATTGGGCTGCAGCTTCTGCTATTTCTTTTTGTTTCTGGATGGTGACATGGCACATCCTGGTGGTGTGGCCCTTGTCCTCACCATAGAATAAGCAATAAATTTTCCTTGGCTGATCCACAAATCTTCCTCCGAAGCCCCTGGCACCTCTGCCCCTTGGAGCTGGAGGCCGAGGATAACTCTGCTGCTGCCCCGAAGCCTGGGAAGCCTGGGAGGAATATTGCGGCCTCTGCTGCTGGCTTCCCCTATCATCATTCTGGGTGGAATGAATCGATCTGACATGCCTAGGATGAAACCTCCCTCTGAAGCCCCTGGCTATTTCGGAGAATCTGTAAGCTTCCTCCCTTCTCTGTCGAAAGTCATTGTCATCCATCTTCTGAAGCAATTTCTCCAGAGTCTGAGGGGGTTTCCTAGCAAAGTATTGGGCTGAAGGTCCCGGCCGAAGCCCCTTAATCATGGCCTCAATGACAATTTCATTGGGCACTGTTGGCGCTTGTGCCCTCAGGCGTAAGAATCTTCGGACATACGCCTGAAGATATTCTTCGTGATCTTGGGTGCACTGGAATAAGGCTTGAGCAGTGACCGGCTTCGTTTGAAACCCTTGAAAACTGGTGATCAGCATATCCTTCAGCTTCTGCTATGATGTGATTGTTCCTGGCCGAAGAGAGGAGTACCAGGTTTGTGCAACATTCTTGACAGCCATGACGAAAGATTTCGCCATGACTGCAGTATTGCCACCATAGGAAGATATTGTTGCTTCGTAACTCATCAGAAACTGCTTCGGATCTGAGTGGCCATCGTACATGGGTAGTTGAGGTGGCTTGTAGGACGGAGGCCAAGGTGTAGCCTGCAGTTCTACTGATAGAGGAGAAGCATCATCAAAAGCAAAATTTCCATGATGGAAATTCTCATACCAGTCATCTTCGTTGAAGAAGCCCTCCAGATGAAGCTCTCTGTGCTGGGGCCTTCGGTTCTGCTCATCTTGAGTAAGATGGCCAACTTCCTCAGAGGCTTCGTCTATCTGCCTTTGCAGGTCAGCTAGCCTAGCCATCTTTTCCTTCTTCCTTTGCACCTATTGATGAAGCATCTCCATATCTCTGATCTCTTGATCCAATTCGTCCTCCTGAGGCGTTGGACTAGTGGCCTTCCTCTTCTGGCTTCGGGCCTCTCGAAGAGAGAGGGTCTCCTGGTTGGGGTCCAGCGGTTGCAGAGCTGCAGTCCCTGTTGCTGAAGCTTTCTTTGGCGGCATGACGAAGGTCTATGCTTGCCGAAGGTGTTCGAAACTCAAAAAGTGGAAGTGAGTTCACCGGAGGTGGGCGCCAATGTTGGCGACTTGTTCTCAAATGCTAGGAGTTAAGAACAAGGCAACATGAAAAGTGTTAAATGTTAAAGTCCTTCGTCCTTCGAGACATTATTTCCCTTCGGATATAATGAATTCCGGACGAAGGTTGTGAAGGAAAAACCTTCGTGAGCACAATAAATGATGAGGAAGAATTCATATACGAAATACGAAAAATAATATAAACATTATCATCAACTTATTTTTATTTGCATTACCATATCCACAATAACAAATTATAGATGTACCTTCGGTTTAACGGAAAGTAAGGGTACAGGCGTGATGCAAAAAGCGAATGCCAAGTCAGCGTGAACAGTACGGGAGTACTGTTCATCTATTTATAGGCAAGGGACGCAGCCCATGTAGAATTACATTCATACCCTTTACATTTGCTAATAACTCTATAGTAATTCTTCGAGGTCTAATTTGCCTTTTCATCTTTAAGTCGGTTCCCCTTTTCTGCTATCATGTCGAAGCTTTTCTGCACACAGCTTCGTGATCACCTTGTCCTTCATCATAATCACCTTTCGTCTCGCTCAGGCTTCGCCCTGACCATGCTCTTGTATGCTCATGAACCGATTCCGAAGATACCTGTTCACATATTTCACTTGGAAAACATTGTCAAATCATGTTTTGGAGGACCTTCGGAAGCCGAAGGCCCCCAACACACCCTATGCGGCGAGATGCGACACTTGCAGACGTTTCAAGGCCATACATATGAAAACTGCTAGTCCATTGCAATCGTTACCTATCTCAACTTGGAAATGGGAGGATATCAGCATGGACTTTATTGTGGGATTGCCAAGGAAAGCAAAAGGATTTGACTCTATTTGGGTTATCATTGATCGACTTACGAAGATCGCCCACTTTCTCCCAGTCAAAGTAAAGTATCCAGTAATCGCATATGCGGAACTGTATATCGCTCGCATTCTCAGTTTGCACAGTGTCCCGAAGACAATAGTGTCGGATCGTGGACCTCAATTTGTATCCAAATTCTGGGAAGAACTTCACAAATCCTTGGGTACTAAATTGCTCCACAATTCGGCCTATCATTCACAAACTAGTGGACAGACTGAGATCGTAAATCAGATACTTGAGGACATGTTGCGAGCATGTGTTCTAGAGTTTCCACAGAAATGGGATGACTGCTTACCATTAGCGGAGTTCTCATACAATAACAGCTATCAAGAGAGCATCAAAATGGCACCCTTTGAAGCTTTGTATGGACGATAGTGTCGTACTCCGTTAAATTGGTCTGAACCGGGAGAAAGATGGTTTTTCAGGCCTGATATGGTAAAAGAAACAGAAGAGAAGGTACAACGAATAATACATAATTTGAAAGAAGCCCAAGCTCGCCAAAAGAACTATGCAGACAGACGACACAAGCCCTTGTACTTTCAAGTTGAAGATTATGTATACCTGAAAGTCTCACCAATGAAGGGTGTATCTCGTTTCGGGGTAAAAGGGAAGCTTGCACCTTGGTACATTGGTCCTTTTCCCTTCCTTGAAAGATATGGACCAGTGGCGTACCGACTCCTACTACCCAAAACATTGTCTGCGGTGCACAATGTGTTTCACGTGTCTCAATTGAAGAAGTGTCTTCGGGTTCTAGATCGAACCGTTGAAGTGATGGATGTTGCCTTAGAACTAGACTCGACATATTCATAACATCCTGTTCAAGTCTTGGATCAAAAGGACAGAATTACCCGAAGGAGAACTCTCAAGTTTTATAAGATACAATGGAACCAACACACAGAAGACGAAGCTACTTGGGCAACTCAAGACTTTTTAGAAAAGAATTTCCCAGGATTTTTAGCTTCATGTAAATTGTGAGATATGTACACTTGTTGTAATAAAGGAATAAACCCTATACCACCCCTGCCATGTACCAGAAATAAGGAAATAAAGTTATGACGCGTTTCCTTTTCCATTACTTACCCTAGACTTTTAATCTCGGGACGAGATTCTTTTATGGGGGGAAGGATGTAACACCCCTGGTGTTACTGCCACTAAAACTTGAGCATAACATCATGAGCATCAGCATATCATGTAATTATTACACTTAGAATGCATTCACAAGGCAAAAATTTCAAACAAGTTGTATTGATGTGACGGGTCATGGGTAAAACCCTAGAGTAGGGTACTTAACCCTAAACTAGGCTTAAAAGAGTAAATAAAGCCTAAATGAGAGAAAAATTCAAAACTTATTAGTAATGGTCATAAAATATCACCATTAATGAACTTGAGTAACATTAAAACCCTAGAAGTGCCAAAAAACCCTAAAGAGACCACTAGAAAACCCTGGATTGAAACACTAGGGGGTTATCTGTAAATTTTGCACACTTTTGGACCTAAGTGCAAAAACCATGGAATTAGGGTACTTTAAGTCATATGGTTCACATGTTTGAAGATTTGCAAAAGAAACCATGAGGTTTGGGCTTATTTGCAAAAGGCCACCCTAGTGCTCCAATGGTTAAGTCTGAAAACAGTTGAACAAGGCTGACTTTGGAGTCCTGCATCTCAGGATTCTTGAAGTTTTTGCTCAAAGTCAATATAGCAAAGTTGTAGAGTTACTACAGGAGAACAACTTTGCTATAGGGATTAAGCCTTGATGCCATGAAAATGTTTGAGAAAATTTGATCCAAAGTCGGGCTGTTAGGTCACCTTAAGTCTGAACTTTCAGTGACAGTGAGATTGGATGAACTTAGGGCTCGATTTTGAGTAAGATCCTGTGACTTTTTGTGGGTGCACAATGTAACAAAATTAAAGTTGGTTAATTAAGCTTCAACTTTGATACAGGGTGATGGTTGGGTCACCAGATAAAATATGGAGCAAATTGACCCCAAACATGCTCTATCAGGCGCTTCAAACAGAGATTCCAATGGTACAGTAGACTGAATGAGATCGCAGGTGCAGTGCACCTTGCAGCCGGCGATCCCTGCGCCTCAATTCACGCCGGCGAGGTGATTCATGCTCACCGGTGCGCGGATAATGTCTCACGGTGAAAAGATCTCCACCACGGATGAGCTTAAGACACTGTTCCGTCCGACCGCCGTGTCCGCTCTGCCCCAATCGCTTTTAATCAACCCTCACCGGAGTTAGAAACCTCGCGGTCTTGTGCCACGTGCCTCGACACTTTAACCACGTCGCAGTGAGTCGTGTCATGCATGTCCGGTGATGGCCGGTGAGTCCGCCATGGTGAAAGCCACTAATCGCTCGCACCAGTGCAACTCTCCTTCTTCGGCCGCCACCGCGCCATTCCAAATTCATGCGCCACCGCCCCCGGAGTCTATAAATTGAGCGTGCCTTCGGGTCCGTAAGGTAGTAAAGCACCCAAGCCACCAAGTCGTGCCTCCAATTGCTCACCAGAGCTCGCCAATTTCAGATTTCCCCCAAATCAGCCAAAATACCGCCGCGTGAACACCTCGCCGTGGACACCCTTCTGCAGGTCAGTTCAAGCTTTCTTAATTGGTGTTCTAGCTTTCCCCATGTCCCCTGAAGCTCACCGACCCATTGGGTTGAACTAGACCGCCATAAATTGCCTAGAACACCTTGGATTATCCTCGGTTTCTGCTGTCGTCGTGAGAAGACGTGCTCCGGTCCGAATCAGTGAAATTAGCTGGGGGATTAGTGTTGGGAAGGGTTGAATTAAGTGACAAACAAAGGAGAAGTCTAGCCGTTGCATTTTCCGGCCGGTATAGTCTCGCTGGAGTCGCCGCTCCGCCGCCCACAGTCGAGGATCTCGGGTTGTAAAGAAACAGAAAGGGAGGGGCCTTTGTGCAGATGTCAGTGAGACATAGAAACAGTAGAGAGGATTCTTTACTGGTATTTCAAATGATCAGGGACCCCTGTGCAAAATGGACACCGCGGGCGCACGCGCGGGGCGCGTTTCGCCTGTCTTGGGCTGGCTCGGGCTTAGATTGAGCCCGTTACTATTCATACTTTCTCTTTTTCTTTTTCTGCTAGACTTAGAGAATTTCTAGAAAATTGCAGAAAAATGCTAAAAATGCAAGACCAATTTTGCTAAGTTCCTAATTTTCCGTAGTATTTAATAAAAATAGTTTTATGATTTTTAGTCCAAATAGGAAATTATAGAGTATTTAATATAGCCAACACCCATACTTCTGGAATTTTAGATAGAATTAATAATCCCAAAATTCACCAAACTTTTTAGATAAGCTTCAAATATTGTTTAGAAGCCTTGGGTAAAATTTGGTTTGATTTGGACCATGTTTGGTACCTAGAACCCAGAACCTCTCAAATGCTATGAGTTAAGAACAAGGCAACATAGAAAATGTTAATCGGTAAAGTCCTTCGTCCTTCGAAGCATTATTTCCCTTAGGATATAATGATTTTCGGACGAAGGTTATGAGGGGCATACCTTCATAAATACACTATACAGTGACGAAGGATGAATCATAATGAATATGAAGGATAACATAAACAACTGTATATCATTATTAACTTATTTTTGCATTACTATTATGTAGAAACAGAAATAACATCGAATTACAAATGTACCTTCAACTTGACGGAGATGAAAGTACAAGCGTGACGCAAAAGCGAATGTCAAAATTAGCGTGAACAGTACGGGGGTACTGTTCACCTATTTATAGGCACGGGACACACCCCATACAAAATTACATTCATGCCCTTTACATTTGATAATAATTCTATAGTAATCTATCGAGGTCTGAATAGCCTTTTCATCTTTAAGTCGGTTTCATTTTCTGCTACCATGCCGAAGCTTTCCTGTTCACATCTTCGGCGCTGTATCAACCTTCGTATTATTCTGGTCTTCTCCTGCTGTGATACCGACTTGAGTCCGAAGATGCCTGCTCACACATTATACTCCAGAAATATTGTTAAATCCTGTTTTTGAGGACCTTCGTAGGCCGAAGGCCCCCAACAGTAGCCCCTCGCAATATTAATTTGTTTTTAAAATAATAAATTTAGATTGCGACATGGACGAAGGCCTTATGCCGAAGGTCCGAAAAAACACCTTCCCTTTGCTAGAATAGCAACATTCACTAACAAGCGGGGTCTTTCAATTTTCAACGCACTGGGCGTATAAATAAGATCATACCGCAAACTCATTTGGCACGCTCTCTTGCCATCTGCTCCCGCTCACTCAATTTTTAGCTCTTGCGCACCAAGATTTGCTGAGCTTTTAAGTTTTGAAGCTTCGGTATTGAAAACAGTTTTTTAGTATTCCCGAAGATGTCTGAAGATAAGAAGGCTGCTACCGAGATGAAGCTGAGTCTCGATGAAGAGAAGAATCTGGGGTTTCTTATAGCAATGTTGAAGACCAATACAGAAAAAATCACCAAGGAGATTCTGGAAGGTTTGTCTGAAGATACTGGTGACAGCGACAGTTATGATGTGGACAGTGGTGGTGAAGACTCCGAAGATCGCCCTTGGCGACCAAGCCATGCGGTTTTCGGCAAATCAACTATCAAAGAAAATCATCTTGTCAACATGAGAGGAAGGTATTTCCGGGATTTGTCCGTTGTGAGGGCCGACGAAGGGGAAAAGACTTGTCCACACCCTGAAGAGAATGAAGTCGTAGTGTACCGAAGCTTTTTGAAAGCTGGACTACGATTTCCCCTGAGCAGCTTCGTCGTAGAGGTGCTGAAAATGTTTGAAGTCTATCTTCATCAACTTACCCCCGAAGCAATTATAAGGCTGAATATCTTCGTTTGGGCCGTGAGAAGCCAAGGTCTGGAGCCTGATGCGAAAAGTTTCTGCAATATACACGAATTATCATACGAAACAAAACCTTGGGGTAAAGAACAGTATCACAATAATTTTGGTTGCTACAGTTTCGTTTCTCGGTCTGGGTCAAGCTGTCCCGTGCCAACCTTTCGGAAGAGATGGCCCGGCGACTGGATGACAGAATGGTTTTATGTGAAGAATGACCTGACAGTAAGGGAAGATATTAAAGGTATAATTATGCGCCCTATTTGGCAAAGCTTCGGCCTGCGGAGGCCGAAGGTTGAAATGAATGAAGCTGCCGAAGAATGCCAGAGAGCCTTCGGTGTTATTTGTTCTTTTATTGGAACGAGAGATTTGGTACAAGAACATATTGCCTTCAGAGTATGGCCGCTCGCGGAGAAATGGGAAATGCCGCTAGAAACCATAAAGGAGGCCGACGAAGGTGGACTTATCAGGCTGAAGTACACTTTCAAGTTCGGAGATAAATTCGTTGAGCCAGATGATGACTGGTTAAAGAGTATTGAAAATTTAAGTGATGAACTGCTTGAGGCTTATTCGAAGGCTGAAGATACTGCACTGTCAGCAGCCTTCGGAGGCCGAAAAAAGAAAAGGCTGAACCGGGTGTTTGATGCAATCGGGTTTGTCTACCCTGACTATCGTTATCCCATTCGAGGGCAGAAAAGAAAAAACACAACCTCTGCGAAAGAAGAAGCTGCAACTGCTCCTAGCGAGCCAGAACCGAAAAGAAAGAGGATAAAGGTCCTCACACATCGGCCACGCTATATTGAACCAACTTCGGTGCCTGAGTTCACCGGAGAAACTTCTTCGGCCACCGAAGCTGAAAAGCCAACCAAGCCAACCTTGCTGCCAGAAGTCGCAGAAATGGCCGAAGCGCCAACAAGGATAGAATTGGAAGAACCGAAGATTTTGTCACCAGAAACCAAAGAGATGGCTGAAGCGCCATCGATAGAAAAAATGGAAGAAGTAAAAGGACCAACTGAAGGATCAAAAACATCAGAAGTTTTAAGTCCTGCAGCAAATGTTGAGACAGTAAAAAATCAAAAAGTGCCAGCAGTGACTCCGAAAAGAAAGAGAATGGTCAATGTGCTAGATGTTCTGGAAACAATTAAATCCTCAAGCACACCTCCGAAGAAAACTGTTGCCATTCCCGAAGCAAAAACTGAAATTTCTGATACTAAGGCTCCAGAGCAAGAAACTGAAGCTGAAGCTGGTCCCTCAGAGCCTACGAATGTAAAATCCTTGGAAACCGAGGAGGAAAAAATAACGGAGCCAACTGAAGAAATCAGTGCTATTGCCCCCGAAGCATCCCCCAAAGTCCTTGATTATATTGTTCGTCATGCTTCGGGGAAAAATTATCAGAAAAAGAAAAGCAAGAGGCCCTGCGCTACGCCCAAAAACTGAAGTATCCAAAGGGGGCGTTAATATTCAATGGCAGTGGAGAAGAAGACTTTTTGTATTGTCTCCCTGACAGCAAGGAGATTTCTGTCTGTCGGGAGATGAGCAAGAGCTTCGGATTCCCAACACTAGAAGACGGGCTCTCGGTGCTGTCGAAGAACGATCTGGCCGACAGCCTGGCATATAATAGCTTAAAGGTGCAACAAATGGAATCTTTGTATTTTTTGTTGAGACCAAAAATTTTTCGTTTGCTTAAATCTATTGACGCACACATATTTTTCTTTGCAGGGCCTGATACTTAGCAATGCCCTCAGGGCCCAAAAAGATGCTGAAGACGAAGGGTGTGCTATAGCCCTGAGCAACCTTCGTTCCGAAGTAATTGAACTGAGGAACGAAGGTCTCGAAAAAGATAAAGTATTACATTCATTAATAAATAGGATAAAAGAAGACGAAGCTACTTTTAAAGGTCAAGTTGAAGCTCAGAAGCACGAAATTGAAGATCTTCAAAAACAACTGGCCAGAGCCAAAGAGGAACGCATGCTTGAAGAAACGAAGCGAGAACTCAGCGACCAATGGGCAAATCATTTAGAGGGAACTGTTGAAGAGCTTCGTTCATCCAAGAAAAGATGTTATAACAAATCTATAGAATGTGTTAAGAAGTTGAAAGCTAGCTTCGCCAGCGTCGGCGCATTCTCGAGCGAAGAAAACTTTACAAGAGGCAACCCCGAAGGTCCCATCGAATGGATCGATCACGAAGCTGAGGCCTTCGAGGAAATTTTAAATAGTCGCGGAGATATATGTGCTTTCTCGGGTGCCAGAGGAATTGCCACCATTTTAGAGAAAAAGGGCTGCGGGCATGTAAAGATTTTAGCGCAATCCGAAGCTGCTTTGTCCTTCGAAGATGCAAGAGATCCATCGGCCGAAGCTAGCATGGTTGGTGGAAAATTTTTCACTGATGTCTGGGATAATGGTGGCCGAGAAATGGCTCGAGAAATTATCCAGAAAAGCGAGAAGGGCATTCACGACGCTAGAGAAGTAGCTAAGGCTGCTGAAAAAAGCTCAGAGCCCGAAGGGCAAATAGGTATTAACTAATGGTTTTTATTGTGTTGTAATTTTTGGTTTTAAACTTCGTTCGCAATTTGTAATAGCAATGTAGCCGTATCCTGTCCTCCTTCAGATCCTACTAAAGCGTCTCCGGGCCCTCACCCGAAAGGAGACGAGGAAATTAAAAAGATGGCTGAAGCTATCATGGATGAAGTTGTTAACCGACTCCTGAACGAAGCTGCAGAAGTTGTTTTGAGAGAAGATTAAGCACTATTGTAAAAACTTCTGAACTGTAATATGTGTAACATTTTGTAACCCTGAATGTAATATACCTGTTTTTACTGCTCAATTCTTTACGATGCATGAAATTTTACACACGTACCGTTTTTGAGTCTTTGACGAAAAAACACCTTCCCTTCTTTTCATGCTTCGTGAAGAAGAATTTTTATTTGTCACAACGATATCCATAGTGTACTGATGAATAATATCCAAGCTTCGTGAAAATATTTTCCGAAGCTGCACTTCCGAAGATCAATAGTGTATTTCCTTGTAACTTAGCATGATTTTCCCTCTATTTCAAAACATTCTTCCGAAGGTCGATATTGTGGCCCCCTCTTGTGCCATATGCAGCATGATGTATGATGCTTATGCTATGCGAAATGATGCGATGATGTTATGTTATGCAAAATGATGTTTATTCCGAAGGTACAGGCACATCCTGCGATAAATCATATAATCTTTTTGAATCAGTATTAACTTTTTGCTATAAGCCTCCCTTAGGAGCTTCTTCGCCTTTTACTTCAGCGGAATCAGCGTTTATTTTTCGCTGTAAGCCTCCCTTAGGAGCTTCTTTGCCTTTTACTTTCAGCGGTATTCGCGTTGACTTTTCGCGCTTCGCCTTTTACTTTAGGCGGTATCAGCGTTGACTTTTCGCTGTATGCTCTGCATTCCCTTTGGAACGACTTTGGAGCAGAAAACTTACACTGCGCTCCCTTTGGAACGGCTTTTTGTGACTTCGGCAAACTTACTCTGCGTTCCTTAGAACGACTTTTTGTTGCTTCGAAGAATTTTTTTTTTGATAATTCGAAGGTCCTCTTTGTTATCGCAAATCTTTGAGCTTCAACAACTTAAGCCTGTGAAGAAAATATATTTCCTTGTGGCAAACAACGAAACTATTTACATGAAATCTAGACAATGTCCTTTATTACACAGAAAATAAAACTGAATGAAAAAGATTGCTATTAAGGTAGGATATTTGTCAATAGATGTGCTTTGACTCTGGCACAGTGCTGTTGACTGTGCGAGCTTCGGACTGTTCTCTGAAGTCCCTTTGGTGTGGAGCATATTGGCTCCCTTCTGGCTGCTGGCCTTGTTGCAGCGGTGGTGGAGGCGGAGGCTGTTGCCAGGAAGCTTGAGGTTGACTCGCCGACGCAACAGAAACTGCAGGGTGATTGCCTACATATTCTGGGATGTAAGGCGAATGATACGAAGCAGTGTGCATGACCTGCTTCGGCTGAGCCTGTTGTGCTGCAGCTTCGGCTATTTCCTTTTGCTTCTGGATGGTAACATGGCACATCCTGGTGGTATGGCCTTTGTTCTCACCACAGAACAAACAAAAAATTCTTCTTGGTTGATCGCCAAATCTTCCGCCGAAGCCCCTGGCACCTCTGCCTCTCGGAGCTGGTGGTCGGAAGGAGCCTTGCTGTTGCCCCGAAGCCTGTGAGGAACACTGTGGCCTTTGCTGTTGGCTCCCTCTATCATCATTTTGGGTAGAGTTATGAATTGATCTAACGTGCCTCGGATAGAACCTCCCTCTGAAGCCCCTGGTCATTTCAGAAAACCTGAAAGCCTCCTCCCTTCTTTGGCGAAAATCATTATCGGCCCGAATGTATTCGTCCATCTTCTGGAGCAGCTTCTCCAAAGTTTGAGGAGGCTTTCTAGCGAAGTACTGAGCTGACGGTCCTGGCCGAAGCCCCTTGATCATGGCCTCAATGACAATTTCGTTGGGCACTGTTGGTGCCTGTGCCCTCAAACGCAAGAACCTCCGGACGTACGCCTGAAGGTACTCTTCGTGATCCTGGGTGCACTGGAATAGAGCTTGAGCCGTGACCGGCTTCGTTTGGAACCCTTGGAAGCTGGTTAACAACAAGTCCTTCAGCTTTTGCCACGAAGTGATCGTTCCTGGTCGAAGGGAGGAGTACCAGGTTTGAGCAACACTCCTGACAGCCATGACAAAGGATTTGGCCATGACCGCAGCATTGCCACCATACGAAGATACTGTTGCTTCGTAGCTCATCAAAAACTACTTCGGGTCTGAGTGGCCATCAAATATGGGAAGCTGAGGTGGCTTGTAGGACGGAGGCCAAGGTGTAGCCTGCAGCTCAGCGGACAGAGGAGAAGCATCATCAAAAACAAAATTCCCATGATGGAAATTGTCATACCAGTCATCTTCATTGAGGAAACCCTCCTGATGAAGGTCTTGGTGCTGAGGCCTTCGGTGTTGCTCATCCTGAGTAAGATGACGAACTTCCTCAGAGGCTTCGTCTATCTGCCTTTGCAGTTCAGCTAGCCTAGCCATCTTTTCCTTCTTCCTTTGCACCTGTTGATGAAGCATCTCCATGTCTCTGATTTCTTGGTCTATCTCATCCTCTGGCGGTGTCGGGCTAACAGCCTTCCTTTTCTGGCTTCGGGCCTCCCGAAGAGAGACAGTCTCCTGATTGTGGTCCAGCGGTTGGAGAGCTGCAGTGCCAGTTGCTAAAGCTTTCTTCGGCGCCATAGCGAAGGTTTATGACCGCCGAAGGTGTTCAAAAACTCAAAGAGTGGAAGTCAGTTCACCGGAGGTGGGCGCCAATGTTGGGGACTTGTTCTCAAATGCTATGAGTTAAGAACAAGGCAACATAGAAAATGTTAATCGGTAAAGTCCTTCGTCCTTCGAAGCATTATTTCCCTTAGGATATAATGATTTTCGGACGAAGGTTATGAGGGGCATACCTTCATAAATACACTATACAGTGACGAAGGATGAATCATAATGAATATGAAGGATAACATAAACAACTGTATATCATTATTAACTTATTTTTGCATTACTATTATGTAGAAACAGAAATAACATCGAATTACAAATGTACCTTCAACTTGACGGAGATGAAAGTACAAGCGTGACGCAAAAGCGAATGTCAAAATTAGCGTGAACAGTACGGGGGTACTGTTTACCTATTTATAGGCACGGGACACACCCCATACAAAATTACATTCATGCCCTTTACATTTGATAATAATTCTATAGTAATCTATCGAGGTCTGAATAGCCTTTTCATCTTTAAGTCGGTTTCATTTTCTACTACCATGCCGAAGCTTTCCTATTCACATCTTCGGCGCTATATCAACCTTCGTATTATTCTGGTCTTCTCCTGCTGTGATACCGACTTGAGTCCGAAGATGCCTGCTCACCCATTATACTCCAGAAATATTGTTAAATCCTGTTTTTGAGGACCTTCGTAGGCCGAAGGCCCCCAACACCTAGTCCCCTGCCCTATGAACTTCACTATAGACTCTAAAAACCCTAGTTTCCTGGAGATCCGTGAAGGAAAAATATATTCAAGACTTAAGATAATATACTTTTGTTATCTTTGCACTTTCATGAGCATTACATGAGCATTCATGATTATATATGGCTATGTATAGAAAACGAAGAAGAGATAGAAGTTGAAAAAGCGAGGACTACACCACCCCCACCTGAAGAACCTCAGGCAGGAAACTGCTTTTAGTTTGATATCTGTGGAGCAGAGCCTGACTCACCTATCACACAAGGCAAGTCCCAGTGCATTTGCCACCTCCTTGCTATTTTGAAATCTTTCTCACTTACTTGATGCATTAGGTGATAGGAATTGTGTGCTAAACCAGTTGCTGCATTTCCTTCCTTGGATTTGATTACTTCTCCTTAATCCCTTGTTTTACAAAAAGGTTTTTCTTATGCTTAGCCTTGCTCTAGAAAAACAAAATGTTTTGTTTTGACAAAAGATGATGCTTCAAAGTGGGTGGGATGTTTTCAAAAATAAAACTTGATGGTGGATCCATCATGGCCATGATGGGTTCAACATGTGGCGGAACTGCCCGAATTATTCCAACTTAAGTGCCTAAGTCCCGCCTTAGAGGCTAGACCACACTTAAATGGGAATAACTCGTCAATCCCTCGGAGCTAGTCCGACGAGGCCACTGACAGGATCAAGTACCACAATCTCACTCGATGGTGAGGCACAGAGCAAATACAATAAAGCATAAAACCATACATTAAGGAGTATTAAATTATTACATCATCATCATCGGAGTTTTTGCAAAAGTGGTCATCATTGTTCGAAGTGCAGCGGAATAAAACTATCGATAGATAAATGAAGGAATGGGGAAGCCTGTCCCATCACTCCTCATGCTCCTCCTCAGCCAAGGCGGGGTCCCACTTGACAGTCCAACCCGGTGGCAAGATGGACGGCCAAGTCACTACAGCAGCCATGTCCTCCAGAGAACCTGTAAAAATTATGCCACAAGCAAGGCTGAGTATACTAATACTCAGCTAGACTTACCCGGTGTGAGGAGTCTACTCCTCTACCTCTAGACATGCAGCTGTTTGGCTGTGGGGTTTGGTTGCCAAAAGCACTAGCTAAGTTTATAAATCAAGTTTTAGCTTTGTCAAGTTTAAGTGTGACTCTCTTAAGGCTAAAAGTGTACTATCTACTCATACATGGTATCAAACATATTTAGCAATCAACATCTTATGTCAACTCATCACATTTCCACTTGTTACTCAATGTAGCAGCATGGATCAAGCAGTCTCATTAGTTGCGAGAAGCAGATGATTCGAATCGAGTTTTTATCCTTGCAAGGTAAACCTAAACACACGACATGTAGGGGCACTCCGTCCCCACACACATCAACCGTCCCCATCGATTCCCTGGCAACAGAAAGGGGCTCACCGCCTTGGCGTACAATGCCTCACTAACCCCGACTGCCGTCGTGCAGTGACCGCACTTGTACCCACCATAACCGGAATGGGAGACCACGTCTCAGGTCGCGTGAGGAGGGCAATCTGCGGGCAGGTTCACTCAGGTACTAGGCTTACCGATTTACCATATTTCTCGATATGTGTTTAGTACGTTCAAACGCTTGACACACGGTACCACACCTTAGTCCTTATTCCAATTTTCATCCCGTGGACAACCAATCCCCATGGATTGTTGTCCACAACCCAGCATCATTATGATAAGAAAGTGTATACAACCAATTTCCTGACCTCGCGCGAGTGCTAGAAAAATCACTCGACTTCTACCGAGATCCTAATTAATAAAGCAACTACTCGACCTAGCATACTAGTATTCATCTCAAAAGGAATCCTGAGTTCATGCAACTAGGGTTTCAAGCAACTCGTACACTTAAGTGCACATGCAATCCTACAATCAATAAGTGTAGTAAAATAGCATAAATAACAGGTTATGCATAAAACCGGGGCTTGCCTTCCAAAGCAGTGGCAGGCAGATCCTCTGGTGCAGGCTCTGGGGCTGGATCCGGGGCTACCTCCTGAGCAGCTCCTTGCTCCGGCACGAGGACGTACTCTCCGTCAGCGAGGTTACAGTCTATCGAAATGCAATGAATATGCATGTCATGAGTATGCAGGATTTAATAACATTATGCTAAAGGAAGAAAAACCAAGTTAATGAGTAACTTAGGGTTTCTTGGTCATACGTGGCTTTTAGTGGTTTATGCTTATCACTCTTGGTTTAGGTTTTGTTAGGGATAGGCATAGTGGATTGGTATTTCCTATATATATTTCAGTGGACAATTTACAAAGGGTTTTAGGATGACACTAATTTCCATTATTCATTTTCCCTTTCTTTATTTTTTTATTTAGGAGTTCTAGTGTAGGTTTGAACTACAACAGTGATTTAACTTTTTCCAAAAATTCTGTAAAAATTACAGTGGCTTGCCATTGGTCAATATAGTCTGTTCTAGGAATTTGATGTTCAAAATAAAAAGGCTATGCTCTAGACAAAAATAACAAAAGTTGTGTAAATGGGCCACTTTGTACTACAACTCTCAACTAGGAGTGGGTTCTGTCCTAAGGGTTATTTTTGTTGGCATCTAACAGTAATAATAAGCTTCTGTGCCAAAAATCATAGAAAGCTAAGGGATGGTTATTTTAGTGGTGATTTTCCAAAGTTTAATGCCAAAAAGGCACTTTCTACTGCCTTGCTTTTTGAAAAATGTCAAACAACAAATTTCATATTTTTCCTAAGTTCTTAATAACAAAACATTAACTATCCCAAGGGTTGGGGTGTTTTCACCTTGGGGTTATTTTTGTAGGGTTTTTCTAAGTTTTCCTTGTTTTCTTAAAATAAAAGGTATCCTATTTATTTTATACTAAACCAGGGTATAATAGATTTTTCTAGTGAACTACACTGAATAAGTACCCTAACAAAAATAGGAGTGCCCCCTGGTTCATTATCTAAATCACCTTTTCTATTTTTCTTAACCTTAAGCATATTGTTAAATAAATGGCAAAAGCTACCTTAATGGGGTGTACAGAGAGGTTTATCATTTTTAAACAGGTTAGTAGATGGTCATAAACTTCTCCAAATTTTCTTAACTCCAGTTAAATAGTGCAACTGTTTTTCTTCCCATTATTTAGCTTTTGGTCAAATCAGTATTTAAATCAGAACCCTAAAGTTTTCTGTAGTACATAGGGGTTTTATATATTTCTTAAGTAGTTTATATTATTTAAGATCTGACAAAATTGGTTTGACTAAATTTGGATGAATAAAACAGAAGATATGAATTATTCAAGTTCTGTTTAAATTTTAAAACAGATTTAATTAAAAGGTTTCCTGGAAAACCACTTTGCACCGAAGTCCTCGGGTTATTTCCAAACTAACTCTCTCAGTTATACCCCCGCGCTACTATTCATCCGAGTCACTGACATTGCGCAAAACCCCCTAGCTTTCTCTTCTTCTCCCCCTCGGTCCCTCCCTAGGTCTAAAGAGTACCCGTGAGAAAGAAAAGGGTGGCGCGGCTTACCGGCGGCGAGAGAGGTCCGGCGAGGGGCGGGGTTGGCTCGGGGAGGCTCTGGCGGTCACAACGGTGTACGGCTCGACGGCGGGGGTGGCCGGAATCGCCCGGTCCACGTGCGCAGGCGGGTGCTCTCGTCGGCGGCGGGTGTGCCGGCCAAACCACGACGACCTGGTTCAATCCAATGGCACGGTGAGCTTCACGGGGTGACGTAGAGGCCGTGGGCACAAGGAATCGAAGAATGGCGCAGAGGATTACCCGGTCTACGCTCGCCGGCGGTCGGGTGGAGTCCGGCGACCGTGGACTGGCCTCTCCAGCGAAGCAAACTCCGATTCCTCGCTCGGGGAGCTTCACCGAGGTGTGCACAATCTTCTCCGAGGGCTGGACGGGGTTGGGAAGGGCTCGGTTGGCCGGTCTACGGTGGCAGGGGCTTGGTTGGCCGCGGACATGCCGTGCACGGGCAAACGCCGGTGAGTTTGGGCTCCGGTGAGGTCGAGCGTGCGCGGAGGGGTACGACCGAAGTCCCTGGGGCTTTCTAGGCGCGGGCGCGGGCAACAGCGCCGGCTGGGCTTTGGCGCGACGCGAGGCACGCGAGGTCGGGCGCGGGCGTGCTCTGGCGCGCGCAGAACGCGTCGAACACGTGGAGGTGTTCATCTACCCGTGTTCAAAATCTTGCTGAGATCACAAACGTGCGAATCTTGGCAAAAATCCGGTGCAGACCTCTTCCTGGCACCTATGGCTATCTCTTATATGTGAGTTCCAAGGGAAGATAAGCCCAAGGTCAAAAGATATGCGGACGCCAAATCTGGCTTGTCCCCCTGCCCGCTGCGCGACAAAAGTGATGCCAAGACATGTCAAATTTCAAGGGCTCGGTCTCATCTTTTTCCAGGGGGTGCCTTAGGTGGTATGCCACATTTTTGGTATAGAACTTAGGTGGTTTTGGTGCCATCTTCAAGGTGAACACGGTGGATCTTTAGATTAGGTGTAGATTTTGACTTAGAAAGAATTAGAGAGCTCTAGCTCTTTCTCTACTTAAGGAATGGATTTGGGGTTTCTTAAGGGGTCTTTTAGCAATGTTTTCTCTCTATATTTGTAGCTTAATAAGTTACTTAACTTTATGCCAAAGGTTTGGTCATGGTTTGCACCTTTGCTTAATCTCTCCCCTTTAACCAAGGTGTTTAGGAGATAGGGGTTCAAGAGAGGTCTAGGGTTCACTCCCTTCTTGTCCAAGGTGATAAGTGCACACAACTTGGGTAATGCTTTTGGTCATTCACATTTCTTGGTTAAAACCTAGCCTCCAAGGCTCTTACACTCTGCTCCTTAAGTTTCTTCCATATGTGATCATAGTCATTAGTGCATAGATGTGCCCTAGCCATGGTAACACCTGAGGTGTTACAACCCTCCCCCTTAAAGGAATCTCGTCCCGAGATTTTAGGTAGAGTCCTTTAGAGGGGTGCCATGAAGGCGTGCTGGTGTGCTACTCTTTCTTTTACCCAAGTTTCTCTTGTTAACTGCTCTTCGAATGTCATTCTCTTTGCAACTTCAGAAGGAAGTCCTCTTTGAGTTAAATCCACAACTTAGACTACTCTTGTTATCTAAGTTTTTCTTATAATTGTATTCAAAGGGCAGGTGGGGGTGGGGTTTTGGGTTACGTACCGACTCCTTTGGGCAGAAAGTCAGGGAAGCGAGAGCGTAGAAAATCCTCAGTCTCCCATGTAGCTTCTTCTACTGAATGGTGACTCCACTGAACCTTATACATTCTGATCGACCTTGCCCGTGTTGATCTCTCCTTCTGATCCAATACCTTGATGGGGTATTCTTGATAGGACAAGTCTGGTTCTATCTCAATGTCTGGTTCAGGTAGCACTTAAGTGGGTAGGCGGACACATTTCCGCAGCTGAGATACATGGAACACATCATGAACAGCTGACATGCTGGGTGGCAACTTCAATTGATAGTCTACAGGTCCACAAGCCTCCTTGATCTCGTAGGGTCCAATGTAGCGAGGAGCTAACTTGCCCTTGATTCCAAATCTCTGGACACCCTTGGTGGGTGACACCTTAAGCTAAACATGGTCTCCCACTTCAAACTATAGAGGCTTCCGCCTCTTATCATGATAGCTCTTATGTCTGGCCTGAGCAGCTTCTAAGTTCTTCTTGATGACTCTGACCTTTGCCTCTACTTCAAGTTCCAAATCTGGCCCAAAAATTTCCCTCTCTCCTGCTTGAGACCAATTCAGCGGGGTCCTACACCTTCTCCCATACAAGGCTTCAAAAGGTGCCATCTTCAGACTGGACTGGTAGCTGTTATTATAAGAAAATTCTGCCAAAGAAAGACACTTGTCCCAATCCTTTCCGTAGTGTAGGACACATGCCCACAACATGTCTTCCAAAATCTGATTTACCCTTTCCGTCTGGCCATCTGTTTGGGGATGGTATGCTGAGCTTCGTATTACGTGGGTCCCAAGTGATTCCTGCAATTGTTCCCAAAATCGTGCCACAAATGGTGCTCCTCTGTGTGATACTATAGTCCTGGGTATCCCATGCAAACGAACTATCTGGTCAATGTAGATCTCTACATACTTCTCTGTCCTGTGGGTGGTGTGTACTGGCAAGAAATGAGCTGACTTGGTCAACCTGTCCACAATAACCCAAATGGAATCATGGTGCCGAGAGGTATTGGGCAATCCCACGATAAAGTCCATGCAAATGTCCTCCCATTTCCAAGATGGTATGGGAAGGGGTTGCAAAGGGCATGCTGCCTTCAAATGACTAGCTTTGATCCTCTGGCAGGTGTCACACTCGGATATGTACTTGGCAATTTCCCTCTTCATTCTGGTCCACCAGTATAATGATCTGAGATCATGGTACATCTTGTTGCTGCCCGGGTGCATGGAGAATTTTGAAAGGTGAGCTTCATCCAGTATCTTCTTTCTGAGCTCAGGGTCCTTGGGAACAACCAATCGATCTCCAAACCATAAAATTCCCTTGCTGTCCTGACGGAAGCACTTGTATTTCTCTGCCTTCTGCTCGATCATTTCCTTGATAACCTGTACACCCTTGTCTTCAATCTGTGCCCTGACTATTTGCTCTTGTAATGTGGGCTCCACCGAGATATAACTTAATTCACCTGAAGAAACCACTTCCAGGTTCATCTTGCACAATTCATCACACAGGGTGGTAACTCTCACATCCATGCTCATACAATTGCACTAGGCCTTTCTGGCCTTGCCCGGGTGGTAATGCACCTCTAAATCATAATCCTTGATTAACTCCAACCATCTCCTCTGCCTCATGTTCAGATCTGCCTGAGTGAAAATGTATTTGAGACTCTTGTGATCAGTGTAAATGTTACAGTGGGCTCCCATCAAGTAGTGTCTCCATATCTTGAGAGCATGAACCACGGCTGCCAACTCCAGATCATGTGTAGGGTAGTTCTGCTCATGGGGCTTGAGTGCTCGGGAAGCATAATCAATTACTCTGTTATCTTGCATTAAGACACATCCCAATCCAGTACCAGAAGCATCACAATAAACTTCAAAGGGCTTGGTGTTATCAGGTTGAGCCAGCACTGTGGCTGTTGTCAAATGCTGCCTTAGTGTATGAAAAGCATCTTCGCATTTTTGGCTCCAATCATACTTGACTCCCTTCTTTAACAGTTCAGTCATTGGTTTGGCAATTCTGGAGAAATCCGGAATAAATCGTCGATAATACCCTGCCAATCCCAGAAAACTCCGAATCTGCCTCATTGTAGTCAGGGGTTTCCAATCCATCACCTCTTGTACCTTCTCAAGATCAACAAATATCTCATCCTGAGAAATTGTGTGACCTAAGAATTTAATTTCCTTCAGCCAAAATTCACATTTCGACAACTTGGCATACAACTGATGGTCACGTAGCCTCTAAAGTATCGTATGCAAATGTTTGGTGTGCTCGGCTTCATTCTTGGAATAGACTAGAATACAATCAATAAAAACGATCACGAATTTGTCCAACTCTGGCATGAATACTGAGTTCATCAGGTACATAAAATAAGTCGGGGCATTGGTCAGCCCAAAAGACATCACCAAAAACTCATAAAGCCCATATCTGGTTGAGAAAGCCGTTTTGGGAATATCACTGGTACGGATCTTGATCTGATGGTAACCCGAATGAAGATCTATCTTGGAGAATACCTTGGCTCCCACTAACTGATCAAACAAAACATCAATGCGGGGCAGTGGGTATTTGTTCTTGATAGTCACCGCATTGAGAGGGCGGTAATCAACACACATTCTCAAACTCTCATTCTTTTTCTTCACAAATAAAGCAGGACATCCCCATGGTGAAGTACTTGGGCGAATAAACCCCTTGTCCAACAACTCCTGCAGTTGCTTTTTCAATTCTACCAATTCCGCGGGAGGCATCCTATAGGGTCTCTTGGAGATAGGAGCAGTCTCGGGTTGCAATTCAATGGCGAACTCAATGTCTCTATCGGGTGGCATTCCCGGCAATTCATCCGGAAAAACATCTAGGTAGTCACAAACCACTGGGAACTTTTCCACTGGTGATTCTATCATAACGAAAGCACAAGAACGGGTACAACCCTGATCAGGCAAATATAAGACCGTATCGCCATATGCAGGGGAATGAATTTCAATGGCCCTTGCTGCAATATCCAATACTGCCTGATGCCTGGTCAACCAGTCAGTTCCCAATATAATATCCACGCTATCCAATCCTAAGATGAGAAGGGTGGTTCTAATCACAAGACTACCAAATTTTACAGGCACTTGCCTGTTGATTTGGTAGGTGGTAACCCTGCCTCCTGGTGTTGAAATCGTGATACCCCCATTGGTGTGGTGAAAAGGTAACTGGCACTTGGCACTAAATTTGGCACTGATAAAACTATGCGATGCACCAGAATCAAAAAGAACAATAGCAGAGTAATTTAAAACTGTAAAGATACCAGTCATGACGGGTGCTCCCTCTGGAATATCAGCCATGGTGGTGAAGTTCAGCCTGCCTTGCCTCACTTGCACCTTCTGCCTCTTGCCTTGGTTCTGGTTAACATTCTGCCCCTGCCTCTGCTGGTTTCTGGGGCAATTCTTGGCATAATGCCCGGTGTTGTCGCATGTGAAATGTGGCAGAACCACCTGAATTATTCCAGCTTAAGTGCCTAAGTCACACCTCAGGGGCCGTAACACACTTAAATCGGAATAACCCGTCAGTCCCTCAGATCTAGTCTGATAGAGCCACTTAACCAGGATCAAATTCCACAATCCCACTCGAAGGTGAGTCATAGAAGAAATACAATAAAACAGGAAACCTCAAATTAAGTACTGAGTTATTACATAAATCGGAGTTTTGAGTAGCAAATAAAGTTCACAAAATAAAGTGCAGCGGATAATCGATGTCGTTGGTAATGTGGAAATGGGCAAGGCCTAGCCCACTACTCCTCGTGCTCCTCTCCTGCCGGAGCAACATCCCACTCGACCGTCCAACCCGGTGGCAGGGTGGTAGGCCAAGTCACACCATCAACCATTTCCTGAATGGTACCTGCAAAAATGGTGCCACAAGCAAGGCTGAGTATACTAATACTCAGCTAGACTTAACCGGTGTGAGGAGTCTACTCCTCTACCTCTAGACTATGCAGCTGTTTGGCTGAGGGGTTTGGTTTGCCAAAAGCACTAGCTGTTTCTAAAAGCAAATTTTAGCTTTTCAAATTCTATCATCATTAACTTAGCTAGATTTGCTCCTTCTAAGCATACAGGGTAACAATCAATTAGTTCAATCAATAAGTTATCTCATGTAACCACATTTCACTTCTTACTCGATGCAGTACAAGGAAATCAAGCAGTCTCATTAGCTGCGAGAAGCAGACGATTCGAATCGAGTTTTAAACCTTGCAAGGTAAACCTAAACACACGGCATGTTAGGGTACTTCGTCCCCACACATGACAACCGTCCCCATCGATTCCCCGTTCGCGTCCAGGCCTCACCGCCTTGGCATACAATGCTCCACTGACCCCGGCTGCCGCCGTGCAGTGACCGCACTTGTACCCACCATAGCTAGCATGGGAGACCCAGTCTCAGGTCGCATGAGGGATAAAGTCCGCACCCGGCTTCACTCAGGTACTAGGTTTACCGGTTACCATTTTTCCCGGCATGTGCTTAGTACGTTCAAAAGCTTGACTCAGGTATCCACACATTAATCCTTAATTCATTTTTTCCCGTCTCATGGACAAGGCATCCTCCCTAGATCCAAGTCCATAGACCAACATAAATCCCGTTATCCAGATGAATACAATCAATTCCTGACCTCGCGCGAGTGCTAGGAAAATCACTCGACTTCTACCGAGATCCTGATTAGCAAGCAGCTACTCGACCTAGCATACTAGTATTCATCTCAAAAAGGAATCCTAAGTTCATGCAACTAGAGGTTTCAAGCAACTCCTACACTTAAGTACACATTGCAATCCTACAAGCATTAAGTGTAGTAAAATAGCATAATTAACAGGTTATGCATAAAACCGGGGCTTGCCTTCAATTGCTGGGGCTGCGGGGAGATCCTCGATAGCAGCCTCTGAAGCCTGCTCCTGGTCCTCCTCTTGGACAGGTCCTTGCTCGGGGATGAGCACGTACTCTCCGTCGGCAAGATTACAATCTAATGAATGCAATGCGTAAGATATATGCATGATATGATATGTGCTTTTAGAAATTACAACTTTAAAGGTGTATGATCTTTTGAGTTAAAACAAGTTAACTTTACTTATGTAAAACCCTTTAGTGGTATACTTGGTAAATTGGGTTAAACTTAGTTAAGGTAAGTGGTAGGTTTATTTTTGGGGTTCCACTGAATTCCTTTTAAGTCTTAGGGATAAATGATAAGTACTCAAGTTAGACTTATCGAGGTGGGGTTTATTTCTTCTTTCCTTTTCTTTTATTCTCTTTAATGTTTTGGAGTAGGTTTGAACTACAAGTTGCTTTTATAAAATTCTAAAAGTTCTGCAAAAATTACAGTGGCTTGTTACTGGTGTGTGTTTCTTTGTCTCAAAATTTGGGGATCAGCAAGTGAACAGTTTTCTCTGGACAAAATTATTAAACTCTAGGGCAGAAGGGGTGCTTTGAACTACAACTACTATTTAACAGTGGGTGAATCTCTAAAACTTATTTTTGCTGGTTTTTAGGTGTTATAACATAACTTGATACAAATTTCTAGTCATTACTACCTTTTAATTATTTTTCTATGGTTTTCTCAAGTTTCTAGCCAAATAGATGCTTTCTACTATCACTATATTTGAAACACATCCAACAACAGAGTTCTTATTTTTCATAGTTAGTATTTTGTGCAAGAGCAATCATTCTGAAGTTTGGCCTCTTTTTGCTTAAGGGAAGGGGTGGTATGCATTATTTGAATTAAGTGGCCCTTCTCTTAAATCATTAGCAATTGGTATGAGTTTGCTTGTTTTTCATGGGTTGGCATTTTTCTCTGGTGGTTTATCTCATCATGGACTTAGCAAATTTTTGGTTGCCTATTATCACATTAATAGGGGTTGTTCATGATTTAGTTGGAAAATGCCTTATTATCACTTTGTATTTATTTTCCTTACTTAAAAAGTTGGGCTGAGGTGCTCTGTATTTTTGTAGTGGGGCTCTGGTGGTTGTAAGTCCACTGGATTTTTATTAAGCATTTTGGTTATAGTTTTGCCTCTCTAATAATTGACTTTTAGTCTATATAAGGCTAAACAAATCATTTTAATTTAATACTGGTCCAAATTAATGGTCTCTGTATTTTTACTAGGTTCTCTGTTACATAAGTAAACTAGGAAAAATAATTTTAATCACTATTCAATAATTTCTAATGCCTTTCTGATTTTCTCTAAGTTTTGGGAAAATAGCTTTAAATAAAAAACTACATCATATTTTTCAATGCTGGGGTTCCTACTATTTTTAGATAGTGTCTAAATGAGGTTTAAACATCTACAAATTTTCTTAAGTTCAGCACAGAAGAAAAACTAATTTTCCTTAATTAAACAAGGTTTAGTGGGTTTCTGTTTTTAATTTTAAACTCTAAAATTTAGAACAGAAAGCATAGGGTTTACTATTTTTAAATGATAGATCATAATATTCAGGAGCTAGCAAAATTGGTTTAACAACTTTTTATTAAGATTTCATCAAGTTATGGATTTTCTAAGTTCTCTGGTCATTTTAAAAAGAATAACAGAATTGATTAAATGGAAATCCACTTTGCACTGGGGTCCCTGGCGGGTTTTTAAGTTTTCCTCGCGAATCAGTCCTTAAGCTACTATTCACATGAGTCACTGACATTACAGAAAACCCCTCGGGTTCTACAAATCCTAACTCGAGGTCCTTCTTCTACCTTAAACAGTAACCGCGGCAGAAGAAAGGGCGGAGGGGCGTACCGGCGGCGAGATTGCTCCGGTGAAGTGGTCGAGGACGAAGGGGAGGTCTCGGGGATCACAACGGTGTGCGGAACGCCGTCGGAGATGGCCGGAGTCGGTCAGTCCACGCGCGCAGGTGGGGATGCTCGTCGGCGGCGAGGAGACCGGCCTGGTCACGGCGAGATAGTTCAATTGGATGGGTCAGAGAGGTCCACGGGATGCCAGAGAAGATATGAGCGCAAGGAATTGGGCGGAGACTCACTGGATAGCTCGGTCCACGCGCGGCGGCGGAAGACCGAAGTCCGGTGAGGTCGATCTCGGGCCTCCGGTAAAGTCTGGCCGGGTCCGAGGGCTTGGCAAGCTTCACGGGTTACTGGCGGAGCTAGCCGAAGCACTGGCTTGCCCAGAGGATGGCTGGAGTGGGCTGGCCACGGTGGCCGAAGCTCTGGCGGCAATGGCGGGCGGAAATAAGCTCGCCGGAGCTAAGGGAAAGTGGCTGGTCGGTGAGGGTGAGTGCGGGGCGAAGAGAGGTGCGCCCGGGGAGACTTTATAGGCGCGGGCGGGCACGGCCGAGGGCGTGGGCGCGCGGCGGACTTGACCGGACGCCGGGGTGAGCGCGCGCGCGGGTTGGGCGAGCTCTGGCGTGCCGACCAGGGTCGAACACGTGTGCCCGTGCGTTCTGCCCATGTTCTGGCGCGTGTAGTCGCTCATCCGAGCCTGCTCTCGCCTTGGTCAATGCATAAAACCTCTTCTCCTCCCTACAAGCTACCATTCTTGTGTGGGGGTCATAGGATTTTGCCTACTGGTTGCAGAGATATGGAGCCAGGAAATCTGGTCTTTCTCCCTGCCCAAACCCGAGGCAAATCCAACGTTTTGTCGTGTCTAGGGCTCGCGTCCCAATGCCATCTTCTGGCACATGACAGAGGGGTTAGTTAGACACAATTTTGTCAATGGGGCCATTAGGATTCGAGTTAGGGATCAAGGTGAACATCCCTGATCTTTGGCTCAAGGTCTGAATTTCTGAATTCTGAAATTCAGAATTCCCATTGAGTCCCCACATGAGAAGCTTGATTTGGGGCTTTAATTGAGTTATTTTGGCTAAGTTTTCTGAACATTTCTTGTTGCTTATTAAATATACTTCAATTTTTATAATTGGCTCAAGTCATAATTTTAAACTTTTCATGCCCTTTTCCTTATTTTCTTGAATTTTTCTCATAGGGCTCACTTAGGGTCTTTAATTAGGGTTGCACATTCTTATCTTTTAAAAGTCTCAATTGTTTTGATCATGACACTTTTAAGTATATACTTGGTGACTTCTTTATTACTTAAGTTATTTTTATGCTCATGCTTACTTTGGTTCACATAAAATGATGATTCTTGGTTTGGCATTTGAGAGAAACCCTAGGTGACACTGGGGTGTCACAGCCTTCCCCCCTTAAAGGAATCTCGTCCCGAGATTCGGGCCAGAGTCCTCCCAGGGTGAAGCGAAGGGTGAGACTTATAGGAAATGGGTGATTATTGTTATTATTAGGGTAAAACTGCTCTTCGAATGTCATTCTCTTTGCAACTTTAGAAGGAAGTCCTTTTAAGTTTTACTTCATAATTACTTCATTCTGAATTAAGATCATATTTTTGAAAATTAGATTCGAAGGGCAGGGGGAGGGGTTGGGGGTGATTACGTACCAGCTTCCTTAGGTAGGCAATCGGGGAAGTTGGATCTCAAGAATTCCTCGGTTTCCCAAGTAGCTTCCTCCTCTGAGTGATTACTCCACTGAACCTTGAACATCTTGATCGATTTAGCCCGAGTTGATCTTTCTTTGCAATCCAGAATCTTGGAGGGGTACTCTTGGTACGATAGATCTGGCTCTATCTCCAATTCTGGCTCTGCTACGATCTCGGTCGGCAATCGAACACACTTCTTCAGCTGAGATACATGGAATACACTGTGAATGGCAGACATCTTTGAAGGTAACTTCAGCTTGTATGCCACGGGTCCACATGCTTCGATGATCTCATAAGGTCCAATGTAACGAGGGCTAGCTTGCCTTTGATCCCAAACCTCTGCACTCCCTTGGTGGGTGATACCTTGAGGTATACAAAACTTCCCACCTCGAACTGGAGAGGTTTCCTTCTTTTATCATGATAGCTCTTCTGCCTGGCCTGAGCAGCTTCTAGATTCTTCCTGATTAGCTTGACCTTCCTTTCGGCTTCAGTCACTAAATCAGGTCCAAAAACTTCTCTTTCACCAGGTTGAGACCAATTGAGTGGTGTCTTGCACCTTCTTCCATAGAGAGCTTCAAAAGGTGCCATCTTTAGGCTGGATTGATAACTATTGTTATAAGCAAACTCTGCCAAGGAGAGGTGCTTATCCCAGTTCTTGCCACAATCGATCGCACAAGCTCTCAGCATATCCTCCAGAATTTGGTTTACCCTTTCCGTCTGACTATCAGTCTGTGGGTGGTAAGCTGAACTCCTGATTAGCTTGGTTCCCAAAGACTCTTGCAATTGTTCCCAAAATCTGGCAACAAATTGGGCTCCTCGGTCAGAAACAATGGTCTGAGGTAATCCGTGCAAACACACGATCCGGTCAATATACAATTCTGCATATTTTTGAGCCTTATCAGTGGTGTGCACAGGAAGAAAATGTGCCACTTTCGTCAATCGGTCCACAATAACCCAAATTGAATCATGATGACGAGAGGTGTTGGGCAGACCCACAATGAAATCCATGCTGATGTCGTCCCACTTCCACGAAGGTACGGAAAGCGGTTGCAAAGCTCCAGCTGACTTCAAGTGGCTTGCCTTTATCCTCTGACAGGTGTCACACTCTGATACATACTGGGCTATCTCCCTCTTCATTCTGGTCCACCAGTACAAAAGCTTCAAATCATGGTACATCTTGGTGCTTCCCTGATGCATAGAGAATTTGGAGAGATGAGCCTCATCCAAAATTTTCCTCTTGAGCTCCTGGTCTTTAGGAATTACCAATCTGTTTTTGAACCATAACACACCCTTCTCATCCTGGCGGAAACAATTATACTTTTCAACCTTCTGATGGAGATTCTTCTTGATAATCTGCACTCCCTTGTCACTGAGCTGGGCCATGATAATCTGGTCTTGCAAAGCTGGCTCAACAGAAATGTGAGACAAAGAACCAGAAGGAATCACATCAATTTGCATCTTGCTCAACTCATCACACAAGGTGTTAATGCGAGAATCCATCAGAATACAGTTGCATTGCAACTTCCGACTCAAGGCATCTGCTACTACATTAGCCTTCCCCGGGTGATAATGTACCTCCAGGTCATAATCCTTGATCAGCTCTAGCCATCTTCTCTGCCTCATGTTGAGATCAGCCTGAGTAAAAATGTACTTAAGGCTCTTATGATCAGTGAAGATGTTGCAGTGGGTTCCCATTAGATAGTGCCTCCACATCTTCAATGCATGAACCACTGCTGCCAACTCGAGGTCATGAGTGGGATAGTTTTGCTCATGAGGCCTGAGTGCTCTTGAGGCATAAGCAATGACTCGGTTGTCTTGCATCAAGACACAACCTAGCCCGGTGCCAGAGGCATCGCAATACACATCAAAAGGCTTGCTGCTGTCGGGTTGCGCCAATACTGGTGCTGTAGTCAGATGCTGCCTTAATGCATGGAAGGCATCTTCGCACTTCTGACTCCACACAAACTTGACTTCTTTCTTCAGCAACTCAGTAATAGGCTTCGCAATTCGGGAGAAGTCCGGAATAAATCTTCGGTAATAACCAGCCAATCCCAGAAAACTCCGAATCTGGCGAACCGTCATTGGTGGCCTCCAGTTCATCACCTCTTGCACTTTATTAGGATCAACAGCTATTCCAGCCTGAGAGATAGTGTGACCCAAGAATTTGATTTCCTTTAGCCAAAAATCACACTTGGATAACCTGGCATAATGGTGGTGCTCTCGCAGACGTTGAAGCACTACATGCAAATGCCCGACATGTTCTTCTTCGTTCTTTGAGTACACCAGAATGTCATCGATGAAAACCACCACGAACTTGTCCAATTCTGGCATAAAAACAGAATTCATCAGATACATGAAATATGCTGGTGCATTTGTCAGCCCGAATGACATCACCAAGAATTCATATAGCCCATATCTGGTTGAGAATACCGTCTTCGGAATATCACTTGCTCGTATTTTGATCTGATGGTAGCCAGAGCGAAGGTCTATCTTGGAAAACACCTTGGCCCCGACCAACTGGTCAAAGAGAACATCAATACGAGGCAAAGGATACTTGTTCTTGATAGTTACCACATTAAGAGGGCGGTAATCTATACACAGCCTCAAGCTTTCATCCTTCTTCTTCACAAACAGTGCTGGACATCCCCAAGGCGAAGTGCTTGGGCGAATAAAACCCTTATCCAACAATTCTTGCAATTGCTTCTTCAACTCTGCCAACTCGGCGGGTGGCATTTGGTAGGGCCTCTTCGAAATTGGGGCTGTTCCCGGTTGCAACTCGATGGCGAATTCAATATCCCGGTCCGGTGGCATTCCCGGCAATTCATCAGGAAAGACATCTCCATACTCACAGACCACTGGGATCTTCTTCAGGGGTAACTCCGTCATAGAGAAAGCACATGACTGAGAAGAACCCTGACTAGGCAGAATTAAAGTGAAGTTCCCGCAGAATGGAGAATTAACTTCCACGGTACGACTGGCTACATCAAGCACAACTTGGTGCAAGGTCATCCAATTTGCCCCTAGAATAATGTCCACATTTTCCAATCCCAACACAAGAAGAGTGGTTTTGATAATGTGGCTTCCCAGTTGAATAGGCACACTTTGGTTTAATTGATTAGTTGCAATTTTACCCCCAGGTGTGACTATCATGAATGACCCTTTTGAGTGAGAGAATGGCAGTTTGCATTTAGCACTGAACTTTTGGCTAATGAAACTATGAGATGCACCAGAATCAAACAGAATTAAAGCAGGTTGATTATAAACTGAAAAGGTACCGGTCATGATAGGAGCTCCTTCTGGCACTTCCTCTAGAGCAGTAAAGTTGAGCTTCCCTTGTCTGACTTGCACCTTCTGCTTTCTTCCCTTGTCTTGATTTGGTGTTGGCATCTGCCTCTGCTGGTTCCTGGGACAATTCTTGGCATAGTGGCCCACATTGCCACAAGTGAAATACTTGTTCCCATTGCCCTGGCGGAACTGCTGCTGCTGCAGAGGCTGATTGTTCCTTGGGGCGGGAGCTGGGTAGCGGTTGGGTGCCGACTGCTGCTGCTGCTGAGGTGGCCTGATCACTCATCTGCCTGCCTGCTGCTGGAAACCCCTGCTCTGATTGTGAGAAACAATCCGGAACCTCTGATCCTGAGCGGATGGTGCTGCCATTGGTGCCTTTCTCTTCTTCTCTGCCCGGTGAGCAACAATACAATCCTCCTGGGAGATGGCCATGTTGACCAACTCATTGAAGCTATCAGCCCGGACAGTGTTGAGTCGTTCCCGCAGCTTGGTATTGAGACCCCTGCGGAAGCGATCCCTCTTCTTCTCATCAGAATCAGCATGATACCCTGCATACTGGCATAAGTCGTTGAAGGCTTGCGCATACTGCAGTACCGTGCGGGTTCCTTGATTAAGGGCCAGAAACTCATTTAGCTTCCGATCAAGAATGCCAGCTGGGATGTGGTGTCCTCTGAAGGCAGTCTTGAATTCCTCCCAAGATACTTCACGATCAGCGGGGAGCATAGCACGGAAGTGGTCCCACCAAGTCCGAGCAGGGCCGCGAAGCTGCTGTGCGGCAAAGCGAGCCTTGGCCTCATCAGGGCTGTCTCCCGTGAGGAGGGGAAACTTGGACTCGACGACGCGAAGCCACACGTCGGCGTCCAACGGATCCTCTGCCTTGGTGAACAAGGGCGGCTGCGTGCTCAGAAACTCCTAGTATGTTGCCATAGCCGGAGGTCGCTGATGCTGGCCTCCACCATGCTGCTGTTGGTGGGGCTGGCGCTGCAAGAGCTGTCGCAGAATCTCATTCTGCTGGGCCATCAGCTCCTGCACTGTGGGAGCTGGGGGAGGTGGCGGGGGAGCTTGCTCATTCTGCCCGCGACGCTGCCTAGCTGCCATCTGAAAACAGAGATTGTCGCCATTGTTATCTCAACTCACAGTTCCGAACGACAAGATATCATCTCATATGGAAGGAAAATGCCATAATCATAATATTGAGTTCGAAAAGAAGGTAACAAGGTGACAAATATCCCACAGATTTCAAAAGTTTACAGGGTTACATCAATCAGGGGAAAGTACCCATAAGCCTAGTCCAAAATGTGATACTACTAAGCTCGCATAGGTTTCTATCCGCCTAAAAATGTCAAAGCGACTTCTTAACCCTGAGTGGTGGAAGCGACACTGGATACGGGTGAAGGAGGCATTGCGGAGGTAGTCCCATTGGCACCAGGGGCTGGTCCTAGCTCCTCGGGAGCCTCTTCTCCCTCGCTTCCTGCTTCATTGGCCTCCATCTCCAGGTGGTGCATGTCCAAGTGGTCATTTGCTTCCTCGAGTTCCCTCTGCACATCGTGAAGCTGGTTCTCCAAGACATCAATAGTGTTATCTCGGATCTCCACTTGCTGCTCCAGGGTGGTGATGCGCTGGCTCAGCCTTTCCACCTGCAGATCCTTCTCCACCAACTCTGTGGATAGGTCGACCACAAAATCTTCCCGACTGTCGAGAGTGAGCTTGGCAGTCTGAGCGGTGTTAGCAAGAAGTGTCATAGCATCGCTCTGAAGGGCCTGAAGGCGGTACAGCGCACTCATGCACTGAACAGTGACCCTCCCAACCAAGTCAGGATACATTGCCCACACATCCTTCACATGGCTCACGCGGTTACACCACATGGGATCATCCTTCTTCTCAGCAGGGAAGAGTCCCAAAGGGTGCATCACCATCTCCAGGGGATGGTAGCCACAGAAAGTCGTCAGAGTCTTCATGGCTGCTGCCTCAACGGTGTCGTCCGTCCTGAGTCCAATTGTCTCAGAGTCAAGAGAACGCCAACCCGGTTGAAGGGGATGAGCCTCCAAAGTCAGCCAGACCCGACAACGAGGTACCCGATGCTCCTCATACAACTGCACCATGTACAAAGGGGGCGTAGGGTAACCGGCGGAGTTAAGCACTTCCCACAAGATGGAAGGAAAGCCATCGCGAGAAAGGAAGTCAGAACTGAAACGAGAGTCTCCTCCACTGGCGGGGGTGGGTGAATTCATCTGCGGAAGGGAATCAAGATAAAGATTATGGTGGAAGGAAAAAGAAAAAGAGAGCCCAAATTATTTTTAAGAAAGGGGGGTTAGCTCAAATTTTTAATTCTTCTTGGTGTTTTATAATGCATGCATGCTGGAAGAAACGTTGCCTCTCAAAGAAGATAGGGTGCCTTTTTAGGGCATCCTAAAAATGTAAGTACTGGCCCACGGGGCCTACTTAGTTAGCCACCTATTTCTCCCTCTATGCCTAAGGCCTTTCGTCCTAGGTCTAGCGGTCTAGTCCTGACGATCTGTAGTAGTTTCTAAGCAAGTTTTAGATTTTGAAAATTGGTATTCATGGTTTATTGTCCTTCTCTGCGGTGGAATTTGCTCCGATACCAGCTGTGGCAGAACCACCCGAATTATTCCAGCTTAAGTGCCTAAGTCACGCCTCAGGGGCCGTAACACACTTAAATCGGAATAACCCGTCAGTCCCTCAGATCTAGTCTGATAGAGCCACTTAACCAGGATCAAATTCCACAATCCCACTCGAAGGTGAGTCACAGAAGAAAAACAATAAAACAGGAAACCTCAAATTAAGTACTGAGTTATTACATAAATCGGAGTTTTGAGTAGCAAATAAAGTTCACAAAATAAAGTGCAGCGGATAATCGATGTCGTCGGTAATGAGGAAATGGGCAAGGCCTAGCCCACTACTCCTCGTGCTCCTCTCCTGCCGGAGCAACATCCCACTCGACCGTCCAACCCGGTGGCAGGGTGGTAGGCCAAGTCACACCATCAACCATTTCCTGAATGGTACCTGCAAAAATGGTGCCACAAGCAAGGCTGAGTATACTAATACTCAGCTAGACTTAACCGGTGTGAGGAGTCTACTCCTCTACCTCTAGACTATGCAGCTGTTTGGCTGAGGGGTTTGGTTTGCCAAAAGCACTAGCTGTTTCTAAAAGCAAATTTTAGCTTTTCAAATTCTATCATCATTAACTTAGCTAGATTTGCTCCTTCTAAGCATACAGGGTAACAATCAATTAGTTCAATCAATAAGTTATCTCATGTAACCACATTTCACTTCTTACTCGATGCAGTACAAGGAAATCAAGCAGTCTCATTAGCTGCGAGAAGCATACGATTCGAATCGAGTTTTAAACCTTGCAAGGTAAACCTAAACACACGGCATGTCAGGGTACTTCGTCCCCACACATGACAACCGTCCCCATCGATTCCCCGTTTGCGTCCAGGCCTCACCGCCTTGGCATACAATGCTCCACTGACCCCGGCTGCCGCCGTGCAGTGACCGCACTTGTACCCACCATAGCTAGCATGGGAGACCCAGCCTCAGGTCGCATGAGGGATAAAGTCCGCGCCTGGCTTCACTCAGGTACTAGGTTTACCGGTTACCATTTTTCCCGGCATGTGCTTAGTACGTTCAAAAGCTTGACTCAGGTATCCACACATTAATCCTTAATTCATTTTTTTCCCGTCTCATGGACAAGGCATCCTCCCTAGATCCAAGTCCATAGACCAACATAAATCCCGTTATCCAGATGAATACAATCAATTCCTGACCTCGCGCGAGTGCTAGGAAAATCACTCGACTTCTACCGAGATCCTGATTAGCAAGCAGCTACTCGACCTAGCATACTAGTATTCATCTCAAAAAGGAATCCTAAGTTCATGCAACTAGAGGTTTCAAGCAACTCCTACACTTAAGTGCACATTGCAATCCTACAAGCATTAAGTGTAGTAAAATAGCATAATTAACAGGTTATGCATAAAATCGGGGCTTGCCTTCAATTGTTGGGGCTGCGGGGAGATCCTCGATAGCATCCTCTGAAGCCTGCTCCTGGTCCTCCTCTTGGACAGGTCCTTGCTCGGGGATGAGCACGTACTCTCCATCGGCAAGATTACAATCTAATGAATGCAATGCGTAAGATATATGCATGATATGATATGTGCTTTTAGAAATTACAACTTTAAAGGTGTATGATCTTTTGAGTTAAAACAAGTTAACTTTACTTATGTAAAACCCTTTAGTGGTATACTTGGTAAATTGGGTTAAACTTAGTTAAGGTAAGTGGTAGGTTTATTTTTGGGGTTCCACTGAATTCCTTTTAAGTCTTAGGGATAAATGATAAGTACTCAAGTTAGACTTATCGAAGTGGGGTTTATTTCTTCTTTCCTTTTCTTTTATTCTCTTTAATGTTTTGGAGTAGGTTTGAACTACAAGTTGCTTTTATAAAATTCTAAAAGTTCTGCAAAAATTACAGTGGCTTGTTACTGGTGTGTGTTTCTTTGTCTCAAAATTTGGGGATCAGCAAGTGAACAGTTTTCTCTGGACAAAATTATTAAACTCTAGGGCAGAAGGGGTGCTTTGAACTACAACTACTATTTAACAGTGGGTGAATGTCTAAAACTTATTTTTGCTGGCTTTTAGGTGTTATAACATAACTTGATACAAATTTCTAGTCATTACTACCTTTTAATTATTTTTCTATGGTTCTCTCAAGTTTCTAGCCAAATAGATGCTTTCTACTATCACTATATTTGAAACACATCCAACAACAGAGTTCTTATTTTTCATAGTTAGTATTTTGTGCAAGAGCAATCATTCTGAAGTTTGGCCTCTTTTTGCTTAAGGGAAGGGGTGGTATGCATTATTTGAATTAAGTAGCCCTTCTCTTAAATCATTAGCAATTGGTATGAGTTTACTTGTTTTTCATGGGTTGGCATTTTTCTCTGGTGGATTATCTCATCATGGACTTAGCAAATTTTTGGTTGCCCATTATCACATTAATAGGGGTTGTTCATGATTTAGTTGGAAAATGCCTTATTATCACTTTGTATTTATTTTTCTTACTTAAAAAGTTGGGCTGAGGTGCTCTGTATTTTTGTAGTGGGGCTCTGGTGGTTGTAAGTCCACTGGATTTTTATTAAGCATTTTGGTTATAGTTTTGCCTCTCTAATAATTGATTTTCAGTCTATATAAGGCTAAACAAATCATTTTAATTTAAAACTGGTCCAAATTAATGGTCTCTGTATTTTTCCTAGGTTCTCTGTTACATAAGTAAACTAGGAAAAATAATTTTAATCACTGTTCAATAATTTCTAATGCCTTTCTGATTTTCTCTAAGTTTTGGGCAAAATAGCTTTAAATGAAAAACTACATCATATTTTTCAATGCTGGGGTTCCTACTATTTTTAGACAGTGTCTAAATGAGGTTTAAACATCTACAAATTTTCTTAAGTTCATCACAGAAGAAAAACTAATTTTCCTTAATTAAACAAGGTTTAGTGGGTTTCTGTTTTTAATTTTAAACTCTAAAATTTAGAACAAAAAGCATAGGGTTTACTATTTTTAAATGATAGATCATAATATTCAGGAGCTAGCAAAATTGGTTTAACAACTTTTTATTAAGATTTCATCAAGTTATGGATTTTCTAAGTTCTCTGGTCATTTTAAAAAGAATAACAGAATTGATTAAATGGAAATCCACTTTGCACTGGGGTCCCTGGCGGGTTTTTAAGTTTTCCTCGCGAATCAGTCCTTAAGCTACTATTCACATGAGTCACTGACATTACAGAAAACCCCTCGGGTTCTACAAATCCTAACCCGAGGTCCTTCTTCTACCTTAAACAGTAACCGCGGTGGAAGAAAGGGCGGAGGGGCTTACCGGCGGCGAGATTGCTCCTGTGAAGTGGTCGAGGACGAAGGGGAGGTCTCGGGGATCACAACGGTGTGCGGAACGCCGTCGGAGATGGCCGGAGTCGGTCAGTCCACGCGCGCAGGCGGGGATGCTCGTCGGCGGCGAGGAGACCGGCCTGGTCACGGCGAGATAGTTCAATTGGATGGGTCAGAGAGGTCCACGGGATGCCAGAGAAGATATGAGCGCAAGGAATTGGGCGGAGACTCACTGGATAGCTCGGTCCACGCGCGGCGGCGGAAGACCGAAGTCCGGTGAGGTCGATCTCGGGCCTCCGGTGAAGTCCGGCCGGGTCCGAGGGCTTGGCAAGCTTCACGGGCTACTGGCGGAGCTAGCCGAAGAACTGGCTTGCCCAGAGGATGGCTGGAGTGGGCTGGCCATGGTGGCCGAAGCTCTGGCGGCAATGGCGGGCGGAAATAAGCTCGCCGGAGCTAAGGGAAAGTGGCTGGCCGGTGAGGGTGAGTGCGGGGCGAAGAGAGGTGCGCCCTGGGAGACTTTATAGGCACGGGCGGGCACGGCCGAGGGCGTGGGCGCGCGGCGGACTTGACCGGACGCCGGGGTGAGCGCGCGCGCGGGTTGGGCGAGCTCTGGCGTGCCGACCAGGGTCGAACACGTGTGCCCGTGCGTTCTGCCCGAGTTCTGGCGCGTGTAGTCGCTCATCCGAGCCTGCTCTCGCCTTGGTCAGTGCATAAAACCTCTTCTCCTCCCTAAAAGCTACCATTCTTGTGTGGGGGTCATAGGATTTTGCCTACTGGTTGCAGAGATATGGAGCCAGGAAATCTGGTCTGTCTCCCTGCCCAAACCCGAGGCAAATCCAAGGTTTTGTCGTGTCTAGGGCTCGTGTCCCAATGCCATCTTCTGGCACACGACAGAGGGGTTAGTTAGACACAATTTTGTCAATGGGGCCATTAGGATTCGAGTTAGGGATCAAGGTGAACATCCCTGATCTTTGGCTCAAGGTCTGAATTTCTGAATTCTGAAATTCAGATTTCCCATTGAGTCCCCACATGAGAAGCTTGATTTGGGGCTTTAATTGAGTTATTTTGGCTAAGTTTTCTCAACATTTCTTGTTGCTTATTAAATATACTTCAATTTTTAGAATTGGCTCAAGTCATAATTTTAAACTTTTCATGCCCTTTTCCTTATTTTCTTGAATTTTGCTCATAGGGCTCACTTAGGGTCTTTAATTAGGGTTGCACATTCTTATCTTTTAAAAGTCTCAATTGTTTTGATCATGACATTTTTAAGTATATACTTGGTGACTTCTTTATTACTTAAGTTATTTTGATGCTCATGCTTACTTTGGTTCACATAAAATGATGATTCTTGGTTTGGCATTTGAGAGAAACCCTAGGTGACACTGGGGTGTCACATGAAACACCTGTTGTCATTTGCCTGGCGATACTGCTGCTGCTGTTGACTGTTCCTCTGAGCTGGGTACTGGGTACGGTTGGGTGCCTGCTGCTGCTGCTGTGGTCGGATCACCCAACGTCCTTGCTGCTGTTGAGGTCCCCTGTTCTGAGTGTCGGACACAATCCTGAAGCGTTGTGGCTGAGCTGAGGGTCCTGCCACAGGGTTCTTCCTCTTCTTCTCCGCCTGACGAGCTGTGATACAGTCCTCCTGAGAGATGGCCATATTGACCAACTCATTATAGCTGTTGGCCCTGACGGTGTTGAGACGGTCACGGAGCTTAGTGCTGAGCCCCCTCCTGAACATGTCTCTCTTCTTCTCGTCCGTGTCGGCATGATATCTGGCATACTAGCACAGGTCATTAAAAGCCTGAGCATACTGCAACACTGTCCTGTTACCCTGAGTGAGTGCCAGAAACTCGTTGAACTTTCGATCCATAATTCTGGCTGGTATATGGTGCCCCCTGAAAGCTGCCTTGAACTCTCTCCATTCCATCTCTCGATCATCTGGTTGCATAGCAAGAAAATGGTCCCACCAAGTCCTTGCGGGTCCGCGAAGTTGCTGGGTGGCGAACCTGACTTTAGTGACCTCTGAGCAAACTCCATGGAGTAGCGGGAATTTGGATTCCACTACTCTTAACCACACATCCGCATCAAGTGGGTCCTCTGCCCTGGTGAACAATGGAGGCTGGGTACTGAGGAACTCCTGGTAGGTAGCTTCCGTGGGGTGACGCTGATGGTCTCCACCACCATAGTGCTGAGGTGGTGGCTGACGCTGAGCTAGCTGCCTCAAGATCTCATTCTGCTGAGCCATTAGCTCCTGCAGAGTGGGAGGTGGTGGTGGCGGTGGAGGAACACGCTCATTCTGACCACGACGCGCTCTCCCACATCTTCAAGTTTAAGGTTTAATCGCGGTGAAAGAGTCAAAAGGCGAATTGATAGATTCCGACATAAACATAAAAGATTTCAAAAGGCATAAACTTTTCTTCCCAAAAACTAACATCATCCGTCAACCATGCTTCCAAAAGAGTTCATCATGATTACATCAACGGCCCAAAAGACTCAACTCTATCTAGCCTAGTACCCCAAGGGTGCAAAAGCTAAGCTAGCTGTGAGGAGTCCTACCATCACCGACTTCTAACCCTACTCCTGATACCTAGTGGGCGAACGAGGCAACACTCGACTCGGGGGAAGGTGGTCTCCCTGAGCCAGCAGTGTCCAAGCTGGAGGCAGGCTCCTCTCCTCCCTCAATGTCGATGTCCTCGTTGGCCTCCATATCCTGGATCTCCTGGTGATGCATATCCAGGTGCTCATTAGCCTCGGCAAGCTGCTGCTGTGTGTTGATAAGCTGATCCTCGAGAACCTTGATGGTGTTCTCCCTTGTTCCCACTAATTCCTCCAGCCCTTGGATCTCATTTGACAGCTGCTCCACCTGCAAGTCCTTTTCCACCAACTCAGTGGACAAATAAACTACAAGCTCCTCTCTGTTGTCCAGGGTGATCTTTGTTGCCTCCAACAATGCCATCAGATGGGACATTGCCTCACCACGCATCACTTGCAGACGGTACAGGGCATTCATGCACCGCACTGTCAAGTGAGCAGTCTGACCTGGGTAGATAGCCCAGATGTCCTTGGCGTGCTCCACCCGATCCTTCCACATTGGGTCGTCCTCCCTTTCTGCGGGGAACAAGCCAATGGGGTGGGTAGACAACTCCAAGGGATGGAATCCGCAGAAAGTGGTCAACCCGTGCAGAGCAATCGCCTCGATCGTGTCCTCAGCCCGGTATCCAAAGGACTCGGAGTCCAGCGAACGCCAGCCTGGCTGTAGGGGATGAGGCTCCAGGGTCATCCTCACCCTACAGCGGGGCACTCGGTGCTTCTCGAACTGCTGCACCGCGTACTGAGGAGGCGTCGTGTATCCAGCCCCCTGAAGTACCTCCCACAGAATACGGGGAAAGCCCTCTCGTGCAAGCCCGTCAGTGTGGGACAGTGCATTCCCTTTGTCCGAGGATCCGTGGGAAGTCATCTGTGTACGGTTAAGCGTAAGTAAAAGAAAAAGAATTATAAAAAGTAAAGGAAAACACAACTCAGCCTCTCTTCTAACTACAACAATGGTATTGGGGTACTTAGTTGGTCATCAGTTTGTATTAAAGTTCTTACCCAATTATCCATTAGTTTAATTAAGAATGCATGCATGCTCGTCCTGAACGATCTCACATCAATGTAAAGGGAATAGGGAAGAACCCCCATCCCTTATAGTAGCCTGTAGGGCTCAATCACTTAGCCACCTAACTACCCCTCTATCCTCCTAAGGCTTCACGTCCTAGGTCTATCCTGATCGTCCTACGATCTATCCAACATTTGTTTCTATCAAGTTTTACTTTGGAAAAGGATGGTATTTATAGTTTATTGATTCCTCTGTGGTGGTACAAGCTCCGATACCAGCTATGGCGGAACTGCCCGAATTATTCCAACTTAAGTGCCTAAGTCCCGCCTTAGAGGCTAGACCACACTTAAATGGGAATAACTCGTCAATCCCTCGGATCTAGTCTGACGAGGCCACTGACAGGATCAAGTACCACAATCTCACTCGATGGTGAGGCACAGAGCAAATACAATAAAGCATAAAACCATACATTAAGGAGTATTAAATTATTACATCATCATCATCGGAGTTTTTGCAAAAGTGGTCATCATTGTTCGAAGTGCAGCGGAATCAAACTAACTATAGATAAATGGAGGGATGGGGAAGCCTGTCCCATCACTCCTCATGCTCCTCCTCAGCCGAGGCGGGGTCCCACTCGACAGTCCAACCCGGTGGCAAGATGGACGGCCAAGTCACTCCAGCAACCATGTCCTCCAGAGAACCTGTAAAAATTATGCCACAAGCAAGGCTGAGTATACTAATACTCAGCTAGACTTACCCGGTGTGAGGAGTCTACTCCTCTACCTCTAGACATGCAGCTGTTTGGCTGTGGGGTTTGGTTGCCAAAAGCACTAGCTGAGTTTATAAATCAAGTTTTAGCTTTGTCAAGTTTAAGTGTGACTCTCTTAAGGCTAAAAGTGTACTATCTACTCATACATGGTATCAAACATATTTAGCAATCAACATCTTGTGTCAACTCATCACATTTCCACTTGTTACTCAATGTAGCAGCATGGATCAAGCAGTCTCATTAGCTGCGAGAAGCAGACGATTCGAATCGAGTTTTTATCCTTGCAAGGTAAACCTAAACACACGACATGTAGGGGCACTCCGTCCCCACACACATCAACCGTCCCCATCGATTCCCTGGCAATAGAAAGGGGCTCACCGCCTTGGCGTACAATGCCTCACTGACCCCGACTGCCGTCGTGCAGTGACCGCACTTGTACCCACCATAACCGGAATGGGAGACCACGTCTCAGGTCACGTGAGGAGGGCAATCTGCGGGCAGGTTCACTCAGGTACTAGGCTTACCGATTTACCATATTTCTCGGTATGTGTTTAGTACGTTCAAACGCTTGACACACGGTACCACACCTTAGTCCTTATTCCAATTTTCATCCCGTGGACAACCAATCCCCATGGATTGTTGTCCACAACCCAGCATCATTATGATAAGAAAGTGTATACAACCAATTTCCTGACCTCGTGCGAGTGCTAGAAAAATCACTCGACTTCTACCGAGATCGTAATTAATAAAGCAGCTACTCGACCTAGCATACTAGTATTCATCTCAAAAGGAATCCTGAGTTCATGCAACTAGGGTTTCAAGCAACTCCTACACTTAAGTGCACATGCAATCCTACAATCAATAAGTGTAGTAAAATAGCATAAATAACAGGTTATGCATAAAACCGGGGCTTGCCTTCCAAAGCAGTGGCAGGCAGATCCTCTGGTGCAAGCTCTGGGGCTGGATCCGGGGCTACCTCCTGAGCAGCTCCTTGCTCCGGCACGAGGACGTACTCTCCGTCAGCGAGGTTACAGTCTATCGAAATGCAATGAATATGCATGTCATGAGTATGCAGGATTTAATAACATTATGCTAAAGGAAGAAAAACCAAGTTAATGAGTAACTTAGGGTTTCTTGGTCATACGTGGCTTTTAGTGGTTTATGCTTATCACTCTTGGTTTAGGTTTTGTTAGGGATAGGCATAGTGGATTGGTATTTCCTATATATATTTCAGTGGACAATTTACAAAGGGTTTTAGGATGACACTAATTTCCATTATTCATTTTCCCTTTCTTTATTTTTTTATTTAGGAGTTCTAGTGTAGGTTTGAACTACAACAGTGAATTAACTTTTTCCAAAAATTCTGTAAAAATTACAGTGGCTTGCCATTGGTCAATATAGTCTGTTCTAGGAATTTGATGTTCAAAATAAAAAGGCTATGCTCTAGACAAAAATAACAAAAGTTGTGTAAATAGGCCACTTTGTACTACAACTCTCAACTAGGAGTGGGTTCTGTCCTAAGGGTTATTTTTGTTGGCATCTAACAGTAATAATAAGCTTCTATGCCAAAAATCACAGAAGGCAAAGGGATGGTTATTTTAGTGGTGATTTTCCAAAGTTTAATGCCAAAAAGGCACTTTCTACTGCCTTGCTTTTTGAAAAATGTCAAACAACAGATTTCATATTTTTCCTAAGTTCTTAATAACAAAACATTAACTATCCCAAGGGTTGGGGTGTTTTCACCTTGGGGTTATTTTTGTAGGGTTTTTCTAAGTTTTCCTTATTTTCTTAAAATAAAAGGTATCCTATTTATTTTATACTAAACCAGGGTATAATAGATTTTTCTAGTGAACTACACTGAATAAGTACCCTAACAAAAATAGGAGTGCCCCTGGTTCATTATTTAAATCACCTTTTCTATTTTTCTTAACCTTAAGCATATTGTAAAATAAATGGCAAAAGCTACCTTAATGGGGTGTACAGAGAGGTTTATCATTTTTAAACATGTTAGTAGGTGGTCATAAACTTCTCCAAATTTTCTTAACTCTAGTTAAATAGTGCAACTATTTTTCTTCCTATTATTTAGCTTTTGGTCAAATCAGTATTTAAATCAGAACCCTAAAGTTTTCTGTAGTACATAGGGGTTTTATATTTTTCTTAAGTAGTTTATATTATTTAAGATCTAACAAAATTGGTTTGACTAAATTTGGATGAATAAAACAGAAGATATGAATTATTCAAGTTCTGTTTAAATTTTAAAACAGATTTAATTAAAAGGTTTCCTGGAAAACCACTTTGCACCGAAGTCCTCGAGTTATTTCCAAACTAACTCTCTCAATTATACCCCCGCGCTACTATTCATCCGAGTCACTGACATTGCGCAAAACCCCCTAGCTTTCTCTTCTTCTCCCCCACGGTCCCTCCCTAGGTTTAAACAGTACCCATGAGAAAGAAAAGGGTGGCGCGGCTTACCGGCGGCTAGAGAGGTCCGGCGAGGGGCGGGGTTGGCTCGGGGAGGCTCTGGCGGTCACAACGGTGTACGGCTCGACGGCGGGGGTGGCCGGAATCGCCCGGTCCATGTGCGTAGGCGGGTGCTCTCGTCGGCGGCGGGTGTGCCGGCCAAACCACGGCGACCTGGTTCAATCCAATGGCACGGTGAGCTTCACGCTGTGACGTAGAGGCCGTGTGCACAAGGAATCGAAGAATGGCGCAGAGGATTACCTGGTCTACGCTCGCCGGCGGTCGGGTGGAGTCCGGCGACCGTGGACTGGCCTCTCCGGCGAAGCAAACTCCGATTCCTCGCTCGGGGAGCTTCACCGAGGTGTGCACAGTCTTCTCCGAGGGCTAGACGGGGTTGGGAAGGGCTCGGTTGGCCGGTCTACGGTGGCAGGGGCTCGGGTGGCCGCGGACACGCCGTGCATGGGCAAACGCCGGTGAGTTTGGGCTCCGGTGAGGTCGAGCGTGCGCGGAGGGGTACGGCCGAAGTCCCTGGGGGCTTTATAGGTGCGGGCGCGGGCAACGGCGCCGGCTGGGCTTTGGCGCGACGCGGGGCACGCGAGGTCGGGCGCGGGCGTGCTCTTGCGTGCGCAGAACGCGTCGAACACGTGGAGGTGTTCATCTGCCCGTGTACAAAAGCTTGCTGAGATAGCAAACGTGCGAATCTTGGCAAAAATCCGGCGCAGACCTCTTCCTGGCACCTATGGCTATCTCTTATATGTGAGTTCCAAGGGAAGATAAGCCCTAGGTCAGAAGATATGCGGACACCAAATCTGGCTTGTCCCCCTGCCCGCTGCGCGACAAAAGTGATGCCAAGACATGTCAAATATCAAGGGGTCAGTCTCAACTTTTTCCAGGGGGTGCCTTAGGTGGTATGCCACATTTTTGGTATAGAACTTAGGTGGTTTTGGTGCCATCTTCAAGGTGAACACGGTGGATCTTTAGATTAGGTGTAGATTTTGACTTAGAGAGAATTAGAGAGCTCTAGCTCTTTCTCTACTTAAGGAATGGATTTGGGGTTTCTTAAGGGGTCTTTTAGCAATGTTTTCTCTCTATATTTGTAGCTTAATAAGTTACTTAACTTTATGCCAAAGGTTTGGTCATGGTTTGCACCTTTGCTTAATCTCTCCCCTTTAACCAAGGTGTTTAGGAGATAGGGGTTCAAGAGAGGTCTAGGGTTCACTGCCTTCTTGTCCAAGGTGATAAGTGCACACAACTTGGGTAATGCTTTTGGTCATTCACATTTCTTGGTTAAAACCTAGCCTCCAAGGCTCTTACACTCTGCTCCTTAAGTTTCTTCCACATGTGATCATAGTCATTAGTGCATAGATGTGCCCTAGCCATGGTAACACCTGAGGTGTTACACAACATCGGAAAAGATGTACCTCTGTTTGGTACCAAACTTTGGGTTTGAAATGATAAAGCTGAGACCAGGCGGGTGACTTGCACGAGAAGAGAGTCTCGATGTAGTGTCTCCGACTGAGTCGATTAAGTACCTTCTCGATGTAGGCTTGATGATCTAGGACCTTTTAACTGGTCACATGTCTCATCATGGGTAAGCTTTGCCTCGGGCAGACTAATACCAGAATAAGATAACACGCAATGGGAGTGGAGAGATGGCGAGAGTAGTGTGTACCCTCCGTGGCAAGAGGCTGGACGGTGGTGTATCTGTGCTCTCGGTTGGCGTGAACCTGATCTGGTCTTAAGAACCTCGGTGGCGAGTTGACATATGCAAGGGTTAAGTGCTACATATGTCGTGTGATTGGAGATCCTCAGCTAGGTATTAATCGATTTGGATCGCCGTTACTGCTCGGACATGAAGACTTGGTCACTGCCCTACACGTAGCATTCTAGTGAATAAGAAGGGTTGAAAAGAAATTGGCTAGTATAGGTCAAGTGCTTGAACTAGGGTAGAAAGAACTCTAGAACTCAAGTAATGACTTAACTTGCTAATAAAACTGGACTTTTAAGGATCCACTATTAGTAAGCATTTCTGCAAATAGAGTCTTTGATTATTGATAAGCCATACTTTGATTCCCAAAGGCCAGCATATCCTTAAGAGTCTTTTATTTTGACGGGTAAGACTTGCGAAAGTACACTACGTACTCTGGGCTTTGTCCCATGTTGTTTTAGGTGAGGAAGCAGCAAATTTTTGTTGCTTTTGTTCCAAGGTGGTGCCCAAAGAAGAAAATCAAGACTGAAGCCTCGGGAGGAAGTGTCCTCCTTTAAGAAAAACTTTTTACTGTTTATCGGGAGGGGGTTTTGCCTCCCAAGTTATGTAATAATATTACTCCTGCACTCCTATATTCGCTCTGGTCTGTAATAATACTACTCTTTCTTACTTTAAAATAAAGTAAGTTATTGTAACTGCTTCCGCATTCTCATACCTCCGATGTGTTGTAATGTCTGCCTGACGGGTGACACGCTCTTGGGCAAGGTAAAGAATACAGATACCGAACTTGTCAAGTGATCAGGGGCACCTGCAGGGTTGTCTGAGGTCCGTTGGACAAGGACAACTGTAGGTGGGCCTAATGACTTGGGAGGTTCTGTCACATCGTAGGTCAGCAGGGAGTAGCCTAGCCATGGCGCGCCACCACAGCATCACTTTTGGTTGCCAGCGTCCATCCGGGAGGAGGAAGACACGTTCTGGGCGTCAATCTGAAAATGTGTGGCTGCGATTAGAGCTAAGATAACCCTTCGATGCTTGTGATCCTAACCGTTGGTAGGAGATCCAGTGGTGGATATTCGATCATCGTGGCGGGAATTGCGGACCGTACGATTTAGATCCAACGGCCATCACGCGCTCACTGGTTGGCTCAGCTAGGTGATTTGATCTCGGTCGTGGAGATCTGATCGGGCGGCTGAGATCTGTGGATACCCCTTCGATCGGTTGAGTTAACAAATAGGTCCCTCAGGTTTTAGGATATAAACCTGCCATCCACCACGGGGTAGATCTGTGTCTTGGGACTTTTCGCGCATTAACCCCTGGACTTTCCTGTAATTGATGCACAGTCTAGAGAACTAATGAATTGAATAAATAAATATGGAAATATATTTTTAATGTAAAAATAAATGCTAGAACTTGTTTAATTCATAGAAAATGCATATTAAGTCCAAATTGAACCATTCCAGTTTCTATAATTTTGTAATATTATTGTTTATCAAATAGTGCCACTGTTTTGACATGAAACCCATATTAAAATTTATCTCTTAATTAATCTTGTATCAAATACATAAAACCTTTGGAAATTCATAACTTAAACTCTGTTACTCCAAAATTAATGATTCATGTTCCTATGATCTTATTTTAATATGTAGATTACGAATATGTATTTTGTTTACATGTATGGTGTGTTGTTAATTTTTCCTTTGCACTATGCTTCTTTGTATTATGGCGAGTAGAAGAGCCAGTGGCTGGGGATCCCGGTGTTCAGCAGATAAAAGTTGCTGAGCAGGAGCTCTTTGAAGGCAAGTTGTGCCCTTGACCACTTTTTACCCAATAATGTTCGTTATTATCCCTTATCAATGCATAGGTTTAATTTTGATGAAACCCAATAGGTCACCCTAGTCTGATTATCTTTTACCTTGTTTACCCCTGAATCTTTTGGGTAGTTTGCTATTGCTTTATATGGTTTTGGGTTAATATTTCATTATAACCATGTTCCAATTATTCTGTTATTTTATTTATGATCATGTCAATATCATTATCTTTAATTGGAACATGGAGCTTAACTTGAGAAACACGTGCCACCACAAGGGTGGAATGGGACGCCCTTGGCTGACTAACTAGGAAAACTAGTAGAAGAATACCTTACCCAAAAGGGGCAAAGGCAATAGGGGAGTAGGCATGTAGGGAGGTTCTCGGGATGATCTTGCTGCAATGACGGTCAGACGAGGGATTCATGCATTGCTCTTCCCAGAAACTGTAGCGGATTTTCGGAAGCTAGTGGAACTAGGTAAAGACCTTATAGTGTTACCCTACCTCGCTTCCTTGGTAGAGGTGTATGGGATTCATGACCCCTTGGCAGATGGGTAACATGACTTGTGGGTATAGGGTACAACCTCTGCAGAGTGTAAAACTGGTATACTAGTCGAGCTCGCGGTCATGAGCAGCTCAGGACTCTCGCATGATTAAATTATGGAACTAAATTCAATTTGCCATATGCGTTGCATGGGATTTATTATTAATTTTGTTCAATTATTCTTATTATGGTTTGGTATTCACTTACATTTACTAACTGCTAATAAAATTTGATCAACTTATTAAAAGCAATGCTCAGCTTTAACCCCCATTGTTGATCAGCCTTACGCATCACATGAACTCCCACCTTTGGTGAGTTCATGCACATTATTCCCCACAACTTGTTGAGCGCTGAACATATGTGAACTCACCCTTGCTGTCTCACACCCCCCACAGGAGAAGAACAGGTGGTTCAAAAGGAGCCACACAACGAGGAGTTTAACTTGATCTAGGAGGCGTCTCCCAGTCGACTTTATGGCGCCAAGGATGGACTTTAGTTCGTTTTATATTTATCTTTTATTTTGTAAGACTTCCGCTATGTAATAAGTACTCTGATGATATTGTGACATTTATCTCTATACACTCTGTTATTATACGTGTTGTCTTCTTTGACGCATATATGAGATACATCCGACTTTATCCCTTAAATCCGGGTGTGACAATTCGTCTCAGTCATGACGTCACCTTTAGTTGATGCTTTCTCTTCTCGGTGCCCTGTATGTGGGTGGAGGTTGGGTCTTGCGTTGTGAAGTAAGAGCTGCTACCTCGAGGGATGTGGCTCGACAACGATAACATGAGGCGAAACCCCCTTCTTCGTGGACTGGTTGTTCTGGAGGTTGGGCAAAAGTAAGGGCGAAGCAAAGGATCAAGATCGGATGGTGAAGAATCAGAGATGCCTCGTATGTTTGTCGAGGCTTGGTAACGACGGCGCACCACAGTCTTCCTCCTTATGTGCCGGTGTTTGGGTGTAGGCATCGTCGAGTTCTTTTGGCCATGTGCGACCCGTATTGAGGAGTCAGAGCTGCTCGTCCCTTATGTTGAGTTCAACAAAGATGACTCTGGATGGGATTTGTGTGTTAGGGCTGCTGTTGTCTTGGTCGTTTGTAGGTCTTCCACCGGTTTTCTCTGCTATGTGCTCTAGGTAGGTTTTGGGCCCAATTTTTCCTTAGAACTGGGTCAATTTCATTCTTCTTCTAAATTGAACGGTAGCTTTGGCCATTACATTAAAAAGACTCTCTATTCTAAAAAACAATGATAACATTTCTGTAGCCAAAGGGTTTGCGGTTGAGGAAAGCCATAGTTGAATATATAAGAATGAGGATTAGAATTTCATTCCATTGCTTTGTTAGAGGGAGAGGAAGTTTTGGTTGGTGGATAAAATAAATCCTATCCTATTCTTACTTCTTATATCTTATTTCAACTATTCCTAGTTTGAATCCCATTTTATTTATCACTTGGATTCCACTACTAAGCTTTAATAGCTGGTCTTGTCTATATTTGATTAAACAATAGAGATATATATGTAGTATCCTTGATTTCTTTTAATCAAATATAGAACTACACTTATTTTGTGACTGTTGGGGGCCTTCGTCTTCCGAAGGTCATCAAAAACATGATTTAACAATGCTTCTGGAGTATAATACATGAACAGGTACCTTCGGACTCGGATCAGAACCACAGTGTGAGAAGCACAAAGAATACGAAGGTTGACGCAGCGCCGAAGCAACGCGCAAGGGAGCTTCGGCATGACAGCAGAAAAGGGAACCGACTTAAAAGGGAAAAGTCCATTTAGACCTCGATGGATCACTATAGAGTCATTAGCAAATGTAAATGGCATGGGTGTAATTTTATATGGGCTGCGTCCCGTGCATATAAATAGATGAACAGTGCTCCCGTACTGTTCACGCTGACTTGGATTTGCTCGTGCGTCACACTCGTACCTTTGCTTTCTGTCAAGCCGAAGGTACCAAATGTAATTCAATATTGTTCTTATGTTAATTTGTGATAATATGTTAAGAAATATATGTGATAATGTTATTATTCACATTGTTTCTTATGCTTTGCATGCTTCATTCATTGTTAATGTTTATACATATTAATATGTTGAGATGATGAAGGTATGTCCTTCATGACCTTCGTCCGAAGATCATTATATCCTTGGGGAAATAATGCTTCGAAGGACGAAGGGCATTAACAAATAACTTGTCTTTGGTGTTTCCTTGTTCTCAACTTATAGCATTTGAGAGCAAGTCCCCAACATTGGCACCCACCTCCGGTGAACTCTTTTCGACCACCTTCAGCAAGCATTGACCTTTGTCATGCCACCGAAGAAAGTTTCAGCACTAGGGGCTGCCGCTCTGCAGCCACTGGACCCAAATCAGGAGACCCTTTCTCTTCGAGAGGCCCGAAGCTAGAAGAGGAAGGACACTAGTCCAACACCCCAGGAGGACGAGTTGGACCAAGAAATCAGAAACATGGAGATGCTTCATCAGCAAGTGCAAAAGAAGAAGGAGAAGATGGCCCGACTAGCTGACCTTCAATGGCAGATTGACGAAGCCATTGAAGAAGTACGCCACCTTGCTCAAGACGAGCAAGATCAAAGGCCCCAACATAGGGAGCTTCATCAAGAGGGCTTGTTCAACGACGATGGATGGTATGATGATTTTAATCATGATACCTTTACTTTTGATGATGCTTCTCCCTTGGCAGCAGAACTGCAGGCTATCCCATGGCCTCCATCATACAAGCCACCTCAGCTCCCCATGTATGATGGACATTCAGACCCGAAGCAGTTTCTGATGAGTTATGAAGCAACTATATCTTCATACGGAGGCAATGCAGTTGTCATGGCCAAGTCCTTCGTCATGGAAGTTAAGAATGTGGCCCAAATGTGGTATTCTTCTCTTCGGCCAGGAACTATTACTTCATGGCAGAAGCTCAAGGATATGTTGGTGACAAGTTTCCAGGGCTTTCAAATGAAGCCAGTCATAGCTCAGGGTCTGTTTCAATGCACGCAAGATCATGAGGAGTATCTCCAGGCATACGTCCGAAGGTTCTCGCGTTTGAGAGCACAAGCGCCTACAGTGCTCAATGAAATTGTCATTGAGGCCATGATCAAGGGGCTTCGTCCAGGACCTGCTGCTCAGTATTTTGCTAGAAAGCCTCCACAGACTTTGGAGAAGCTGCTTCAAAAGATGGATGAATACATCCGGGCTGACAATGACTTTCGCCAAAGAAGGGAGGAAGCCTACAGGTTCTCTGAGATGACCAGGGGCTTCGGAGAAAGAATTCACCCAAGGCATGTCAGATCAATCCATTCCACCCAGAATGACGACAGAGGTAGTCAACAACAGAGGCCACAATATTCCTCGCAAGCTTCGAGGCAGCAACAAAGCTCTTTCCGGCCGCCAGCTCCAAGAGGCAGAGGCGCCAGGGGCTTCGGAGGAAGGTTTGGGGATCAGCCGAGAAAAATTTATTGTTTATTCTATGGCGAGGACAAGGGCCATACTACAAGGATGTGCCATGTCACCATTCAGAAACAAAAGGAAATAGCAGAAGCCGCAGCTCAGCATAACCAGCCGAAGCAGGTCATGCATACTGCTTCGTATCACTCACCCTACATACCAGAGTATGTGGGTAACCATCCTGCAACTTCTGTTGCTTCGGCTAGCCAGCCACAGGCATCTTGGCCACAGCCTCCACCTCTGCCACCACTACAACCTGCATATTCACGAGGCCAGCAGCCAGAAGGGAGCCAACAGACCCATCAACAACGAGATTTCAGGGAGGAGTCCGAAGCTTGCACAGTCAACAGTATTGTGCCAGAATCGAAGCATATCTATTGAGAGATATCCTACCCCTGAAGCAGTTTTTACATTCATTGTCACTTTCTTTTTAATAAGGAACAATTATTGAAAACCTAGCTCTCTTATCATTTTCAATTTCTTGTAATAACTTCGTTCTTGTCATAGTGAAATATATCTTCTCCACAGACTCACGAAGTCCAAAAAGTCGCTGAAGCACAAAAGTCGTTCCTAAGGGAACACGGGGCTAAAAAATAACATTACAAGTATCACCGAAGCTACAAAAAGTCGTTCTAAGGAACGCAGCGTAAGTTTACCGAAGCTACAAAAAGTCGTTCCTAAGGGAGCACAGTGTAAGTTTTCTGCTCAAAAGTCGTTCCAAAGGGAATGCAGAGCCAAATACCGCCGAAATATAAGGCGAAGCGCGAAAAGTCAACGCGAATACCGCCGAAATAGAAGGTGAAGAAGTTCAAAAGACGTTCCTAAGGGAATGCAGAACTTACAGCGAAAAGTTAGCGCTGATACACCGAAAAATAAGCGGTGAAGCCGAAAAATAAGCGGCAAAGAGATTGTGTATTCCACTATGGGGGTGTGAGTGTGTGTCTTTGGCATAAATATCATTTTGCATAACATAACATCATACATCATTTCGCATAACATAACATCATACATCATATTGCATCAATAGCACAAGAAGGGGATACAATGTTGACCTTCGAAGAATGCTTCGAAAAAGTGAAATTCTGCTAAGGCACAAAATAAGTTTTGAAGAAATACAGCTTCATCAGCTCTGATGTGGAGGAAAAAATCCATTATTGACGAAGCATTAATGTTTTTGCAACGTTTGGAGGATTTTTTACGAAGCATAAAAGCTATTCTTTATGAAGCATGAAAAGAAGGGAAGGTGTTTTTTCACCGAAGGCTCAAAAATGGTATGTACATAAAAGTTTCATGCATCGTAAAGAAATGAATTACAAAACCATTCATGTACTACATTCAAAACCTAGGAGCACCAAATATTACAAACATAGTCCAGCAAATGTTACATTAATATTCTAGCAATGTTTTTACAATAGCTACTCTTCTTCCTTCAAAACTTTATCTGCAGCTTCGGTCAGCAGTTGGGTAACGACTTTGTCTACAATAGTTTTGGCCATGTTAATAATTTCTGCTGATTCCTTTGCCTCTGGGTCGGCCAATGACTCGAAGGGCTCTAGGGGAGGAGATAGTTCAGCTGCGGTAGAAAACGTAAATCAGTTCGAAGTCACAAAAATAAACAATAAAGTTAAAACTATTAAGTAATACCTATTCGTCTCTCAAGCTCCTCAGCCTTTTCAGCTACTTTTATTGACTCTCGAGTGTCATGAATATCTTTTTCGTTTTTCTTTATTATTTCATGGGCCATTCCTCGGCCGCCATTTTCCCATATATTAGTGAAAACTTTTCCACCTATTAAGCTTGCTTCGGTCGAGGGGTCCTTCGTATCATCAATGCAAAGGGCAGCTTCGGCCTGAGCCAAGGTTTTAACATGCTCACAACCTGACTTCTCCAAAATAGCTGCAATTCCCCTCGCACCAGAGAAGGCACATACGTCCCCACGGTCACTCAAAATTTCCTCAAAAGCTTCGGCTTCGCTGCTGATCCACTCAATTGGGCCCTCAGGATCGCCTCTTATGAAGTTGTCTTCACTCAAGTACGTGCCCACGTTGGCGAAGCTAGTTTTTACCTTTTTGACGCATTCTACAGATTTTTCAAAGCATCTTTCTTTTGATGAGCGAAGCTCTGCAATTGTTTTTTCAAAATAATTTTTCCAGTACTCACTAGCATCTCGGTCAGCTTCGGCAATAGCGCATTTCAATTTAGCTTCGGCCAGTTGTTTTTGAAGGTTTTCAATCTCATTCCTTTGGATTTCAGATTGAGCCTTGAAGTTAGCTTCATCCCCCTTTACTTTGTCCACCAATGTAAGTAGAATTTTGTCTTTTTCCAAAGCTTCGTTCTTCAGCTTGATAACCTCTATTCGAAGGTTGTTGAGGGTAATAGTGCAACTCTCGTCTTCGGCATTCTTTTGCGCCCTCAAGGTGTTGCTAAGTATTAAACCCTATATGAAAAGAATGAATGGGTTAATATAAGAACAAAAGAATAATTCAAAATTCATAAACTTCCAAATATACAATTCTTGTACCTTCAGACTGTTGTATGCAAGGCTATCCGCAAGATCATCCTTCGTCATGGTGCAGAGGCCAGCTTCAAGCTTCGGGAACCCCATACTTTTGGCCATCTCCCGGCAGACAGATAATTCTTTGTTGTCTGGGAGGCAATACAAGAAGTCATCTTCATCTGTGCCGTTAAACACTAAGGCCCCTTCCGGGTACTTCAGTTCTCGGGCGTAGTATTTAGCTTCAAAAATTTCTTCTTCAGATAATCTTTTTCCCGAAGCGTGTCGAATAATATAATCAAGGACTTCAGAAGGCTCTTCGGGAGTAGGAGCGGCGTTTTTTTCAAGCAAAATCTGCTCTATAGCTTCTTCCTCCGCTGCCTTTTCTCCAATTTCCGAGGATTTCTCCTTGGCGGGCTCTGAAGGCCCAGCTTCAGCGTCAGCCCGGCTCATTGTAGCTTCGGCTTCGGTCAGCTTTGTCTCCGTTTCAATCTGCGCTTCCGAAGCCTTGGCAATTTTCCCTGGAGTAGAGCTTGAAGCTTTTATTGTCTCTAGCACATCTAGTACACTAGCCATCCTTTTTCTTTTAGGGGTCGCTGCTAGACCTTTTTGTGTCTTCGGCACCTCCACTCCTGCCGAAGGGCTTGGAACTTCTAATGTTTTCGTACCTTCAGTTCTCGGTTCTTCAATTTTGTCAGTCTTCGGCATTGCAGCCAGATCTTCAATCCTCTGCATAAGAGTAGGTCCTTTGGCTTCAATAGCTGAAGAAGTCTCACCACCAAATTCAGGCATTGTGGCCAGTTCAATGTAGCGCGGTCGATGAGTAAGGACCTTCAACTTTTTCCTCTTCGGTGCTGGCTCGTTTGAAGCAGCCGAAGCAGCAGTCTTCCAAGAAGTTGCACCCTTTCTTTTCTGCCCCCGTGGCGGGTAGCGATAGTCAGGGTACACAAATCCAATAGCATCAAAAACTCTATTCAGCCTTTTCTTTTTTCGGCTCCTAAAGGCCGCAGATAGTGCATTATCTTCAGACTTGGAGTATGCTCCAAGTAGTTCATCACTAGTATTTTCAACACACTTCAACCAGTCATCGTCTGGTTCGATAAATTGGTCTCCAAACCTGAAGGTATATTTCAATCGAACCAAACCACCTTCGCTAGGGTTAGTGATGGTTTCCTTTGGCATTTCCCAGCTGTCTATAAGTGGCCATATCCTGTAGGCTACATGTTCTTGAACTAAATCTCTCGTCCCGATAAAAGCGCAAACTGTGCTGAAGGCCCTTTGGCATGCTTCGGCTGCCTCATCAATCTCTACCTTCGATTTGCGGAGGCCGAAGCGGGACCAGATTGGTCGCATGATGATCTCTTTAATATCTTCTCTCGCCTTCAAATCATTTTTACATAAAACCACTCTTCCGTCCAGGCCCCGGGCCACCTCTTCCGAAAAGTTGGCACTGGGCAGCTTGAGCCAGAACGAGCAACGAAGCCATAGCAACCAAAATTGTTATGATATTGTTCTTTACCCCAGGGTTTCATGTCATATGAAAGTTCATCCATGCTGCAAAAACATTTTGCACTTGGCTCCAAACCTTAACTTCTCACAGCCCAAACGAAGATCCCCATTCTAATAATTGCTTCAGGAGTGATCTGGTGAAGGAAAATCTGATATGTCTTTAAAACTTCAACAACAAATCTGCTCAACGGGAACCGAAGCCCAGCTTTGAAGACGCATCGGTAAATCACAACTTCGTTTTCTTCGGGGGCAGGAACAGCCCTGTCTGCGTCAGCCCTCACAATAGACATATCTCGAAAATACCTTCCTCTCATATTATTAAGATGACTCTGTTTGATAGTCGATTTCCCGAAGATTGCATGACTTGGTCGCCAGGGCCGATCTTCAGAGTCTTCGCCTCCACTTTCCGCATCATAACTATCGCTGTCATCAGTATCTTCAGATAAGCCTTCTAGAATCTCCTTAGTAATCTTTTCTGTATTTGTCTTTGCTATTGATTCAACAAATCCAGCAGTTTTCTCCTCAAGGAGCTTCTCCTCTTCACTCAGCTTCGTCTCAGCAACAACTTTTTTGTCTTGAGACATCTTTTCTTCAGAAATGGCGAAAATGTGTTCTTAAAGCCGAAGCTTAGAAAGTCTAAGAAATTAAGCAAGTGCTGGTAAGCAAGGGCTAAAAAATTGAGCAGACAAAGCAGGCGGCAAGTAGCGTACCAAATGTGCTCGGGGTGAGTTCTTATTCATACGCCCAGTGCGCTCCAAATTGGAGGGCCCCGTCTGTCATTGATTGTTGCTATTCTAGCAAAGGGAAGGTGTTTTCCGGACCTTCGGCTTAAGGCCTTCGTCCATATCGCAATTTGAATTCATTATTCTAACAAATTAATATTGTGAGGGGCTACTGTTGGGGGCCTTCGTCTTCCAAAGGTCCTCAAAAACATGATTTAACAATGCTTCTGGAGTATAATACATGAGCAGGTACCTTTGGACTCGGATCAGAACCACAGTGTGAGAAGCACAAAGAATATGATGGTTGACGCAGCGCCGAAGCTACGCGCAAGGGCGCTTCGGCATGACAGCAGAAAAGGGAACCGACTTAAAAGGGAAAAGGCCATTTAGACCTCGATGGATCACTATAGAGTCATTAGCAAATGTAAAGGGCATTGGTGTAATTTTACATGGGCTGCATCCTGTGCCTATAAATAGATGAACAGTGCTCCTGTACTGTTCACGCTGACTTGGATTTGCTCGTGCGTCACACTCGTACCTTTGCTTTCTGTCAAGCCGAAGGTACCAAATGTAATTCAATATTGTTCTTATGTTAATTTGTGACAATATGTTAAGAAATATATGTGATAATGTTATTATTCACACTATTTCTTATGCTTTGCATTCTTCATTCATTGTTAATGTTTATACATATTAATATGTTGAGATGATGAAGGTATGTCCTTCATGACCTTCGTCCGAAGATCATTACTGTGGTGGAACCGCCCGAATTATTCCGACTTAAGTGCCTAAGTCCTGCCTTAGAGGCTAGACCACACTTAAATGGGAATAACACGTCAGTCCCTCGGATCTAGTCCGACAAGGCCACTAACAGGATCAAGTACCACGTACTCACTCGATGGTGAGGCATAGAGCAAATACAATAAAGCATAAAACCATACATAAAGGGAGTATTAAATTTATTACATCATCATCGGAGTTTTAACAAAAGTAGTAATCATTGTTTAGAATGAAGCGGAAATAAACTAACGATAAATGGAGGGATGGGGAAGCCTGTCCCATCACTCCTCATGCTCCTCCTCAGCCGAGGTCGGATCCCACTCGACTGTCCAACCTGGTGGCAAGATGGATGGCCAAGTCACTCCAGCAACCATGTCTTCCAGAGAACCTGTAAAAATTATGCCACAAGCAAGGCTGAGTATACTAATACTCAGCTAGACTTACCCGGTGTGAGGAGTCTACTCCTCTACCTCTAGACATGCAGCTGTTTGGTTGAGGGGTTTGGTTGCCAAAAGCACTAGCTGAGTCTAAAAATCAAGTTTTAGTGTGACTCTCTTAAGACTAATTGTGTACTATCTAATCATTCATGATATCAAGCAATTTAGCAATCAACATCTTTTGCCAAATCATCACATTTCCACTTGTTACTCAATGCAGTACAATGGATCAAGGAGTCTCATTAGCTGCGAGAAGCAGACGATTCGAATCGAGTTTTTATCCTTGCAAGGTAAACCTAAACACACGACGTGGTAAGGCACTCCGTCCCCACACACATCAACCGTCCCCATCGATTCCCCGTCAGCAGATCAGAGCTCACCGCCTTGGCGTACAATGCCTCACTGACCCCGAATGTCGTCGTGCAGCGACCGCACTTGTACCCACCATAACCGGAATGGGAGACCACGTCTCAGGTCGCGTGAGGGGTAAAGTCTGCTGTCAGGTTCAATTAGGTACTAGGCTTACTGATTTACCATATTTCTCGGTATGTGCTTAGTACGTTCAAACGCTTAACACAGGTATCCGCACGTTAATCCTTATTCCAATTCCATCTCATAGACCACGCATCCCCATGGATTCGTGTCCACAGACCAACATCAGTATGATATGAAAGTGGATACAACCAAATTCCTGACCTCGCGCAAGTGCTAGAAAATCACTCGACTTCTACCGAGATCCCTAATTAGTAAAGCATATCCATCTCAAAAGGTATCTTGTGTCATGCAACTAAGGATCCAAACAACTCCTACACTTAAGTGCACAGTACAAGCCTACAAACATTAAGTGCAGTAAAATAGCATATAGAATAGGTTATGCATAAAACCGGGGCTTGCCTTCCAAAGCTGGGGCAGGCAGATCTTCGATGGCAGGCTCTGATGCTGGATCCTGGGCTACCTCCTGAGCAAGTCCTTGCTCCGGCACGAGGATGTACTCTCCGTCAGCGAGGTTGCAATCTATCGAATGCAATGAATAAGATATATGTATGCTATGATATGAAGAATTTAGTAACCATTATGCATAGGGAAGGAAAAACTAAGTTAGTTGATAACTTAGGGTTTTCCTTGTTATAAGAAGTTCTTAGTGGTTTATGCTTAGCAATTTAGGTTTAAGGTTTTGCTTAGAGGCAAGCATAGTGGATTAAGGCTTGGATTGTCTCTTGAAGGTTTTAGTAGGTACTCAAGGGTTTTGTTGTTTTGGTTAGGGCAACATTAATTTCCACTGCTAATTTCTCTTTTTATTGTCTTTTTATGCTCTTAAGGTGGGTTTAAACTACAACAGTGATTTCAAATTTTATAAAAATTCCATAAAAATTACAGTGGGTCAATATTGGTCACTGTAGTATGTCCTATAAAATTTAGGTCAAAAATAAATAGAACCTTCTCTGGACAAAAATAACAAAAGTTGGGGCAGAGGGGTTACTTTGCACTACAACCCTTATCTAGGTGTGGGTTCTGTACTAAGGGTTATTTTTGCTAGTATCTATGGGTAATAACATGCTTCTGTGCCAAAAATCAAAGAGGGTCACCTAGTGGTTATTTAGTTATGATTTTCCAAAGTTTAATGCTAAAAAGACACTTATAACTAGCTTACTAATTGAAAAATGTCAAACAACAGAACTTTCAATTTTCCTAGGTTCTTCTTAGCAAAAGAACAGTCATTCCTAAGATAGGGGTGTTTTCTCCTTAGGATTATTTTCTTGTGACTTTTCAAAGTTTTCTCTGTTTTTCTTGAATAATTGTGAGTTTAATTTCTTTCCACTGGACTATGGTTTAACAGAATTTTCTTGTGAACTACATGACTTAGGCATGCTAGGAAAAATATGGTTGCCCTCTGGTTTCCATTTTTAATCCCTTTTCTTAATTTTCCTAAGTTTGAGCATAAACAAGCTTTAGTAAATAAACCCTCCTTAACCTTGTATACTGGGGTGTTTATTAATTTTAAACATTGTAATTACTAGGTTAGTGTCTCCACTATTTTTCTTAACACTGGTCTAACAATATTTCTATTTTTCCTTCTAATATTAACCTTTGGGCAGTTTTCTTATTTAATTCAAAACTCTGTAAAACATTACATGAACTCTGGAGCTTATTATTTTTGCCTGATAGTTTATATTCCTCAAAGTCTAGCAAAATTGGTTTGACAAATTTTGGATGATTATTCTTCAAGTTATGCATTTATTAAGTTCTCTGCAATATTTAAAAGAAAAATAAATTAGAAATGGAAAAGAAATACAGGTTTGCGCTGAAGCCCCTGGTTTTCTCTTCCTTTTCTCTCACAAAACAGTCCTCGGTCTACTATTTGCATGGGTCACTGACCTTGCACAAAACCCCCTGGAATTAGCCGAAATCTAACCCGCACTCTCTGGCTGGCTTAAACAGTACCCGCGGCAAAGATTACGGCGGCGAGGCTTACCGGCGGAAGTAGAGCTCCAGCGAGGCGGTCATTGACGTCGGGGAGGTCATGGCGGTCACGTCGGTGTGCGGGTCGGCGTCAGAGGTGGTTGGAGCTGCCCTGGCCACGAGCGCAGGCGGCGGGGTTCGTCGGTAGCTCCTACTCCGGCCAAACCACGGCGGTCGAGTTAAATTAAAGTGCACGAGGAGCTCCACAGGGTGATGTAGAGGCCATGTGTGCAACGAAATGAGAAATGGTGCAGAGGTTTACCCGGTCCACGTGCTCCGGCGGGGTTCCAAACTCCGGCGAGCACGATTGCGCTATTCCGGTGGCGCGGGTCCTCGGTTCAAGCTCGGGCAAGCTTCACGGCCTCCTAGGGGAGCTATCCGAGGGCTTGGATTGAGCGGAGGAGGGCGGGAAAGGGGTTGGCCACGGTGGTTGTCCTCGGGCGGCTCTGGCGGGTCGCGGGGAGGTCGCCGGAGCTGCGGGCGAGCTCTGGAGAGTTAGGCGTGGTACAGAGTAGGCAACGGGGAAGATGGCCGGGCACTAGGGTGGGCTTTATAGCCGAGGCGCGAGCGTGGTCACGGGGCGGCCGCGGGCGTGTGGGGGTTCGCGTGTGGGCGTGCTCTGGGCGTGGGGGTTTACTTCTGCCAGGGTTCAATGGCCGATTTGATCGCCTTAGCGTGCAGATCTTGGCAAAACCCCCCTGTACGGTCTCTTCCCTGCACCAAATCCTACCTTTTTTATGTGAGTTCCAAGCAAAGATATGGTCGGGGTAGAGAGATATGGGGTGAGAAGTCGGCTCTGTCAGAGCTGTCCACACCAAGACAAAAGCCATGCCAAGTCATGTCAAATGGCTTAGGGTTGGGTTCAAACTTTTCTAGGGTGTTCTAGGGGTCTTGGGGCGCCATTTTGTCAATTGGGCCATAAGGTTTTGAGGTTGGGATCAAGGTGAACATGTTTGATCTTTGAAAGAGGGTCGGTTTTGAACTTTAGCAAATCCTGATTTTTCTTTTATGTTCTTCTCTTTGGTGACCTGTTTGGGGTTGTTCTGAAATCTTTTTGGGGTCACTCTCTTTCTATTTTTTGTAGGGTATTAAGTGTACTACAACCTTTATAATTAGCCCAAGTCAAGAAAATGTGATTTACATAGACTTTGCCATAATCCCCGCTAGGGCTCCATTTGCCTATAAGGGATTTGGATTAGGGTTTGAGTCATTCTCTTCTCTTTAGTGCATGATAAGGTCAAGGCGTGACTTCTAGGATGGGTTACACCTACTTAGGATCTTGATTCCCAAGTTTGGTGTTTTTTACTCAAATTAAATCACATGTGATTATTGTTTCACTAGTGTAGTCTTGAGTGAAAACCCTAAGTAACACCTGGGGTGTTACAGCCCTCCCCCTTAAAGGAATCTCGTCCCGAGATTTTAGGTAGAGTCCTTTAGAGGGGGTACCAAAAAGGTGTGCTAGGGTGTTGCATTTTCATCTATCCATGTTTCTCTAGTTAACTGCTCTTCGAATGTCATTCTCTTTGCAACTTTAGAAGGAAGCCATTTTAAAGTCATTTTCAAAGCTTACAATACCTTTAACATCTAAGTTTTTCTTATATTTAGATTCAAAAGGGCAGGTGGGGGTGGGGTTTTGGATTACGTACCGACTCCTTTGGACAGAAAGTCGGGGAAGCAAGAACATAGAAAATCCTCAGTTTCCGATGTAGCCTCTTCTACTGAATGGTGACTCCACTGGACCTTATACATTCTGATCGACCTTGCCCGCGTTGATCTCTCCTTTTGATAGGACAAATCCGGTTCTATCTCCAATTCTGGTTCAGGTAGCACTTCCGTGGGTAAGCGGATACACTTCCGTAGCTGAGATACGTGGAACACATCATGAATTGCTGACATGTGGGGTGGCAACTTCAATTGATATGCTACGGGCCCATAATTCGCTTTGATCTCATAGGGCCTAATGTAGTGAGGAGCTAACTTGCCTTTGATTCCAAATCTCGGAACACCTTTGGTGGGTGACACATTAAGATAAACATGCATGGTCTCCCACTTCAAACTGTAGAGGCTTCCTCCTCTTGTCATGATAACTCTTCTGTCTGGCCTGAGCAGCTTCTAGGTTCTTCTTAATGACTCTGACTTTCTCTTCGGCTTCAAGTACCAGGTCAGGTCCAAAGATTTCCCTCTCTCCAGCTTGTGACCAATTTAGCGGTGTCCTACACCTTCTCCCATACAAGGCCTCAAAAGGTGCCATCTTTAGACTAGACTGGTAGCTGTTGTTATACGAAAACTCCGCCAAAGAAAGGCACTTGTCCCAATTTTTCCCATAGTGTAGCACACAGGCTCGCAACATGTCTTCGAGGATTTGATTCACTCTTTCTGTCTGACCATCAGTCTGCGGATGGTATGCTGAACTTCTTATTGCATGGATCCCAAGTAACTCTTGGAGCTGCTCCCAAAAGCGTGCCACAAATAGTGCTCCTCTGTCAGACACAATGGTCTTTGGAATTCCATGCAAACGCACTATTTGATCAATATAGATTTCTAAGTTAGTTGATAACTTAGGGTTTTCCTTGTTATAAGAAGTTCTTAGTGGTTTATGCTTAGCAATTTAGGTTTAAGGTTTTGCTTAGAGGCAAGCATAGTGGATTAAGGCTTGGATTGTCTCTTGAAGATTTTAGTAGGTACTCAAGGGTTTTGTTGTTTTGGTTAGGGCAACATTAATTTCCACTACTAATTTCTCTTTTTATTGTCTTTTTATGCTCTTAAGGTGGGTTTAAACTACAACAGTGATTTCAAATTTTATAAAAATTCTGTAAAAATTACAGTGGGTCAATATTGGTCACTGTAGTCTGTCCTATAAAATTTAGGTCAAAAATAAATAGAACCTTCTCTGGACAAAAATAACAAAAGTTGGGGCAGAGGGGTTACTTTGCACTACAACCCTTATCTAAGTGTGGGTTCTGTACTAAGGGTTATTTTTGCCTAGTGGTTATTTAGTTATGATTTTCCAAAGTTTAATGCTAAAAAGACACTTATAACTAGTTTACTAATTGAAAAATGTCAAACAATAGAACTTTCATTTTCCTAGGTTCTTCTTAGCAAAAGAACAGTCATTCCTAAGGTAGGGGTGTTTTCTCCTTAGGATTATTTTTCTTATGACTTTTCAAAGTTTTCTCTGTTTTTCATGAATAATTGTGAGTGTAATTTCTTTTCACTGGACTATGGTTTAACAGATTTTTCTTGTGAACTACATGACTTAGGCATGCTAGTAAAAATATGATTGCCCTCTGGTTTCCATTTTTAATCCCTTTTCTTAATTTTCCTTAGTTTGAGCATAAACAAGCTTTAGTGAATAAACCCTTCTTAACCTTGTATACTGGGGTGTTTATTAATTTTAAACAGTGTAACTACTAGGTTAGTGTCTCCACTATTTTTCTTAACCCTGGTCTAACAATATTTCTATTTTTCCTTCTAATATTAAGCTTTGGGCAGTTTTCTTATTTAATTCAAAACTCTGTAAAACATTACAGGAACTATGGGGCTTATTACTTTTGCCTGATAGTTTATTTTCCTCAAAGTCTAGCAAAATTGGTTTGACAAATTTTGGATGATTATTCTTCAAGTTATGCATTTATTATGTTCTCTGCAATATTTAAAAGAAAAATAAATTCGAAATGGAAAAGAAATACAGGTTTGCGCTGAAGCCCCTGGGTTTTCTCTTCCTTTTCTCTCACAAAACAGTCCTTGGTCTACTATTTGCATGAGTCACTGACCTTGCACAAAACCCCCTAGACTTAGCTGAAATCTAACCCGTGCTCCCTGGCTGGCTTAAACAGTACCCGCGGAAAGATTACGGCGGCGAGGCTTACCGGCAGTAGTAGAGCTCCGGCGGGGCAGTCAGTGACGTCGGGGAGGTCACGGCGGTCACGTCGGTGTGCGGGTCGGCGTCAGAAGTGGTCGGAGCTGCCCTGGCCACGAGCGCAGGCGGCGGGGTTCGTCGGCGGCTCCTACTGCGGCCAAACCACGGCGGTCGGGTTCAATTAAAGTGCACGAGGAGCTCCACGGGGTGATGTAGAGGCCATGCGTGCAACGAATTGAGAAATGGTGCAGAGGTTTACAAGGTTCACGTGCTCCGGCGGGGTTCCAAACTCCAGCGAGCACGATTGCGCTATTCCGGTGGCGCGGGACCACGGTTCAAGCTCGGGCAAGCTTCACAGCCTCCTAGGGGAGCTATCCGAGGGCTTGGATCGAGCGGAGGAGGGCGAGAAAGGGGTTGGCCACGGTGGTTGCCCTCGAGCGGCTCTAGCGGGTCGCGGGGAGGTCACCGGAGCTGCGGGCGAGCTCTGGAGAGTTAGGCATGGTACAGAGGAGGCAACGGGGAAGATGGTCGGGCATTGGGGTGGGCTTTATAGCCGCGGCGCGGGCGCGGTCATGGGGCGGCCGCGGGCGCATGGGGGTTTGCGTGCGGGCGTGCTCTGGGCGCGCCCCCGAGTGTCAGCCCACGTCGAACACGTGGGGGTTTACTTCTGCCAGGGTTCAACGGCCGATTTGATCGCCTTAGCGTGCAGATCTTGGCAAAACCCCCATGTACAGTCTCTTCCCTGCACCAAATCCTACCTTTTTTATGTGAGTTCCAAGCAAAGATATGGTCGGGGTAGAGAGATATGGGGGTGAGAAGTTGGCTCTATTAGAGCTGTCCACACCGAGACAAAAGCCATGCCAAGTCGTGTCAAATGGCTTAGGGTTGGGTTCAAACTTTTCCACGGTGTTCTAGGGGTCTTGGGGCGCCATTTTGTCAATTGGGCCATAAGGTTTTGAGGTTGGGATCAAGGTGAACATGTTTGATCTTTGAAAGAGGGTCGGTTTTGAACTTGAGCAAATCCTGATTTTTCTTTTATGTTCTTCTCTTTGGTGACCTGTTTGGGGTTGTTCTGAAATCTTTTTGGGGTCACTCTCTTTCTATTTTTTGTAGGGTATTAAGTGTACTACAACCTTTATAATTAGCCCAAGTCAAGAAAATGTGATTTACATAGACTTTGCCATAATCCCCTCTTGGGCTCCATTTGCCTATAAGGGATTTGGATTAGGGCTTCAGTCATTCTCTTCTCTTTAGTGCATGATAAGGTCATGGCATGACTTCTAGGATGGGTTACACCTACTTGGGATCTTGATTCCCAAGTTTGGTGTTTTTTACTCAAATTAAATCACATGTGATGATTGTTTCACTAGTGTAGTCTTGAGTGAAAACCCTAAGTAACACCTGGGGTGTTACAATTATATCGTTGGGGAAATAATGCTTCGAGGACGAAGGGCATTAACAAATAACTTGTCTTTGGTGTTGCCTTGTTCTCAACTTATAGCATTTGAGAGCAAGTCCCCAACAGTGACTAAGGAAGTACATGCTAAGCACTGCTCATTTGATTACTGTTGGGGGCCTACTTTGCCGAAGATCCTCAAAACAACTAACCTTCGGCATAAGCAAATGTGTTGCAGGCACATAATGAAGGGTGGACAAAGATGGCCCTCGGCCGAAGCAGCCTGCAAAGAGGCTTCAGCCTCACTCATGTGTGGTGAAGGTGTAAGCCGAGGTCGCTAGCTTCGGCGTGGCAAAGGCTTCGCATGTAAAGTGATGAAGGGGAAGAAGTCGAATAATTGTGCAGCAAGAAAGAAAGACAAAAGACGATGATGCACATGTACTATATGTAAATCATACTTGTAAACTTTGTGGGCATGCCTGTAATTGCATACGCGACTGTATCTTTCTTCTATAAATAGGTGAATAGCGCCATGCATAAATTCACCTTTTGGTGGACCCCTAAGCTTTGTCTTTCTTATCCTTCGAGGTACCTTCGAGATGTCTCACTTGTGAAGCTGAAGATACGCGTGTAAATTTATAATATATTAAGAAAGATAGAATGAAGAGTGCTAAGACACATGAGATGAGTAAAAAACTTTGTCCTTTGTCACATTCCCATACATTGTCACTTCATCTTCATTCCCTCTATTTTACCTTCTCCCTTATGTCACCCTTTTAAGAAGAGGTAATCAAAGGGAGAAGGTTGTCACTATCTAACTTTTGTTGCCTTGTTTTTGATACCATGTAGTAATCAAAAGCAAGTGATCAACTTTGGCGCCCACCTCCAGTCATCTCATGACCACAACAAGCTAAACCACGACGAAAAGCATGTCAAGCCATCAGACTTCATTGTCAACATTGAAGAAGCTTGTGCTCCTCATCACTGGGGGGCTCGAGCTTCAAACCTAGTAACAAGAAGCAAAAGATAGAGGCCTGAAGAAGGGTACAACATGTGGGTGTCCAAGGACCCTACATCAAGACTAAATGGTCTCATATCCCTTTCATATTTTCTCAAAAAGATCTTCGTCTCAAGGATTATCCACACAAAGACGCCATGGTAATCTCATGTGTCATAAAAGCCTTCGTTATTCATAATGTTCTAGTTGACACAGGTAATACAACAGACATCATAGTTGCGAAGGCCTTCAGGCCAATGCAAGAACCAGAGGATAAAATTCAAGACCCAGCCTTTCCTTTGTGGCTTCAGAGTACAACAAGTAATGGCCCTAACAAAGCTACCCATGCCGATCATGTTCGGCTATGTCAACAATACAAGAACAAAAGAGCTTATCATTGAAATAGTTGACATGAAATTCCCATACAATGCAATCATTAGAAGGGGGGCGCTCAACATTGTAGAAGCAATCCTGCATTCGGCTTATCTCTATATGAAGATACTAAGCAACCAAGGAGTTATATCCGTATATGGGAGTTAATAAGCTGCAAGAAGTGTAGAAGGGACCCTGTAAGAACCTAAAATCATCTACAACATAGATGAAGTTGAAGCATAGAACAAGACATCAGAAAAACAATTAAAAGAGAAAGCATCTTCAGTGGACCAGCCAAAACCAATACTCCTTTATGAAGATGTTGCAGATCAAAAGGTTTTCTTCAGCATTTAGCTAACTTTGGAGCAAGAATCCAATTTCAAGAGATTTCTATTTCACAACAAGGATGTCTTTGCTTGGTTAGCAAATGACTTGTGTGGAGTTGACAGAAGCATAATAGAGCATGCTCTAAATGTTGACCCGATTAGCAGGTCACGAAACAGAAGGTTCGCAAGATGTCTAAGGGCAAGGTTGAAGGTGCAAAGGCCAAAGTTAAAAGATTGCTCAGTGCTGGAGTTATAAGATAAGTTGCATATCCAGACAAATGGAGGATGTGTATTGATTTCACAGACCTCAACCAAGCATGCCCGAAGGATGAATTTCCATTACCAAGAATTGATTCCCTAATGGATGCAGTAGCTACTTTGGAGCTCAAGAGTTTACTAGATTGTTATTCAGGGTATCATCATATTTGAATGAAAAATGAAGATTAGCTGAAGAATAGCTTTATAACACCTAGTGGCACTTATTGCTACCTTTGGATGCATGAGGGGCTCAAGAATATTGGTGGATATTTCCGCAGAATGACGTCCAAGGTGTTGAGTACACATCTGAGCAGAAATGTTTTTACTTATGTTGATGATATCATCATACGGAGCACGAAGCAACAAAGTCACATTTCAGATCGTCAAGAGGCCATCACCAACTTTTGAAAGGCAGGCTTGAAGGTGAACATTCAAAAATGTGTGTTTGGAGTCAAGAAAGGCAAATTTCTAAGATGCCTTTTATCAACAAAAGAGATCGAAGCAAACCCACACAAAATAAGACATACATTGGATGGAGCCGCTGAAGTCAAGAAAAGGATCTGAGAGGCTAGCAGGAAGGCTTGCCTCTCTGAATAGATTTATCTCAATATCTGCAGAAGAAGCTTGCTATTCTTTGAAGTATTGAAATTAGCAGAATTTTTTCAGTGGGGACCATCTCAGCAACAAGCTTTCGATGAAATGAAGAACTATTTGATTCAGCTCACAACCCTTTCCCCCATCTTTGCCAGGGGCTCTTTTGTTGCTTCATGTGTCAACTTTGTAGTCCACTATGAGTGCTGCTCTGGTTTAGGAGAAGGTGGAAGAGGGCATCAAAAGGAAAATTCATGTGTACTTCGTATCTTAGGTGTTGGACGCATCCAAGAGGAATTACACAGAAATGGAAAAAGTCCTATATGTAGTCTTGATGGCTTCAAGGAAGCTTCGACATAATATCATTGTACCTTTAACCCAGCCACTAAAAGATATTATAAGAAACATAGAAGCTTCGGGGCTAATTAGAAAATGGGCAACAGAACTTAATGAGTTTGTCATTGATTTTGTGCACAAATCATCTATCAAATCTCAAGCACTAGGAAATTTCATTGTTGATTGGACTCCTAGCCCGCAAGACAAAGCTAGCACATCAGACAAAGTTGTCTGGACAATCTTGTATGATGGTTCATGGGGATCTTTCAGGGCTAGTGCCGCAACTGTTGTTATTTCACCATCTAGAGTAAAGACATCATATCCTGCTAAGCTGTAATTTCAGTGCAGAAACAACATAGCAGAATACGAAGCTCTACTACTAGGCTTGAGGAAGCATCACAAGCCAGGTGGACAAGTCAAGTATGGCAAAGAACTCGGCATTAGAAAAGTACCTTCATATGGTCCAAAGAATGGATTCCTCCTTCAAAGGCTTCTCATTGAAAAATATCCTAAGGTTGGATAACGAGCACACTAACATATTAGCCAAGTCTGCCACTCATGGGCTCCCACTACCCCCATGTGTTCTTTGAAATTTTAAAGGCACGTTCGGTGCAGCTGATGGAAAGAGCCATCTTAATAGTGTCTCCCACACATAATGAAGATTGGAGAACATAAATTACTACTTTCCTTTAGGGGAACCATCTAGTAGATGACGAAGAATATATTAAAAGGATGCAGACCAGAATATGGCCATAAAAGATAATAGGAGGGGAGTTGTATAAAGAAGGTGTTTGCTCACCCTTACTGAAATTCATTTCCAGAAATGAAGGTCAAGAGTTCTAATATCTCCAGTCCGAAGGTAAGTGTAACGCCATGAATTTGGGGGTATAAATTTTCATCTCCAATATTCACCCAATTCAGGCATTACTCTATTTTTTCTTCCTATTTCGCTCCTTCCTCCTATTTTCAAAGCAATATAAAGACTAGTGTCTGTATCGCGTGTAACCAAAACCTAAGTTGATATTGTTGTTGCATCATGCTGGAGCATATTTATTTTGTATGATGTTGTGCCTAGGCATGCGTTCGCCTTTTTTGGTTTTCGATTCACGTACTGATATCAATTAGAAGCAGGCGAGATCGAGTAGAGAGAAGTCAGCCTAGCCCTGCCATAGGCGTGCCTAGGCGACCCACCTCCCCCATGCACACGCCTCTCCCCTTCATTCTCTCTTTCTCGCTCAAAATAACCTCCCTCTTCCTCTCTTCCACCTCTGTCCCTACCCTAGGGTGGATTCCGGTGAGCGGTTGCTGCTGTCCGTTGAGCCCGCGAAGAGCTCCCCTCTCTCTCTCCTCCCACTGGCCGATACCCTCCCCGTGCGCGCACAGCCGCTGGCATGGCCCTGCCCGGCGCGCAGCCTCTAGTCCCGGTGTCTTACCCCCGGCGCGCCACATTCGGCCCCAGCGCGGCCCTTCCCCGGTGCGTGGCCCCTGTGGCGCGGCCCCTCGCCGGCGCGCGCAGCCCGGCCACAGCATGCCCTAGCACGTGCCTCAGCGCGGCACCGGCCAGGGCAAGCCCCCGGCGCGCGTGCCCCTGCCCCGGCTCGCATTACCCTAGCGCGCGTAGTAACGTTTTAAATTCAGTTTAGGTCATGTGGTGTTGCGTGCTTCGTCAAGTGACAATCCGTTATAATTTCAGATCGTGTTGTGTCGCGCGCTTCGTCACGTGACATTCCGTTTTTAATTCCGTTTAAATCACGCGTTGTGCCGCGCGCTTCGCTTCGCGATAATCCTTTTAATTCCGTTCGAGTAGTGCGTTGTGTCGTGCACTTCATCGTGCGACAATCCTTTTTTCTGTTTAGATCATGTGTTGTGTCGCGCGACGATCCTTTAAATTCACCTAGGATCACATATAATAATTAAAGCGCATAGTGTAACGACGATTAATTAAATACCGAGCTAATTAGGGTCTAGTGCTAATTTTATTTATGCATTGCACGATTATTAATTAATATGATTGTGTTTAGATAAATATTTTAATCCATAGCTTCCTAACGTAAGCGCTATGTCTTTCAGATGTAACCTCGACCATTATAGTTTATTTTCTCGCATAGCCGTAGATGCAAGCCCTGCGCCACATGTCTGTTTAGTTGTTATATTTTTATTGTGTGGTGTATTGTTTTTGTCTATGTTAAGATTGTGGAATGTAAGTTTGAACTCCTATAGATAATGGTCCGTTGGCGAAGTCCGAAGGAGTTGTAGGCGAAGACCCTAAGTAGTAGCTGGTTGGTGAAGGAAAGTATCCTCTGACCTATTTATGTCCTAATCATTTTATAATTCACTCTTGCATTTACACAATTTATATCTAAGGATTTACTAGTTTTTGTTTATCATGTCCTTGTTCACCTATTTTGGTTGGATCTTTTCGGTTTAGCTCTATGCTAGCGCTTTACTCTAATCAATGAACATGATGAGATTATTTATGATACGAGGTTAACTTTTGATTATGATGATGGCATTGTGACATTTAAGGGGGCTTGAGCGGTTTCTCGAGTGCCTCTCCGTAAGGACTGGTTCATTGGATGACCACCTGGGAAAACAGTATATCCATGAGGGTGGTATGGGTCGCCTTAGCCAAATAATTAGAGGAACTGAGCTGTAGTTTGCTTCGCCGTTGTGCCGTCAATGGGGCTCGGTGTATGCGGCTCGCTCTGCCGAGGGTGGTTTGCCCCTTGGGAGGAGTGTGGTACATTTAGAAATCTAACGGGCGGCTATGGCCTCAGGGAATCTTTGTAAAGGCTACGTAGTCAAACCTTGCCTACTCACCTTGGTAGTGTTTAAGGGTTTGATGGACCCAAGGCAAAAAGGAATCACGGCTCGTGGATAAAATGTGCAACCTCTGCATAGTGTTATGAAACTGATATATCAGTCGTTCTCACGGTTATGAGTGGACTTGGGACCTCCTTTGATTATAGATACTATGATTACAGATGATGATGAGGATAATTATGGTTTTGATGATTATGATTCTGGTTTCTGGTATTCTTTCCATTTGGAAGGAGTAATTTTGGGTTAATAACTTGGGTTTAATGCTAAAACCTGGCTCTCTACTAGTAATAATTACGTGACCAACTAAAAGCAATTGCTTGATCTTAACCCCACATAAAGTTAGTCCACCACAACCAAACGGGACAATTGCTGAGTATGTTGATGTGTACTCACCCTTGCTTTACAACACCAAACGCCCCCCAGGTTGCCCACATTGCAACCACTTCTCAGGAGAAGATGAAGTCATGGTGGAGGATTTCCAAGATTATGATGAGTTCTAGGCGTGGGTTAGCGGCAACCCCTAGTCGACTGCCTGTGAAGGCTGTGTTTAGCTACGTTTCTTTTCGCACTTTGATTTATGTTAATGACTCTGTGGATGTCTCAGGCATCATGATGTAATCAAACTATTACCTCTTTTATGTTATTATTTGAGGCTGTGTGATGATGTCCGATTATGTAACTGTTGTGTACGTAAATTGCTGATCCTGGCACGTATATGGTTCACATTCGGTTTGCCTTCTAAAATTGGGTGTGACAGTAAGCTAAAATCACCTAGTAAATGTGAAACAACTCCAAAGTTGTTCCTAAGAGAACACAAAGGTCAACTCTGATCACCTAGTAAAGGTGAAAAAGCTCCAAAGTCATTTCTAAGGGAATGCAGAGCTCAAACCTAATCACCTAGTATAGGTGAAAGCGCTCCAAAGTCGTTTATAAGAGAATGAGAGATAAAACCTAATAGTATAAATATTCATAAGGAGGAAGGTACTAAGGTAAAAATGTAGGAGACGACACCTCCATGCAGTTGCTAATTCAAAGCTTCAGTGGCTTTGTCAGGAGTGAAAAGAAGGGAAGGTGTTTTCCCCCTTCGGCTCAATAAACCATTAAGTTTTGGTTTCACGCGCAACAAAGCATTCAAAACTAAAAGGCAACAAAAGTAAAATGTTATAATACAATAGCAGCAATTCGGCTGCATAAATATTTATTTACAAGCAAAAGTTCCTTCAACCTAAAATGTCTATAATTTAGACAAGTCAAATCTTTAGTTAGGCTTCAGCTTTCTATCATTTCTTTATTCTCGTCTTGGCTTCCTTGTTCTATAGAAAGGAAAGCAATGTGGCTGTCAAGGAAAAGTCATAATGAAAGCTTCGAGAATACAAGCTTAAAATAAACCTTCTTTTTATAAGCCTCGGCCTCCGAAGCAGCAAGTTAATGACCACCCTTTTACAGATCTCAAAGAACAATCTCTTCGTAGCATTTTGCATGTTCTTGAAAGGCGTCTTTATGTCTTCTACATACATGCCAAAGTCAATTTCCCTACTGTCTTGATGTGTTCACAGCCCGCCTTTTCTAGCATTGAAGTAATGCCGCGAGATCCAATCATCACTCAGTAGTCACTTCGGGTGTCAATTATAGCTTCGAGCTCTCCCAATTACTTCTAAGCCCATGTAAGTGCCCCTCCTATATCCCCGCTAGCATATGAAGTTGCCCTTGAAGTTGCGCCAATAAAGAGCAATCACAGCACCGGGAGACGACATTGAAGCAATGGTCCCGAAGCTGACCCGGAGTTTCAAGCAGTTTTTGATTATTTTCTTTTTCGTTTCAAAGTTGGTGCGAAGCTCATTGATAGCATCATCTTGCTCTTTCATCTTTACCATATCATCATTATGTACATTTTCTGCTTGCTTCGTCTCTTCTTTTGCTTTGGCTAGTTGGCTCTTCAAAGATGTTATTTCATTTTCCTTCTCTTCCAAAGAATTCTGAAGTCTTGCTACCTCGTCATCCTCTTTATCTTGCTGGATTTTCAAAGCCTTGCTTAGCATAAGTCCCTGCATTAAATTCACAAAGGTAATAAGTTAGATGGATGCAATTTTCTTCCAAAGCTACATTAACACAAAAACATTTTTTACCTTAATGCTCATATAGGCCAAACTGTGTGAAAGTCTTCGTTTATTGATTTTTCTAAGACGGTCTTCGATCTCCAAGAACCCGATGCTTCGGGTAATATTTTTCAGAATCTTTAATTCATCGACACCGAGCACGCACATCAAAATTTCATCTCCCCTGCCAAACAGCATAGCCCTAGAGTTGTTGCCCATGGCTTCAGCTTTACCTTCTAGCTTCAAAGCTTTCTCTTCGCTTAGCTCCCCTCTGGCAAGGTGGCTTATGAAAAATCCAAGCACATCTATCATGGTTTCACAAACCCGGGGACAATGAGATTTGTGTTTGGCAGGGGTACTAGCATGGACTCACTCCTAATGGTGAGCCACACGGGGCTCAAAGGTGGATCTGAGACAGGGGTTATACTAGTTCAAGCTTGCGCCCTAGTCCAGTGTAGTGCTGATTGTAGTATTGCTTGGAGTGTGTTAAAGTTGAGTGCTTTGTCTGGTCATGTGCCTCTCAAAAGGAGGAGGGGGCCCTGCCCTTTTATATCTCAAGGATAGGACCTTACAGTGGGACTTGTATTCTACTAGAGAGAAAGAGAGAGAGAAAAGAGAAAGAGAGAGGGAGAGAAAGAGAGAGAAAGAGAGAGAGTGAGGGAGATCTGCTTCTCAGGTTGTCGTGGTGGGTCCTCCATAGAGTCATGTGTAGCCATACTCGTAGTATGGCATCATCTATTACCCTGGCTCCTACAGTGAGTCTATCATTGACGTCTTTGTAGTGGTGTGCGGCGGGTCCCACGAATCAGTCTCATGGTGCGGCCGTATGCGGCGTGGCTTCTTCTGTCGTTATGAGCCCTTCATCACCAGTCAGCGTGCATAGGCGTACACTTGGTATGGTGCATTGTCTTGTCCTTTCGATGTATGTGTCACTGTAGAGACCCTGATGCCCATTCAGCGTGTTGTGCACATGTCCGGGCGTGGCTCGATGGTGACGTGTCCCGTTGTAGCTGACGTGGATCAGTAGCGCTGGACTTAGCTCTTTGCCTTGTCGGGTTGCTCGATAGTGAGTTGGTGGGAGCATTGGTCGGCTAGCCTGCTTGCAGAGTTGGTCGATAGATTTTTGTTGGCAAAGTTGGTCGCCTTTTGGAGAATCACTTGAGACGCCCTCAGGTGAGTCGGACAGTTGGTCGATCTTTCTGCCTCACAGAGTTGGTTAGAGGAGTCGGGCACCTTCTAGAGCACCGCCCGAGACGCCCTCGGGCGAGTCAAAGAGATGGTCGGTCGGTCCACCTCGCAAAGTTGGTCGGCAGAGTCGGGCACCTTCTGGAGCATCATTCGAGATGCCATCGAGTGAGTCGGTAATGTGCTGGTCCTCTGCATCTCCCACCCAGCGATGGCCTCGGGCGAGCCTTGACTATGTCTCACGCCCAGCAATGGCCTCGGCCGAGCCGTGACTTCGTCTCCCACCTGTGGATGGCCTCGGGCGAGCCTTGACTGTGTCTTCTCACCTCAGGGTTGGACTCCTCACCCAAAGGGGACTTGGTTGAGGGTTTTGGGCCTTGCCTTGGGTACCCCATTCCTAGGTACCTGACACCTACCCCCGAGCCTTCATGCGACTCCTTGGAGTCGGTCGGAGGCTTCCTTGCCAACAGTCAAAAGCTCTGAGTGCGTGCAAGCGCATCAGTATGATGTAGCCTTCGAGCCCCCGAGTAATCCATTAAGAATTGCTTGGGGCTTATTTAGTTCCTAGTGAAGCCATAGGTGTGACACCCCAGTGTCACCTAGGGTTTATCTCAAATGCCAAACCAAGAACCATTATTTTATGTGAACCAAAGTAAGCATGAGCATCAAAATAACTTAAGTAATAAAGAATTCACCAAGTATATACTTAAAAGTATCATGATCAAAACGATTGAGTCCTTGAAAAGGGTAGAATGTGCAACCCTAATTAAAAACCCTAAGTGAGCCCCATGAGCAAAATTCAAGAAAATAAGAAAAAGGGGATGAAAAGTTTAAAGTTATGACTTGAACCAATTATAAAAATTGAAGTATATATAATGAGCAACAATAAATGTTGAGAAAGCTTAGCCGAAATAACTCAAATAAAACCCCAAATCAAGCTTCTCATGTGGGGACTTAATGGGAATTTTGAATTTCAGAATTCAGAAATTCAGACCTTGAGCCAAAGATCAGGGATGTTCACCTTGATCCCTAACTCGAATCCTAATGGTCCCGTTGACAAAATTGTGTCTAACTAACCCCTTTGTCGTGTGCCAGAAGATGGCATTGGGACGCGAGCCCTAGACACGACAAAACCTTAGATTTGCCTCGGGTTTGGGCAGGGAGACAGACCGGATTTCCTGGCTCCATATCTCTGCAACTAGTAGGCAAAATCCTATGACCACCACACAAGAATGGTAGCTTGTAGGGAGGAGAAGAGGTTTTGTGCACTGACCAAGGCGAGAGCAGGCTCGGATGAGCGACCACACGCGCCAGAACTTGGGCAGAACGCACGGGCACACGTGTTCGACCCTGGTCGGCACGCCAGAGCTCACCCAAGCCGCGCGCGCGCTCACCCGGCGTCCGGTCAAGTCTGTCGCGCGCCCACGCCCTCGGTCGTGCCCGCCCACGCCTATAAAGCCTCCCCGGGCGCACCTCACTTCGCCCCGCACTCACCCTCACCGGCCAGCCTCTTTTCCTTAGCTCCGGCGAGCTCAATTCCGCCCGCCATTGCCGCCAGAGCTTCGGCCACCGTGGCCAGCCCACTCCAGCCACCCTCAAGTCAAGCCAGTGCTTCGGCTAGCTCCGCCAGTAGCCCGTGAAGCTTGCCAAGCCCTCGGACCCGGCCAGACTTCACCGGAGGCCCGAGATCGACCTCACCGGACTTCGGTCTTCCGCCGCCGCGCGTGGACAGAGCTATCCAGTGAGTCTCCGCCCAATTCCTTGCGCTCATATCTTCTCTGGCATCCCGTGAACCTCCCTGACCCATCCAATTGAACTATCTCGCCGTGACCAGGCCGGACTCCTCGCCGCCGACGAGCATCCCCGCCTGCGCGCGTGGACCGACCAACTCCGACCATCTCCGACGGCGACCCGCACACCGTTGTGATCCTCGACCACTTCACTGGAGCAATCTCGCCGCCGGTAAGCCCCTCCGCCCTTTCTTCCGTCGCGGTTACTGTTTGAGGTAGAAGAAGGACCTCGGGTTAGGATTTGTAGAACCCGAGGGGTTTTCTGTAACGTCAGTGACTCATGTGAATAGTAGCTTAAGGACTGATCCGCGAAGAAAACTTAAAAACCCGCCAGGGACCCCAGTGCAAAGTGGATTTCCATTAAACCAATTCTGTTATTCTTTTTAAAATGACCAGAGAACTTAGAAAACCCATAACTTGATGAATTTTTCATAAAAAGTTGTCAAACCAATTTTGCTAGCTCCTGAATATTATGATCTATCATTTAAAAATGATAAACCCTATGCTTCTGTTCTAGATTTTAGAGTTTAAAATTAAAAACAGAAACCTACTAAACCTTGTTTAATTAGGGAAAATTAGTTTTTCTTCTGTGCTGAACTTAAGAAAATTTGTAGATGTTCAAACCTCATTTAGACACTGTTTAAAAATAATAGGAACCCCAGCATTGAAAAATATGATGTAGTTATTCCTTTAAAGCTATTTTGCCCAAAACTTAGAGAAAATCAGAAAGGCATTAGAAATTATTGAACAGTGATTAAGATTATTTTTCCTAGTTTACTTATGTAACAGAGAACCTAGGAAAAATACAGAGACCATTAATTTGGACCAGTTTAAATTAAAATGTTTTATTTAGCCTTATTTGGACTGAAAATCAATTATTAGAGCAGCAAAACTATAACCAAAATGAATAATAAAAATCCAGTGGACTTACAACCACCAGAGCCCCACTACAAAAATACAGAGCACCTCAGCCCAACTTTTTAAGTAAGAAAAATAAATACAAAGTGATAATAAAGCATTTTCCAAATAAATCATGAACAACCCCTATTAATGTGATAATGGGCAACCAAAAATTTGCTAAGTCCATGATGGGATAAACTACCAGAGAAAAATGCCAACCCATGAAAAAGAAGCAAACTCATACCAATTGCTAATGATTTAAGAGAAAGGCCATTTAATTCAAATGATGCATACCACCCCTTCCCTTAAGAAAAAAGAGGCCAAACTTCAGAATGATTGCTCTTGCACAAAACAATAACTGAGAAAAATAAGCACCCTGTTGTTTGATGCTTTTCAAATATAGTGGTAGTAGAAAGCACCCATTTGGCTAGAAACTTGAGAAAACATAGAAAAATAATTAAAAGGTATTAATGATTAGAAATTTGTATCAAGTCATGTTATAACACCTAAAAGCCAGCAAAAATAAGTTTTGGAGAATTGCCCACTGTTAAATAGTAGTTGTAGTTCAAAGCACTCCTTCTGCCCTAGAATTTAATAATTTTGTCCAGAGAAAACTATTCACTTTCTGATCCCCAAATTTTGGGACAGCGAAACACACACCAGTAACAAGCCACTGTAATTTTTGCAGAATTTTTGGAATTTTATAAAAGCAACTTGTAGTTCAAACCTACTCCAAAACAATAAAGAGAATAAAAGAAAAGGAAAGAAGAAATAAACCCCACCTCAATAAATCTAACTTGAGTACTTATCAATTCTCACTAAAACTTAAAAGGAATTCAGTGGAACCCCAAAAAAATTTAATCTACTTACCTTAGCTAAGTTTAAACCAATTTACCAAGTATACCACCCAAGGGTCTTACATAAGTAAAGTTAACCTTGTTTAACTCAAGAAAGATCATGCACCTTTAAAGTTGCGATTTCTAAAAGCACATGTCATATCATGCATATATCTTACGCATTGCATTCATTAGATTGTAATCTTGCCGACGGAGAGTACGTGCTCATCCCCGAGCAAGGATCTGTCCAAGAGGAGGACCAGGAGCAGGCTTCAGAGGCTGCTATTGAGGATCTCCCCGCAGCCCCAGCAATTGAAGGCAAGCCCCGGTTTTATGCATAACCTGTTAATTATGCTATTTTACTACACTTAATGCTTGTAGGATTGCAATGTGCATTAAGTGTAGGAGTTGCTTGAAACCTCTAGTTGCATGAACTTAGGATTCCTTTTTGAGATGAATACTAGTATGCTAGGTCGAGTAGCTGCTTGCTAATCAGGATCTCGGTAGAAGTCGAGTGATTTTCTAGCGCTCGCGCGAGGTCAGGAATTGATTGTATTCATCTTGGTAATGGGATATATGTTAGTCTATGGACTTGGATCCAGGGAGGATGCCTTGTCCATGAGACGGGAAAAATGAATTAAGGATTAATGTGTGGATACCTGAGTCAAGCTTTTGAACGTACTAAGCACATGCCGGGAAAAATGGTAACCGGTAAACCTAGTACCTGAGTGAAGCCGGGCGCGGACTTTATCCCTCATGCGACCTGAGACTGGGTCTCCCATGCTAGCTATGGTGGGTACAAGTGCGGTCACTGCACGGCGGCAGCCGGGGTCAGTGGAGCATTGTATGCCAAGGCGGTGAGGCCTGGACGCGAACGGGGAATCGATGGGGACGGTTGTCATGTGTGGGGTTGGAGTACCCTGACATGCCGTGTGTTTTGGTTTACCTTGCAAGGTTAAAACTCGATTCGAATCGTCTGCTTCTCGCAGCTAATGAGACTGCTTGATTTCCTTGTACTGCATCGAGTAAGAAGTGAAATGTGGTTACATGAGATAACTTGTTGATTGAACTAAATGCTTGTTACCATGTATGCTTAGAAGGAGCAAATCTAGCTAAGTTAATGATGGTAGAATTTGAAAAGCTAAAAATTGATTTTAGAAACAGCTAGTGCTTTTGGCAAACCAAACCCCTCAGCCAAACAGCTGCATAGTCTAGAGGTAGAGGAGTAGACTCCTCACACCGGTTAAGTCTAGCTGAGTATTAGTATACTCAGCCTTGCTTGTGGCACCATTTTTGCAGGTACCATTCAGGAAATGGTTGATGGTGTGACTTGGCCTACCACCCTGCCACCGGGTTGGACGGTCGAGTGGGATGTTGCTCCGGCAGGAGAGGAGCATGAGGAGTAGTGGGCTAGGCCTTGCCCATTTCCTCATTACCGACGACATCGATTATCCGCTGCACTTTATTTTGTGAACTTTATTTTCTACGCAAAAACTCTGATTTATGTAATAACTCCGCACTTAATTTGAGGTTTCCTGTTTTATTGTATTTCTTCTGTGACTCACCTTCGAGTGAGATTGTGGAATTTGATCCTGGTTAAGTGGCTCTATCAGACTAGATCTGAAGGACTGACGGGTTATTCCGATTTAAGTGTGTTACGGCCCCTGAGGCATGATTTAGGCACTTAAGCTGGAATAATTCGGGTGGTTCTGCCACAGCTGGTATCGGAGCCAGGTTCCACCACAGAGAAGGACAATAAACCATGAATACGAATTTTCAAAATCTAAAACTTGCCTAGAAACTACTACAGATCATCAGGACTAGACCACTAGACCTAGGACGAAAGGCCTTAGGCATAGAGGGAGGAATAGGTGGCTAACTAAGTAGGCCCCGTGGGCCAGTACTTATATTTTAAGGATGCCCTAAAAAGCACCCTATTTTCTTTTGAGAGGCAACATTTCTTCCAGCATGCATGCATTATAAAACACAAAGAGGAATTAATATTTGGGCTAACCCACTTTCCTTAAAACCATCCGGGCTCTCTTTTTCTTTTTCCTTCCACCATAATCTTTATCTTTGATTCCCTTCCGCAGATGAATTCACCCACCCCCGCCAGTGGAGGAGACTCTCGTTTCAGCTCTGATTTCCTTTCTCGCGATGGCTTTCCTTCCATCTTGTGGGAAGTGCTTAACTCCGCCGGTTACCCTACGCCCCCTTTGTACACGGTGCAGTTGTATGAGGAGCATCGGGTACCTCGTTGTCGGGTCTGGCTGACCTTGGAGGCTCATCCCCTTCAGCCGGGTTGGCGTTCTCTTGACTCTGAGACGATTGGACTCAGGACGGACGACACCGTTGAGGCAGCAGCCATGAAGACTCTAACGACTTTCTGTGGCTACCATCCCCTGGAGATGGTGATGCACCCTTTGGGACTCTTCCCTGCTGAGAAGAAGGATGATCCCATGTGGTGTAACCGCGTGAGCCATGTGAAGGATGTGTGGGCGATGTATCCTGACTTGGTTGGGAGGGTCACTGTTCAGTGCATGAGTGCGCTGTACCGCTTTCAGGCCCTTCAGAGCGATGCTATGGCGCTTCTTGCTAACACCGCTCAGACTGCCAAGCTCACTCTCGACAGTCAGGAAGATTTTGTGGTCGACCTATCCATAGAGTTGGTGGAGAAGGATCTACAGGTGGAAAGGCTGAACCAGCGCATCACCACCTTGGAGCAGCAGGTGGAGATCCGAGACAACACTATCGATGTCTTAGAGAACCAGCTTCACGATGTGCAGAGGGAACTCGAAGAAGCGAATGACCACTTGGACATGCACCACCTGGAGATGGAGGCCAATGAAGCAGGAAGCGAGGGAGAAGAGGCTCCCGAGGAGCTAGGACCAGCCCCTGGTGCCAATGGGACTACCTCCACGATGCCTCCTTCACCCGTATCCAGTGTCGCTTCCACCGCTCAGGGTTAAGCAGTCACTTCGACACTTTTAGGCGGATAGAAACCCATGCGAGCTTAGTAATATCACATTTTGGACTAGGCTTACGGGTACTTTCCCCTGATTGATGTAACCCTGTAAACTTTTGAAATCTGTGGGATCTTTTGTCACCATGTTATCTTCATTTCGAACCTAATATTAAGATTATGGCATTTTTCCTTCCATATGAGATGATATCTTGTCGTTCGAAACTGTGAGTTGGGATAACAATGGCGACAATCTCTATTTTCAGATGGCAGCTAGGCAGCGTCGCGGGCAGAACGACCAGGTTCCCCCGCCACCTCCTCCAGCTCCCATAGTGCAGGAGCTGATGGCCCAGCAGAATGAGATTCTGCGACAGCTCTTGCAGCGTCAGCCCCACCCTCAGCAGCATGGTGGAGGCCAGCATCAGCGACCTCCGGCTATGGCAACTTACCAGGAGTTTCTGAGCACGCAGCCGCCCTTGTTCACCAAGGCAGAGGATCCGTTGGATGCCGACGTATGGCTTCGCGTCGTCGAGTCCAAGTTTCCCCTCCTCACAGGAGACTGCTCTGATGAGGCCAAGGCTCGCTTCGCCGCACAGCAGCTTCGCGGCCCTGCTCGGACTTGGTGGGACCACTTCCGTGCTATGCTCCCCGCTGATCGTGAAGTATCTTGGGAGGAATTCAAGACTGCCTTCAGAGGACACCACATCCCAGCTGGCATTCTTGATCGGAAGTTGAATGAATTTCTGGCCCTTAATCAAGGAACCCGCACGGTACTGCAGTATGCACAAGCCTTCAACGACTTATGCCAGTATGCAGGGTATCATGCTGATTCTGATGAGAAGAAGAGGGATCGCTTCCGCAGGGGTCTCAATACCAAGCTGCGGGAACGACTCAACACTGTCTGGGCCGATAGCTTCAATGAGTTGGTCAACATGGCCATCTCCCAGGAGGATTGCATTGTTGCTCACCGGGCAGAGAAGAAGAGAAAGGCACCAATGGCAGCACCATCCGCTCAGGCTCAGAGGTTCCGGATTGTTTCTCACAATCAGAGCAGGGGTTTTTAGCAGCAGACAGGCAGATGGGTGATCAGGCCACCTCAGCAGCAGCAGCAGCCGGCACCCAACCGCTACCCAGCTCCCGCCCCAAGGAACAATCAGCCTCCGCAGCAGCAGCAGTTCCGCCAGGGCAATGGGAACAAGTGTTTCACTTGTGGTAATGTGGGCCACTATGCCAAGAATTGTCCCAGGAACCAGCAGAGGCAGATGCCAGCACCAAATCAAGACAAGGGAAGAAAGCAGAAGATGCAAGTCAGGCAAGGGAAGCTCAACTTCACTACTCTGGAGGAAGTACCAGAAGGAGCTCCTATCATGACCGGTACCTTTTCAGTTTATAATCAACCTGCTTTAATTCTGTTTGATTCTGGTGCATCTCATAGTTTCATTAGCCAAAAGTTCAGTGCTAAATGCAAACTGTCATTCTCTCACTCAAAAGGGTCATTCATGATAGTCACACCTGGGGGTAAAATTGCAACTAATCAATTAAACCAAAGTGTGCCTATTCAACTGGGAAGCCACATTGTCAAAACCACTCTTCTTGTGTTGGGATTGGAAAATGTGGACATTATTCTAGGGGCAAATTGGATGACCTTGCACCAAGTTGTGCTGGATGTAGCCAGCCGTACCGTGGAAGTTAATTCTCCTTTCTGCGGGAATTTCACTTTGATTCTGCCTAGTCAGGGTTCTTCTCAGTCATGTGCCTTCTCTATGACGGAGTTACCCCTGAAGAAGATCCCAGTGGTCTGTGAGTATGCAGATGTCTTCCCTGATGAATTGCCAGGAATGCCACCGGACCGGGATATTGAATTCGCCATCGAGTTGCAACCGGGAACGACCCCAATTTCCAAGAGGCCCTACCGAATGCCACCCGCTGAGTTGGTAGAGTTGAAGAAGCAATTGCAAGAATTGCTGGATAAGGGTTTTATTCGCCCAAGCACTTCGCCTTGGGGATGTCCAGCACTGTTTGTGAAGAAGAAGGATGAAAGCTTGAGGCTGTGTATAGATTACCGCCCTCTTAATGCGGTAACTATCAAGAACAAGTATCCTTTGCCTCGTATAGATGTTCTCTTTGACCATTTGGTCGGGGCCAAGGTGTTTTCCAAGATAGACCTTCGCTCTGGCTACCATCAGATCAAAATACGAGCAAGTGATATTCCGAAGACGGCATTCTCAACCAGATATGGGCTATATGAATTCTTGGTGATGTCATTCGGGCTGACAAATGCACCAGCATATTTCATGTATCTGATGAATTCTGTTTTCATGCCGGAATTGGACAAGTTCGTGGTGGTTTTCATCGATGACATTCTGGTGTACTCAAAGAACGAAGAAGAACATGCCGGGCATTTGCATGTAGTACTTCAACGTCTGCGAGAGCACCACCTTTATGCCAAGTTATCCAAGTGTGATTTTTGGCTAAAGGAAATCAAATTCTTGGGTCACACTATCTCTCAGGCTGGAATAGCTGTTGATCCTGATAAAGTGCAAGAGGTGATGAACTGGAGGCCACCAACAACTGTTCGCCAGATTCGGAGTTTTCTGGGATTAGCTGGTTATTACCGAAGATTTATTCCGGACTTCTCTCGAATTGTGAAGCCTATTACTGAGTTGCTAAAGAAAGAAGTCAAGTTTGTGTGGAGTCAGAAGTGCGAAGATGCCTTCCATGCATTAAGGCAGCATCTGACCACAGCACCAGTATTGGCGCAACCCGACAGCAGCAAGCCTTTTGATGTATATTGCGATGCCTCAGGCACCGGGCTAGGTTGTGTCTTGATGCAAGACAACCGAGTCATTGCTTATGCCTCAAGAGCACTCAGGCCTCATGAGCAAAATTATCCCACTCATGACCTCGAGTTAGCAGCAGTGGTTCATGCATTGAAGATGTGGAGGCACTATCTAATGGGAACCCACTGCAACATCTTCACTGATCATAAGAGCCTTAAGTACATTTTTACTCAGGCTGATCTCAACATGAGGCAGAGGAGATGGCTAGAGCTGATCAAGGATTATGACCTGGAGGTACATTATCACCCAGGAAAAGCTAATGTGGTAGCAGATGCCTTGAGTCAGAAGTTGCAATGCAACTGTATTCTGATGGATTCTCGCATTAACACCTTGTGTGATGAGTTGAGCAAGATGCAAATTGAAGTGATTCCTTCTGGTTCTTTGTCTCACATTTCTGTTGAGCCAGCTTTGCAAGACCAGATTATCATGGCCCAGCTCAGTGACAAGGGAGTGCAAGTTATCAAGAAGAATCTCCATCAGAAGGTTGTGAAGTATAATTGTTTCCGCCAGGATGAAAAGGGTGTGTTATGGTTCAAAAGCAGATTAGTAATTCCTAAAGACCAGGATCTCAAGAGGAAAATTTTGGATGAGGCTCGTCTCTCCAAATTCTCTATGCATCCGGGAAGCACCAAGATGTACCATGATCTGAAACCTTTGTACTGGTGGACCATAATGAAGAGGGAGATAGCCCAGTATGTATCAGAATGTGACACCTGTCAGAGGATAAAGGCAAGCCACTTGAAGTTAGCTGGAGCTTTGCAACCACTGTCCGTACCTTCGTGGAAGTGGGACGACATCAGCATGGATTTCATTGTGGGTCTGCCCAACACCTCTCGTCATCATGATTCAATTTGGGTTATTGTGGACCGATTGACGAAAGTGGCACATTTCCTTCCTGTGCACACCACTGATAAGGCTCAGAAATATGCGGAATTGTATATTGACCGGATCGTGTGTTTGCACGGATTACGTCGGACCATTGTTTCTGACCGAGGAGCCCAATTTGTTGCCAGATTTTGGGAACAATTGCAAGAGTCTTTGGGAACCAAGCTAATCAGGAGTTCAGCTTACCACCCACAGACTGATGGTCAGACGGAAAGGGTAAACCAAATCCTGGAGGATATGCTGAGAGCTTGTGCGATCGATTGTGGCAAGAACTGGGATAAGCACCTCTCCTTGGCAGAGTTTGCTTATAACAATAGTTATCAATCCAGCCTAAAGATGGCACCATTTGAAGCTCTCTATGGAAGAAGGTGCAGAACACCACTCAATTGGTCTCAACCTGGTGAAAGAGAAGTTTTTGGACCTGTTTTAGTGACTGAAGCCGAAAGGAAGGTCAAGCTAATCAGGAAGAATCTAGAAGCTGCTCAGGCCAGGCAGAAGAGTTACCATGATAAAAGAAGGAAACATCTCCAGTTCGAGGTGGGAAGTTTTGTATACCTCAAGGTATCACCCACCAAGGGAGTGCAGAGGTTTGGGATAAAAGGCAAGCTAGCCCCTCGTTACATTGGACCTTATGAGATCATAGAAGCATGTGGACCCGTGGCATACAAGCTGAAGTTACCTTCAAAGATGTCTGCCATTCATAGTGTATTCCATGTATCTCATCTGAAGAAGTGTGTTCGATTGCCGACCGAGATCATAGCAGAGCCAGAATTGGAGATAGAACCAGATCTATCGTACCAAGAGTACCCCTCCAAGATTCTGGATTGCAAAGAAAGATCAACTCGGGCTAGAGCGATCAAGATGTACAAGGTCCAGTGGAGTAATCACTCAGAGGAGGAAGCTACTTGGGAAACCGAGGAATTCTTGAGATCCAACTTCCCCGATTGCCTACCTAAGGAAGCTGGTACGTAATCACCCCCAACCCCTCCTCCTGCCCTTCGAACCTAATTTCCAAAAATATGATCTTAATTCAGAATGAAGTAACTATGAAGTAAAACTTAAAAGGACTTCCTTCTGAAGTTGCAAAGAGAATGACATTCAAAGAGTAGTTTTACCCTAATAATAACAATAATCACCCATTTCCTATAAGTCTCACCCTTCGCTTCACCCTGGGAGGACTCTGGCCCGAACCTCGGGATGAGATTCCTTTAAGGGGGAAGGCTGTGACACCCCAGTGTCACCTAGGGTTTATCTCAAATGCCAAACCAAGAACCATTATTTTATGTGAACCAAAGTAAGCATGAGCATCAAAATAACTTAAGTAATAAAGAATTCACCAAGTATATACTTAAAAGTATCATGATCAAAACGATTGAGTCCTTGAAAAGGGTAGAATGTGCAACCCTAATTAAAAACCCTAAGTGAGCCCCATGAACAAAATTCAAGAAAATAAGAAAAAGGGGATGAAAAGTTTAAAGTTATGACTTGAGCCAATTATAAAAATTGAAGTATATATAATGAGCAACAAGAAATGTTGAGAAAGCTTAGCCGAAATAACTCAAATAAAACCCCAAATCAAGCTTCTCATGTGGGGACTTAATGGGAATTTTGAATTTCAGAATTCAGAAATTCAGACCTTGAGCCAAAGATCAGGGATGTTCACCTTGATCCCTAACTCGAATCCTAATGGTCCCGTTGACAAAATTGTGTCTAACTAACCCCTCTGTCGTGTGCCAGAAGATGGCATTGGGACGTGAGCCCTAGACACAACAAAACCTTGGATTTGCCTCGGTTTTGGGCAGGGAGACAGACCGGATTTCCTGGCTCCATATCTCTGCAACCAGTAGGCAAAATCCTATGACCCCCACACAAGAATGGTAGCTTGTAGGGAGGAGAAGAGGTTTTGTGCACTGACCAAGGCGAGAGCAGGCTCGGATGAGCGACCACACGTGCCAGAACTTGGGCAGAACGCACGGGCACATGTGTTCGACCCTGGTCGGCACGCCAGAGCTCGCCCAACCCGCGCGCGCGCTCACCCCGGCGTCCGGTCAAGTCCGCCGCGCGCCCACGCCCTCGGTCGTGCCCGCCCGCGCCTATAAAGCCTCCCCGGGCGCACCTCACTTCGCCCCGCACTCACCCTCACCGGCCAGCCCCTTTTCCTTAGCTCCGGCGAGCTCAATTCCGCCCGCCATTGCCGCCAGAGCTTCGGCCACCGTGGCCAGCCCACTCCAGCCACCCTCAAGTCGAGCCAGTGCTTCGGCTAGCTCCGCCAGTAGCCCGTGAAGCTTGCCAAGCCCTCGGACCTGGCCAGACTTCACCGGAGGCCCGAGATCGACCTCACCGGACTTTGGTCTTCCGCCGCCGCGCGTGGACCGAGCTATCCAGTGAGTCTCCGCCCAATTCCTTGCGCTCATATCTTCTCTGGCATCCCGTGAACCTCCCTGACCCATCCAATTGAACTATCTCGCCGTGACCAGGCCGGACTCCTCGCCGCCGACGAGCATCCCCGCCTGCGCGCGTGGACCGACCAACTCCGACCATCTCCAACGGCGACCCGCACACCGTTGTGATCCCCGAGACTTCCCCTTCGTCCTCGACCACTTCACCGGAGCAATCTCGCCGTCGGTAAGCCCCTCCGCCCTTTCTTCCACCGCGGTTACTGTTTGAGGTAGAAGAAGGACCTCAGGTTAGGATTTGTAGAACCCGAGGGGTTTTCTGTAACGTCAGTGACTCATGTGAATAGTAGCTTAAGGACTGATCCGCGAAGAAAACTTAAAAACCCGCCAGGGACCCCAGTGCAAAGTGGATTTCCATTAAACCAATTCTGTTATTCTTTTTAAAATGACCAGAGAACTTAGAAAACCCATAACTTGATGAATTTTTCATAAAAAGTTGTCAAACCAATTTTGCTAGCTCTTGAATATTATGATCTATCATTTAAAAATGATAAACCCTATGCTTTTGTTCTAGATTTTAGAGTTTAAAATTAAAAACAGAAACCTACTAAACCTTGTTTAATTAGGGAAAATTAGTTTTTCTTCTGTGCTGAACTTAAGAAAATTTGTAGATGTTCAAACCTCATTTAGACACTGTTTAAAAATAATAGGAACCCCAGCATTGAAAAATATGATGTAGTTATTCCTTTAAAGCTATTTTGCCCAAAACTTAGAGAAAATCAGAAAGGCATTAGAAATTATTGAACAGTGATTAAGATTATTTTTCCTAGTTTACTTATGTAACAGAGAACCTAGGAAAAATACAGAGACCATTAATTTGGACCAGTTTAAATTAAAATGTTTTATTTAGCCTTATTTGGACTGAAAATCAATTATTAGAGCAGCAAAACTATAACCAAAATGAATAATAAAAATCCAGTGGACTTACAACCACCAAAGCCCCACTACAAAAATACAGAGCACCTCAGCCCAACTTTTTAAGTAAGGAAAATAAATACAAAGTGATAATAAGGCATTTTCCAAATAAATCATGAACAACCCCTATTAATGTGATAATGGGCAACCAAAAATTTGCTAAGTCCATGATGGGATAAACTACCAGAGAAAAATGCCAACCCATGAAAAAGAAGCAAACTCATACCAATTGCTAATGATTTAAGAGAAAGGCCATTTAATTCAAATGATGCATACCACCCCTTCCCTTAAGCAAAAAGAGGCCAAACTTCAGAATGATTGCTCTTGCACAAAACAAAAACTGAGAAAAATAAGCACTCTGTTGTTTGATGCTTTTCAAATATAGTGGTAGTAGAAAGCACCCATTTGGCTAGAAACTTGAGAAAACCATAGAAAAATAATTAAAAGGTATTAATGATTAGAAATTTGTATCAAGTCATGTTATAACACCTAAAAGCCAGCAAAAATAAGTTTTGGAGAATTGCCCACTGTTAAATAGTAGTTTTAGTTCAAAGCACCCCTTCTGCCCTAGAATTTAATAATTTTGTCCAGAGAAAACTATTCACTTTCTGATCCCCAAATTTTGAGACAGAGAAACACACACCAGTAACAAGCCACTGTAATTCTTGCAGAATTTTTGGAATTTTATAAAAGCAACTTGTAGTTCAAACCTACTCCAAAACAATAAAGAGAATAAAAGAAAAGGAAAGAAGAAATAAACCCCACCTCAATAAATCTAACTTGAGTACTTATCAATTCTCACTAAAACTTAAAAGGAATTCAGTAGAACCCCAAAAAAATTTAATCTACTTACCTTAGCTAAGTTTAAACCAATTTACCAAGTATACCACCCAAGGGTCTTACATAAGTAAAGTTAACCTTGTTTAACTCAAGAAAGATCATGCACCTTTAAAGTTGCGATTTCTAAAAGCACATGTCATATCATGCATATATCTTACGCATTGCATTCATTAGATTGTAATATTGCCGACGGAGAGTACGTGCTCATCCCCGAGCAAGGATCTGTCCAAGAGGAGGACCAGGAGCAGACTTCAGAGGCTGCTATTGAGGATCTCCCCGCAGCCCCAGCAATTGAAGGCAAGCCCCGGTTTTATGCATAACCTGTTAATTATGCTATTTTACTACACTTAATGCTTGTAGGATTGCAATGTGCACTTAAGTGTAGGAGTTGCTTGAAACCTCTAGTTGCATGAACTTAGGATTCCTTTTTGAGATGAATACTAGTATGCTAGGTCGAGTAGCTGCTTGCTAATCAGGATCTCGGTAGAAGTCGAGTGATTTTCTAGCGCTCGCGCGAGGTCAGGAATTGATTGTATTCATCTTGATAATGGGATATATGTTAGTCTATGGACTTGGATCCAGGGAGGATGCCTTGTCCATGAGACGGGAAAAATGAATTAAGGATTAATGTGTGGATACCCGAGTCAAGCTTTTGAACATACTAAGCACATGCCGGGAAAAATGGTAACTGGTAAACCTAGTACCTGAGTGAAGCCGGGCGCGGACTTTATCCCTCATGCGACTTGAGACTAGGTCTCCCATGCTAGCTATGGTGGGTACAAGTGCGGTCACTGCACGGCGGCAGCCAGGGTCAGTGGAGCATTGTATGCCAAGGCGGTGAGGCCTGGACGCGAACGGGGAATCGATGGGGACGGTTGTCATGTGTGGGGTCGGAGTACCCTGACATGCCGTGTGTTTAGGTTTACCTTGGAAGGTTAAAACTCGATTCGAATCGTCTGCTTCTCGCAGCTAATGAGACTGCTTGATTTCCTTGTACTGCATCGAGAAAGAAGTGAAATGTGGTTACATGAGATAACTTGTTGATTGAACTAAATGCTTGTTACCATGTATGCTTAGAAGGAGCAAATCTAGCTAAGTTAATGATGGTAGAATTTGAAAAGCTAAAAATTGATTTTAGAAACAGCTAGGACTTTTGGCAAACCAAACCCCTCAGCCAAACAGCTGCATAGTCTAGAGGTAGAGGAGTAGACTCCTCACACCGGTTAAGTCTAGCTGAGTATTAGTATACTCAGCCTTGCTTGTGGCACCATTTTTGCAGGTACCATTCAGGAAATGGTTGATGGTGTGACTTGGCCTACCACCCTGCCACCGGGTTGGACGGTCGAGTGGGATGTTGCTCCGGCAGGAGAGGAGCATGAGGAGTAGTGGGCTAGGCCTTGCCCATTTCCTCATTACCGACGACATCGATTATCCGCTGCACTTTATTTTGTGAACTTTAATTGCTACGCAAAAACTCCGGTTTATGTAATAACTCCGCACTTAATTTGAGGTTTCCTGTTTTATTGTATTTCTTCTGTGACTCACCTTCGAGTGAGATTGTGGAATTTGATCCTGGTTAAGTGGCTCTATCAGACTAGATCTGAAGGACTGACGGGTTATTCCGATTTAAGTGTGTTACGGCCCCTGAGGCGTGACTTAGGCACTTAAGCTGGAATAATTCGGGTGGTTCTGCCACAATAGGTCTGCTCTTTGCCAACCTCTCCTAACCTCCTAGATGTGTAAGATGTACTTCTGTTTGATGCCATGGCTCTTGACCCAGCCCCTTGGGTTGGTCATCGAAACAAGGATAGTCTCCCGGGACAGACCTGTATGGAGTTGCCCGGAGGTGATGCCTGCCGGAGCATGGCATGAATGTGCACAAGCGCATCAATATGATGTAGCCACTAAGCCCCCGAGTAATCTATTGATAATTGATTGGGGGTTTATTCAGTGCCCATGCAATTTAGGGGTGGACCCTTCTTGAGATGGTCGTCACGCACTGAGCGTGAGTCTGCTTAGTGCCAAACCGAGCGTAGTCTTGGGTGGTGATCCTTTGAGCGGGTCGTCTTCCAAGGGTGTGATCCTTGATATGCACGCATCTCCCCTCAAAAGGCCTTTCGAGGTCTCTTTGAGGGGGGCTACCATCCACCGACCTAGTTGACGCGGGGAAGGAGGTCGTCGAGCTATGAACGGGTTATCCAAGTGAGATTCGACCACCCTTCGATAGGGTTAGGTCTCAACGAGTGGTCCCACTAAGGGGCTCGACCTGCTAGGGGCATCTCACAGTCCTTATTTATTCGGTCATGTATCGGCCCTTTGGTCGACTGACCAAAGAAGGGACCCGTGGCCACCCCGTCAGCAGGATTACTGCAGGAGAATGTGAGGTGACCTTGGATTTGGGCACGAGCAAATGACCTATGGGTCGGTTACCTAGCTTGCGGCTCACTGGGAGCTTGCTCGATCCACCCCTCGCTCTATGTGAGAAGTTGGGATGAGCTTCGGTTTTTACCTAGTTGATATGAGGTAGTAATTGTGGTGGCGCGGTAAAAGAGGTGGCCATCGTGACGTCATTCAGCACGAGTGTCTTGATGGGACGTGAAACGACCCATTCATCGTATCATGTGCAAGTGGTGTGATGGTGTAATTAACCGCCTTGCTTGTTACTGGTGTACCCCCTGTGGTGGTGCACTTCTGAAGCCATGATCATACTAGAAAACGATCTTGAACACAACTCAAGATCAATGATTAGTGTTGGTCACTTGTTCTCAAATGCTACGAATTAAGAACAAGGCAACACAAATGTTAATGGTTAAAGACCTTCGTCCTTCGAAGCATTATCCCCCTTAGGATATAATGATCTTCAGACGAAGGTTATGAAGGACATACCTTCATCATCTCAATATGTAATGAAAAGCAGGAACATATGGGACATATATAAAGAATATGAATAATCATATCAAATCATTAGATTGTCTATATTCTTATTATATAATCATGAACGAACATTAATGATATTAAATTGTATTTATACCTTCGGCTTGACAGAAGGTAAGAATTCAAGAGTGACGTGCAAGTGAATACAAGTCGGCGTGAATAGTACAGGGGTACTGTTAATCGATTTATAGGAACGGGACGCAACCTGAACAAAATTACATTTATGCCCTTGACAACTAATCATAATCATGATACGAACTATCAAGGACTATGCGGTCTTTTCCTCTTTAAGTCGGTGCCACCCTTCGTCTCAAGCGTATCATCATGTCGAAGCTCTTTTGATTGTAGCTTCGGCATACAACTTCATGTCACGCCGGTTTGCATGTCATCTTGTCGAAGGTGTTTTTGCTTAGAGGACCTTCGGCGGACAAGAAGGGCCCCAACAATTAGTATTATACCCTCGGGGATCCTACTTTGTTATGCTCAATCTTTCAAATCATGTATCTGGAGCTTGCCAAGCAGAGTTTTAGGAACCAGCCCTTAAGTTTGGTCAAGGTCTGGACCTTTAGGGACCTAGTCTGAGGTACTAGGGTAGCTGTTCTTGGATGGAGGGTGTAGGCTTACGGTACAAAACCAGGCTAAGCGGCTACCCAGCTCTGGACCAACACCGAGAACGTGGTCCTTTCCCCTGGCTAGAGGTCCCTAGCAATTCGATCCCCGTTCAGTACCAAAGGGAGGGCAAACTAAGCGACAAGCTAGTTACGTGATCACAACAGAAGTCAGAAACCAGACAAAATAATATATGTAAATTAAAGCAGGAAAAGGGATTGAACCAAGAGCAAATTCTTCCTTTATAACTGGACACATAAGAGTTAGGTGATGGACGCCAGAGACCGAATTTACGAGGGCAGACCTCACCGAGCGAATCACAGGTAAATGTTACCCTATTACAAAGGAAGAGTTCACTCTCATGCTACCTTTTGGATGAATGGTGCGAGCACCCCGCTGCCACACCCGGTTTTGGGGGCAAAACCAAATGCATAGCATATGTGCCAGGATCCATTTTCCACACATATGTTGACGTCACAAGTGTATATATCAAAAGACAATGCAATAAAGGCGTAAAAGGGAGTAGAGTAACTTTATTACATCATACAGATAATAATATCTTAACAAGTATCGTTATCAAAGTACGACAGAATTAAACATGGACACTCTTCCACACGAAGGTGACTGGCGCATCTTTAGAATTAGCACTCGTCGACATCATCTGCAATGTCTTCATCATCACCCTCTAATCAAAATATTAGCAAGGGTGAGCTCACTTATGGTCGGGTCTCAGCAAGTGGGAAGAATAATGCAATGTTAACAAGGTAGGCTATGGATAAGCGGTAAGCATTTTAGTTGGTCAACATTTTATTAGCAACACCTGATTAGGAGTGTATCCCATCTAGCCTAGGTTGATCGGACCCATAAACACTTCCTAGGTGAATGGCTAGGGATCCACTATGAGGCTTTCACCAAATATCCTTAGTACAAAGCCACCTGCTAAGGTTTCCACATCAGTATTGATGGCCCTCTGGGCGAGGTAACTTAGCTAAGACTACCACCCCATGTTAACATGAGCTGCCACAAAACCACTATTGCCCCCTCTTTCCCATCTTTCAGGTAGGGTTGCTAAGCACTAAGTCTATAGAGCTAATTACCAAAGCCAGAGCCATTATAGCACTCGTGGTTGCACTGTTATTCTGGGTGGTCACTCCATGTTCCATTTAATACAAAATGACCTTGTTTAACCATTGAGTTAAAATCATAATAAAAACTTCATTTCTAGAACATTAGTATCACCAACGAGTGACATTATAGTTATCAAGTTGAGCAGTAGCACAAATTGCTAAGCATAGTATTTATCCCAGGATAATCAAGGAATAGGGTTAGTAATTCTAGGAAAATCATATTTAGGAAAATCCCATCAAATTATGCAAATATCTGAAAAGTAAACATTATTATATGCATTACTTGGTTACAAATAGAAATGAAGAGGGAGAATCCACTTGCCTTGCTCGTACGTGTCCTGTGGGTCGTTCTCGAACGAGTTTGGTTCATCTACCTCACAGTCAGCTTCTAACATCGATTCGCATATCGTACATACAAAATAATATATACACCAAATAAATAAATATACACCATTACATGGGTAACATTCACCATTACATAAACAATCACATATCACACAACTATACTTATAAATAATGTCTAAATCATAACTATTTTGTTAATCCACTAAATTTTCCACTTTGAGTTATCATTGGTGAAAATTATATGGGCATGTGACTACGAAGCTATTTTATCTAATATAGCATAGATAAAATGACTTAACAAATTTTACGGAATATTTTCTTTATGACTAATAATAGTCCTTTGGGTTTTATCCTTTCCTTTCTAAATAGAAATTATAGGTATTGCTAAAATATTTATTTATAAATCACATAACATTAATATTCTAATAATTAATGTAAATTACTAATTTCAGACTTCAATAAGATAAGCATGGTTATTTCGACATGAATGGATATTTTATTAATTATAAGTGATTAAGTGATATATGTACGAATACTTATATCTTATTTGTAAAAATTTATATTTTAACCTGACCGATAAGACGTGGCCTAGTACCTCTTTCATTTTCTATATTGGTAAAACTTATACTTAAACCACTATTAACATAATATCGTTTTATACGCTAAAATGAAGTTAGTCGCAAACGTTTCTAGTTCTACATCACAAAATTAAAGAATCGTGACATAACCTATTTATTTTTAGAATTAAAAAAATAATGTCCATATCCAAAATACTATTGCCAGGGTTGATTCACAATTATACGTATACTTCGGGGAGTAGCACGTAAGATTTTTGGACTTCTTTTAAAGACATTTGTAATGCAGAAAATACAGGAATAATTTACAGAAAATCGGAGGGCCAAAATGCAAAAATTCTTTTCTTCTACATTGAGCTTGTGCTCGCACGCAGGGAGCTCGACGTGGGAGAGGGGAGACGGGCTGGGAGGCTCGTCCGGGTACGGGCGGTTCAACCAGGATGGCATGGGAGAGAAGGGGGAGGCTTGTGCGAGTGGAGGGGAGAGAAGCAGGGGTCGACCGGTTCCATTTATAGGGAGAGGGGAGGAGGAGAAGAGCCGGGGAGGGAGTGAATGGAGCGCTGGTGAGAGCACCTAGAGGGGGGGGGTGAATAGGTGATCCTGTAAAACTTAAACTTATAGCCACAAAAACTTGTTAAGTGTTAGCACAATTATTGCCAAGTGGCTAGAGAGGAGTCAAAACACAATAACCACAAGAAATCAATCACAGAGATGACACGGTGGTTATCCCGTGGTTCGGCCAAGACCAACGCTTGCCTACTCCACGTTGTGGCGTCCCAACGGACGAGGGTTGCAATCAACCCCTCTCAAGCGGTCCAAAGACCCACTTGAATACCACGGTGTTTTGCTTGCTTTTTCTCAATCCCGTTTGCGAGGAATCTCCACAACTTGGAGCCTCTCGCCCTTACAATTGAAGTTCACAAAGAAACACAGAGCAAGGGTGGGAATGAGCAACGCACACAAGACTTCAAAAGATCAGAGCAACAACACGCACACAAGCAGCAACAAGAGCTCGCAACACAACTCAAAGAGTTCACAACTCCACAAGAGCTCTATATGCTATCACAATGAAACGAATGCGTGAGATTGATGTCTTGGTGCTTAGGAATGTTGTAGGAATGCTTGGTTTTCTCCTCCATGCGCCTAGGGGTCCCTTTTATAGCCCCAAGGCAGCTAGGAGCCGTTGAGAACAAATCTGGAAGGCCATCCTTGCCTTCTGTCGTCGGGCGCACCGGACAGTCCGGTGCACACCGGACACTGTCCGGTGCCCGATTTCTTTCCTTAACAGGCGCAGCCGACCGTTGCCGACTGTTGCAGATCTGGCGCACCGGACAGTCCGGTGCACACCGGACAGTCCGGTGCCTCCTTCTGACCGTTGTCCAGACCACGTGTCGCGCGCAGATTCCGCGGCCGACCGTTGGCTCGGCCGACCGTTGGCTCACCGGACAGTCCGGTGCACACCGGACAGTCCGGTGAATTTTAGCCGTACGCCGTCGGCAAATTCCCGAGAGCGGCGTCTTCAGGTCGAGGCAGCCTGGCGCACCGGACACTGTCCGGTGCATCACCGGACAGTCCGGTGCCCCAGACCGAAAAAGCCTGTTGGCTGTACACAGCCAACATTCTCCTTTTCTTCTTCTCTCTGTTTCTAACACTTAGACAAATATATTAGTACACAAAACCAATGTGCTAAGGCTTAGAAACATACCTTTACTTGTGATTTGCACTTTGTTCATCCATGGGCATAGATTCACCTTTAAGCACTTGTGTTGACACTCAATCACCAAAATACTTAGAAATGGCCCAAAGGCACATTTCCCTTTCAATCTCCCCCTTTTTGGTGATTTATGCCAACACAACATAAAGCAACTAGAACAAGTGCAAAATCACTTCAAATAGAACTCAAATCTATTTTGATTCATTTTTGGCATATATGGATCATCCTTTGCCACCACTCGGTTTGTTTTTGCAAATCAAACTCAAATCTCTATCTCTAAGTCAAACACACATGTTGAAGCATAAAGAGAGTCATTCCAAAAGAGATTGATCAAAGATTTCACAAACTCCCCCTTTTTCCCATAATCACTACTTCTCCCCACAAGAAGCCAACTTTTGACAAAAGAGACAATAAGAGAGTTTTGACAAAACAAAAAGCTCTATTTCACTATTTTCAAAATTTCTCAAGTGGTAGCTGATCCATTTATTGCTTTGGCCTTTATTTTCTCCCCCTTTGGCATCAAGCACCAAAACGGGATCAACTTTGGCCCTTTAACCCCATTGCCTCACCAAAATCTTCAATTAAGAGCAAATGGCAATAAGAGTTCATGAGATGGACTTGGAATAAGTTACCCTCTCATCGGAGTGCAGTGGAAGTCTTTCATGGTCCAAGTCCACATTTTCCCTTTCAATTCTCCTTTGAGACTAAATCAAGCAAACTCAAGCATATGGTTAGTCTCAAAGGGTCAAGTTGTGACACATCTCCCCCTAAACATGTGCATCACTTTGCAACAGACTTGTGAGGTCCAGGGAGTGTTTGTACAACTTGAGCACCACAATAAGCAACAAAATGCAGAATGAACATGATCAAAGGCATAAACACATGTATGCTACAATTCAATCCAAGTTCCGTGAATCTAAGACATTTAGCTCACTACGCAGCCTGCAAAAGGTCTTCTCATCTAGAGGCTTGGTAAAGATATCGGCTAGCTGGTTCTCGGTGCTAACATGAAACACTTCGATATCTCCCTTTTGCTGGTGGTCTCTCAAAAAGTGATGCAGGATGTCAATGTGCTTTGTGCGGCTGTGTTCAACAGGATTTTCCGCCATGCGGATAGCACTCTCATTATCACATAGGAGTGGGACTTTGCTCAGATTGTAGCCAAAGTCCCTGAGGGTTTGCCTCATCCAAAGTAGTTGCGCGCAACACTGTCCTGCGGCAACATACTCGGCCTCAGCGGTGGATAGGGCAACGGAGGTTTGTTTCTTAGATTTCCACGACACCAGGGACCTTCCTAAGAATTGGCACGTCCCCGATGTACTCTTCCTATCGACCTTACATCCAGCATAGTCGAAGTCTGAATATCCAATCAAGTCAAATGTAGACCCCTTTGGATACCAGAGCCCGAAGCAAGGCGTAGCAACTAAATATCTAAGGATTCGCTTCACCGCCACTAAGTGACACTCCTTAGGATCGGATTGAAATCTAGCACACATGCATACACTAAGCATAATATCTGGTCTACTAGCACATAGGTAAAGTAACGATCCTATCATTGACCGGTATGCTTTTTGATCAACGGACTTACCTCCTTTGTTGAGATCGGTGTGTCCGTCGGTTCCCATCGGAGTCTTTGCAGGCTTGGCGTCCTTCATCCCAAACCACTTCAGCAGATCTTGCGTGTACTTCGTTTGAGAGATGAAGGTGTCGTCCTTGAGTTGCTTCACTTGGAACCCAAGGAAGTAGTTCAACTCGCCCATCATTGACATCTCGAATTTCTGCGTCATCACCCTGCTAAACTCTTCACAAGACTTTTTATTAGTAGAACCAAATATTATGTCATCGACATAAATTTGGCACACAAACAAATCACCATCACATGTCTTAGTGAAAAGAGTTGGATCGGCTTTCCCAACCTTGAAAGCATTAGCAATTAAGAAATCTCTAAGGCATTCATACCATGCTCTTGGGGCTTGCTTAAGTCCATAGAGCGCCTTAGAGAGCTTACACACGTGGTCGGGGTACCGTTCATCCTCGAAGCCAGGGGGTTGCTCCACGTACACCTCCTCCTTTATTGGCCCGTTGAGGAAAGCGCTCTTCACATCCATTTGGTACAACCTGAAAGAATGGTGAGCGGCATATGCTAGCAAGATACGAATGGACTCTAGCCTAGCCACAGGAGCAAAAGTCTCCTCGAAATCCAAACCTGCGACTTGGGCATAACCTTTTGCCACAAGTCGAGCCTTGTTCCTCGTCACCACCCCGTGCTCGTCCTGTTTGTTGCGGAACACCCACTTGGTTCCCACAATATTCTGCTTGGGACGAGGCACCAGTGTCCAAACTTCATTGCGCTTGAAGTTATTGAGCTCCTCTTGCATGGCCAACACCCAGTCCGGATCTAGCAGGGCCTCTTCTACCCTGAAGGGCTCAATAGAAGAGACAAAGGAGTAATGTTCACAAAAATTAACTAATCGAGACCGAGTAGTTACTCCCTTGCTAATGTCACCCAGAATTTGGTCGACGGGATGATCCCTTTGAATCATCGCTCGAACTTGGGTAGGAGGTGCCGGTTCCGCTTCTTCCTCCATCACATGATCATCTTGTGCTCCCCCTTGATCACACGCCTCCTGTTGGTGAACCTGTTCATCGTCTTGAGTTGGGGGATGCACCGTTGTCGAGGAAGAAGTTTGATCTTGTTCATCATGTTCCTGTGGCCGAACTTCTCCAATCGCCATGGTTCGTATAGCTGCCGTCGGAACATCTTCTTCATCTACATCATCACAATCAACAACTTGCTCTCTTGGAGAGCCATTAGTCTCATCAAATACAACGTCGCTAGAGACTTCAACCAAACCCGATGATTTGTTGAAGACTCTATATGCCTTTGTACTTGAGTCATAACCTAACAAAAACCCTTCTACAGCTTTGGGAGCAAATTTAGAATTTCTACCCTTCTTCACTAGAATGTAGCACTTGCTCCCAAATACACGAAAGTAAGATACATTGGGTTTGTTACCGGTTAGTAGCTCATATGACGTCTTCTTGAGGAGACGATGAAGGTAGACCCCGTTGATGGCGTGGCAAGCCGTGTTCACGGCTTCCGTCCAAAAGCACTCGGGGGTCTTGAACTCTCCTAGCATCGTCCTCGCCATATCGATGAGCGTCCTGTTCTTCCTCTCTACCACACCATTTTGCTGTGGTGTGTAGGGAGCGGAGAACTCGTGCTTGATCCCTTCCTCTTCAAGGAACTCCTCCACTTGAAGGTTCTTGAACTCGGACCCATTGTCGCTCCTTATCTTCTTCACTTTGAGCTCAAACTCATTTTGAGCTCTCCTGAGGAAGCGCTTGAGGGTCCCTTGGGTTTCAGACTTATCCTGCAAAAAGAACACCCAAGTGAAGCGGGAAAAGTCATCAACAATAACTAGACCATACTTACTTCCTCCTATGCTCAGATAGGCGACGGGTCCGAAGAGGTCCATATGTAGCAGCTCCAGAGGTCTTGAAGTGGTCATCACATTCTTGCTGTGATGTGCTCCTCCCACTTGTTTACCTGCTTGACAAGCTGCACAAGGTCTATCCTTTTCGAATTGCACGTTAGTCAAACCTATCACGTGTTCTCCCTTTAGAAGCTTGTGAAGGTTCTTCATCCCCACATGTGCTAAGCGGCGATGCCACAGCCAGCCCATGCTAGTCTTAGCTATTAAGCATGCATCTAGACCGGCCTCTTCTTTTGCAAAATCAACTAAATAAAGTTTGCCGTCTAATACACCCTTAAAAGCTAGTGAACCATCACTTCTTCTAAAGACAGACACATCTACATTTGTAAATAGACAGTTATACCCCATGTTGCATAATTGACTAACAGATAGCAAATTATAACCAAGAGACTCTATTAAAAACACATTAGAGATAGAGTGCTCATTAGAAATTGCAATTTTACCTAACCCTTTTACCTTGCCTTGATTCCCATCACCGAATACAATTGAATCTTGGGAATCCTTATTCTTGACGTAGGAGGTGAACATCTTCTTCTCCCCCGTCATATGGTTTGTGCATCCGCTATCAATAATCCAGCTTGAACCCCCGGATGCATAAACCTGCAAGGCAAATTTAGGCTTGGGACTTAGGTACCCAACTCATGTTGGGTCCTACAAGGTTAGTGCAAATATCCTTAGGGACCCAAATGCAAGTTTTGTCTCCCTTGCATTTTGCCCCTAACTTCCTAGCAATTATCTTTCTATCCTTTCTACAAATTGCAAAGGAAGCATTCAAAGCATGATATATTGTAGAAGGCTCATTAACTCTCCTAGGAATATTAACAACATTTCTCCTAGGCATATTATGAACAACATCCCTTCTACCAACATTTCTATCATGCACATATGAAGAACTAGAAGCAAACATAGCATGAGAAAAATCATCGTACGCATTATAACTCCTATAAGCATTTCTAGTTTGTCTCCTATCATGATACAAAAAGGCATGGTTCTTTTTAGCACTAGTAGCCATAGGGGCCTTCCCTTTCTCCTTAGCGGGAATGGGAGCCTTATGGCTTGTTAAGTTCTTGACTTCTCTCTTGAAGCCAAGCCCATCCTTAATTGAGGGGTGTCTACCAACCGTGTAGGCATCCCTCGCAAATTTTAGTTTATCAAAATTACTCTTGCTAGTCTTAAGTTGAGCATTAAGACTAGCTAATTCATCATTCAATTTTGAAATAGAAACTAAGTGTTCGCTACAAGCATTAATATCAATATCCTTACACCTAGTGCAAATTTCAACATATTCAACACAAGAGTTGGATTTATTTGCTTCTACTAGTTTAGCATTTAAATCATCGTTTATGCTCTTTAAGTTAGAAATAGAATCATGGCATGTTGACACTTCACAAGCCAGCATTTCATTCCTCTTAATTTCTAATACAAGGGATTTTTGAGCCTCTACAAACTTATCATGTTCTTCATACAACAAATCCTCTTGCTTTTCTAAAAGTATATTCTTTTCATTCAAGGCATCAATTAATTCATTAATTTTGTCTATCTTAGATCTATCTAAGCCCTTGAACAAACATGAATAATCTACTTCATCCTCATCACTAGATTCGTCCTCATTTGAAGAAGCATAGGTAGAGTTGCGAGTACATACCTTCTTCTCCCTTGCCATAAGGCATGTGTGACGCTCGTTGGGGAAGAGGGTTGATTTGTTGAAGGCGGTGGCGGCGAGTCCTTCATTGTCGGAGTCGGAGGAGGAGCAATCCGAATCCCACTCCTTTCCGATATGTGCCTCGCCCTTGGCCTTCTTGTAATGCTTCTTCTTTTCCCTCTTGTCCCCTTTTTCCTGGTCACTTTCATTATCGGGACAGTTAGCAATGAAATGACCAATCTTACCACATTTGAAGCATGAGCGCTTCTCCTTTGTCTTGGTCTTGCTTGGCTGTCCCTTGCGACCTTTAAGCGCCGTCTTGAAGCGCTTAATGATGAGGGCCATCTCCTCATTATTTAGCCCGGCCGCCTCAACTTGCGCCACCTTGCTTGGTAGCGCCTCCTTGCTCCTTATTGCCTTGAGAGCAATGGGTTGAGGCTCATGAATAGGACCGTTCAACGCGTCGTCCACGTATCTTGCCTCCTTAATCATCATTCGCCCGCTTATGAATTTTCCAAGAACTTCTTCGGGCGACATTTTGGTGTACCTGGGATTCTCACGAATATTATTCACCAAATGAGGATCAAGAACGGTAAAGGACCTTAGCATTAGGCGGACGACGTCGTGGTCCGTCCATCGCGTGCTTCCATAGCTCCTTATCTTGTTGACAAGGGTTTTGAGCCGGTTGTATGTTTGGGTTGGCTCCTCCCCCCTTATCATAGCGAATCTTCCAAGTTCGCCCTCCACCAACTCCATCTTGGTGAGCATGGTGACGTCGTTGCCCTCGTGAGAGACCTTGAGGGTGTCCCATATCTGCTTGGCATTGTCCAAGCCGCTCACCTTATTGTATTTTTCCCTGCACAAAGATGCTAAAAGAACAGTAGTAGCTTGTGCATTTCTATGGATTTGTTCATTTATAAGCATAGGACTATCCGAGCTATCAAATTTCATTCCATTCTCTACAATCTCCCATATGCTTGGATGAAGAGAGAATAAGTGACTACGCATTTTGTGACTCCAAAATCCGTAGTCCTCCCCATCGAAGTGTGGAGGTTTGCCAAGAGGAATGGAAAGCAAATGCGAATTCGAATTATGTGGAATACGAGAATAATCAAATGAAAAGTTCGAATTGACCGTCTTCCTGTAGTCGTTGTCGTCGTCCTTTTGGGAAGAGGAAGATTCGTCGCTGTCGTAGTAGACAATCTCCTTGATGCGTCTTGTCTTCTTCTTCTTCCCATCTTTTCGTCTATGACCCGAGCCCGAGTCGTTGGACTTGTCATCCTTTGGCTCGTTGACGAAGGACTCCTTCTCCTTATCGTTGATCACGATTCCCTTCCCCTTAGGATCCATCTCTTCGGGCGGTTAGTCCCTTTCTTGAAGAGAACGGCTCCGATACCAATTGAGAGCACCTAGAGGGGGGGTGAATAGGTGATCCTGTAAAACTTAAACTTATAGCCACAAAAACTTGTTAAGTGTTAGCACAATTATTGCCAAGTGGCTAGAGAGGAGTCAAAACACAATAACCACAAGAAATCAATCACAGAGATGGCACGGTGGTTATCCCGTGGTTCGGCCAAGACCAACGCTTGCCTACTCCACGTTGTGGCGTCCCAACGGACGAGGGTTGCAATCAACCCCTCTCAAGCGGTCCAAAGACCCACTTGAATACCACGGTGTTTTGCTTGCTTTTTCTCAATCCCGTTTGCGAGGAATCTCCACAACTTGGAGCCTCTCGCCCTTACAATTGAAGTTCACAAAGAAACACAGAGCAAGGGTGGGAATGAGCAACGCACACAAGACTTCAAAAGATCAGAGCAACAACACGCACACAAGCAGCAACAAGAGCTCGCAACACAACTCAAAGAGTTCACAACTCCACAAGAGCTCTATATGCTATCACAATGAAACGAATGCGTGAGATTGATGTCTTGGTGCTTAGGAATGTTGTAGGAATGCTTGGTTTTCTCCTCCATGCGCCTAGGGGTCCCTTTTATAGCCCCAAGGCAGCTAGGAGCCGTTGAGAACAAATCTGGAAGGCCATCCTTGCCTTCTGTCGTCGGGCGCACCGGACAGTCCGGTGCACACCGGACACTGTCCGGTGCCCGATTTCTTTCCTTAACAGGCGCAACCGACCGTTGTCGACTGTTGCAGATCTGGCGCACCGGACAGTCCGGTGCACACCGGACAGTCCGGTGCCTCCTTCCGACCGTTGTCCAGACCACGTGTCGCGCGCAGATTCTGCGGCCGACCGTTGGCTCGGCCGACCGTTGGCTCACCGGACAGTCCGGTGCACACCGGACAGTCCGGTGAATTTTAGTCGTACGCCGTCGGCAAATTCCCGAGAGCGGCGTCTTCAGGTCGAGGCAGCCTGGCGCACCGGACACTGTCCGGTGCATCACCGGACAGTCCGGTGCCCCAGACCGAAACAGCCTGTTGGCTGTACACAGCCAACATTCTCCTTTTCTTCTTCTCTCTGTTTCTAACACTTAGACAAATATATTAGTACACAAAACCAATGTGCTAAGGCTTAGAAACATACCTTTACTTGTGATTTGCACTTTGTTCATCCATGGGCATAGATTCACCTTTAAGCACTTGTGTTGACACTCAATCACCAAAATACTTAGAAATGGCCCAAAGGCACATTTCCCTTTCAGCTGGCGACCATTAATGCCATCAATGGCGGCCTCCATAATGGAGAGGAAATGGGGAGGGGGAGAGGGGAAATGACCATCCGTTACTGCGTAGGGAGATGAGAGGTCGAGGCGGTGGTTCGGCCGGGGGCGCGAGGACACGCCTAGCGCGAGAAAGATGAGCGCGGGGCCGGGCTGGCCCACGCGCAATGAGTGAGGGTGTGGGGGAAGTGGGGAGCGCGCGGCTGGGCTTCTGGTGGGCTGAAATGGCCTAGCCGATTAGGGTTTCAATTTTTTCTTCTTTTTTTTCTTTTTTTCATTAGAAATATAAATAAATATATTTTTAAATATTTCTAAAAATCATAATAATTATACCAAAACTATTTACAACTAAAATACTAATTTTTGGACCAATGTTTTTATATTAATTAATTGGGCTTTTAATATAAAAGAAACTCTACGAAACAACCATAAATCAAATATGAGAAAACAAAAATTATTCTAAAGGCAAATAAAATCAAACACTTGAAGAAAAATTCTTTACTATTATTACTACTAATATTCTAAATTTATTATTTTTAGTTGATGGTTTTGAGGTGTTACACCCGCCAACTGCCCGAGCGACGACAGGCGTCATGCTTCTTTGATTAGGCGGCGACTTGGGCCGTCCTCATAGGTGTCGAGGGTGGAGCCTCGCAGGTCTTTGGCGTTGCCCTTGAAACCCCTACCGCACGGTGTCGGCGTCCCGTCTGGGATGCTATCGGAGTGGACGAGGCGGGGTTCACCAGTGGTGTTGGCGAGGAAGTCAAAATAGTCGAACTTGATGCTGCTCCCAGGGGCGAAGGTTTCGCCCTAGTAGAAGCTGATGAACTCGCCATCATAGTGAAAAAACGTCGCTTGGCACGCTTGTGGTCTCCTACCTGGTGCGCCAACTGTCGTGGTTTTGGAAACCGGGGGACAATGAGATTTGTGTTCGACAGGGGTGCTAGCATGGGCTCACTCGGAACTGTGAGCCACATGGGGCTCGAAGGTGGATCTGAGATAGGGGTTATACTGGTTCAGTCTTGCGCCCCAGTCCAGTGTAGTGCTGGTCGTAGTATTGCTTCGAGCATGTTACAATTGAGTGCTTGTGTGGTCATGTGCCTCTCCGAAGGAGGAGGGGGCCCTGCCCTTTTATATATTAAGGGTACGACCTTACAATGGGACTTGTATTCTACTATAGAGAAAGAGAGAGAAAGAGAGAGAGAAATAGAAAGAGAAAGAGAAAGAAAGAGAGAGGGTGAGGGAGATCTACTCCCCGGGTTGTCATGGTGGGTCCTCGGAAAGGTCATGTGTAGCCATACTCCTAGTATGGCTTCGTCTATTACTCTAGCTCCAGTAGTGAGTCCATCGTTGATGTCTTTGTTGTGGTGCGCGGCGAGTCCCACGGATCAGTCTCATGGTGCGGTCGTACGCAGCGTGGCTTCTCCTATCGTCAAGAGCCCTACGTTACCTGTCAACATGCGTAGGCGTACACTCGGTATGGCACGTTGTCCCGTCCTTCCGATGTATGGGTCATTCTAGTGACCCCAACCCCCATTGAGTGTGTTGTGCGCATGTTCGGGCGTGGCTCAATTGTGACGCGTCCCATCATAGCTGTCATGGATCAGTAGCGCTGGACTCAGCTCTTTGACTCGTTGAGTTGCTCTACAATGAGTTGGTGGGAGAGTTGGTCGGCTGGTCCTCTTGCAGAGTTGGTCGGCTTCGGGAGCATCGCCCAAGATGCCCTCGGGCGAGTCAGAGAGTTGGTCGGTTGGTCCACCTCGTAGAGCTGGTCGGCGGAGTCAGGCACCTTCTGGAGCACCGCCCGAGATGCCCTCAGGCGAGTCAGAGAGTTGGTCGGTCGATCTGCCTCGCAAAGTTAGTCGGCGAAGTCGGGCACCTTCCGGAGCATCGCCCGAGATTCCTTGGGCAAGTCGTTAATGCGCTGCTCGTCTTAGGTTGGCCTCGGGCAAGCCGTGACTGTGTCTCCCACCCTGTGATGGCCTCGAGCGAGCCGTGACTTTGTGTCCCACCCGAGGATGGCCTCGGGTGAGCATTGACTACGTCTGCTTGCCTCAAGGTTGGCCTCCTTCTCACCTAGCGAATACTTGGTCGAGGTTTATGGGCCTTTGTGATATCCTGGCCTCTGGGATGGTGATATCCTGGCCCAAGACTTAATAGAATTAATAGAGTATCCATACAAATGAGGTGCATCTTCTTTTTCAGTAACATATCTTGTAAGAACCTCCAAGTTAAGCATGCTTGGCTTGGAGCAATTTGGGATGGGTGATCGACCGGGAAGTTTTCTCGGGTGCGCATGAGTGAGGACAAAGTGCGCACAAAAGTCTCGTGTTGGTCTATGAGGACAATATATGATTCTAGAGAGCTACCAGGAGTAAGTACCACCGGTCTGGGAGTGGACTAGGTGTTACAAGTGGTATCAGAGCCGACGCTCGCGGTTTCACGGCTGTGTGTAGGTTAGGGGTTCGGGTATATGGTGCATGGAGCATGTGGGTCCAGAGTGGTCACATGGCATGGCATATGACGACACTAGAAATACAGACGTGGCCAAGAGGGCAGGCTCCTGGATTGGGGTTGATCGACAAGGATGTCGGTCTTCTAAGGGGGTGGATTGTGATATCCTGGCCCTTGAGATGGTGATATCCTGGCCCAAGGCTTAATAGAATTATTAGAGTATCCATACAAACGAGGTGCATCTTATTTTCGGAATCCTATCTCGTAAGAACCTCCAAGTATAGCGTGCTTGGCTTGGAGCAATTTGGGATGGGTGATCGACCAGGAAGTTTTCTCGGGTGTGATGAGTGAGGACAAAGTGCGCACAAAAGGCTCGTGTTGGTCTATGGGGACAATATATGATTCTAGAGAGCTGCCAGGAGTAAGTATCATCGGTCCGGGAGTGGACGGGGTGTTACAGCCTTGCCTTGGGTACCCCGTTCCTTGGTACCCGACATCATCCATTTCCTCACGAGTAGTGTGGGCGGGGTCAATTGTGTCTATCTCTAAGACGAGGCTGGACTCTTCGGCAAATTTTTCGTGCCCCGATGATCCCCCCTCCTTCGGTGCCTTTTCCCTCATCTTTCTCCTCCTCTAATGATGATACCCCAAAAACAACATCTGTAATACTTTGAATGCGTAGGCTATCCACTTCTTTCTTAGAAAAGGGATACTTGCCCTTCGCAGCTTCCGAAGTCTAGCCACCTTCATCGGTGCTCTTTGTAGTCATCAATAATCTGCTCAGTTTTGGTCCCAAGGGACTTAGAGTGGAAAATAGCAGCGGTTGGGTCATTCCTTATGGATTTGTGTACAACGCAATGACGAAGTAGTAGCGGCTTTTCCTTTTCCTTGTTCTTGTGAATCCTCTTCTTAGAAATTTTAGCCTTTTCTTCTTTAGAGATGTAGCTTTACCCGAAGGTGACCCTTCGTCATATTTAGATTAGTCATCTTTCGTATCATCATTGGCAGTCTTCCTTACCTTTCCCCACTGCTTTTTGTGGCTCTCTTCCTTTTTCCCCAACTTCGGTGCTAGTTACAGGATTCCTGTAATCAGGGCATTCAAACGCTATGGCATTTATAAGTTTGTTTATCCTAATCTTTCCCTACTTCTTGAAGGTGGATGACATATCTTCGTGTTCCCTCACAAGATAGTTTCCAACAATCTCATTGCACCTTTCTTCTATTAATTTCAGCCACCCCGAGAAAGGGACTTTGTACGAAGCTTGTTCCTTGAACTCAAATGCTAATGTGACAAGCTCATCTTCATTCGATAGCTTCCATCCGGTTCGGGTGGGAAAAATTTTGTAAGCAAGTGCTTCTTGAATCTGGTCCCGAGAGCCGATTCTCTTGGCGATCGTGTTGAAAATTTTGTAACACTTTTCGGTAGCTTTGCCCATGTCACACTTTGGTGTCTTCAGACTGAAGCTAGTCCTCAAAGGACACACAAACATGATTTTGGAATCCTCACCATGTTCATAGTCTACTTCCATGTAGAACCATTCCTTCGTCTAGTCCCCATGCCGCTTCTTTCGGTACGCAAGAACCGGGGCAACAGTGTCTTTGCGATACACAAAATTGTAACACCTGAAGTTGTTGTGGAGGCTATCCGGTGCTCTAGCCTTCGTCTGGTAATTTAAATCATGAACTCTGCAAAATGCATCAACTTCGGTGCGACCACCTTGGCTTCGTATAGCCCAAATAAAAATGCCAAGGTGAACTATAGTGTTTGGTGTTAGCTGATGCATGTATACATGGTACTTTTGCAATATTTTCGCAATCAACTGATACATTGGCAGCCGAAGTCCAGCCTTAAAGAAGCTTTTGTAGACGACAACTTCATCTTTCTTGGGGTTCAGAGTCGTCTCTTCTCTAGGAAGTCGTACGTTTACCTTGTTGCTAAAATAACCAAGCTTCTTCATTGTTTGCAAATCTTTTTCCTTCAGAATGGATTGGCCTATCTCAATGTAGCTTGGTTTCGATGGCTTATCTTTGGGCAACTCCTCTGTAGGCTTCATTGATGACAAAGCCTTCATGGCTGCAGAAATCGGCAAAGTATCTTGGAGCACCTCTGAAGAAGTCAAAGTGGTCAGCCTAGCAGTTGAGTGAATTCTAGCCATCTAGGGAATTTTTACCTGAAGATGTTTGGCCAATACTATTCTTCGAAGCGGTAGTGGAGGAAGAGCTTCGGAGCCACATAAAATTTTGGTAGCAGGTGGTTGAGGGAAGTAAATGTGACTACCCCACCCGCTTCGTCACATTTATACGGAAAATTCGCGTGCGTGGATGACAGCGCTTCCACCTTCTCATGTCTAGTGGAGCACGAGTTTGCCTTCATTTGTACTGAAGTATTTGTTTAACCTTTTCCATAACGAGCTTCAGAAAAGTGTTTTCGGACCTTCGAGACAAGGCCTCCCAGATATATTTTTGCATTACGAGCTCGTTATGAAAAAAATGAACTCATCCCACAATGAGCTACTGTTGGGGCCTACTTTGCCGAAGATAGTCAAAACACCTAACCTTCGGCATAAGAAAATGTGTTGCAGGCACATAACGAAGTGTGCACGAAGATGGCCTTCAGCCGAAGCAGCCTGCAAAGAGGCTTCGGCTGCACTCATGTGTTGAAAGGTGTAAGCCGATGTCCCTATCTTCAGCGTGGCAAAGGCTTCACATGTAAAGTGACGAAGGGGAAGAAGTCGAAGACTTGCGTAGCAAGAAAGAAAGACAAAAGACGATGATGCCCATGTACTATATGTAAATCATACTTGTAAACTTTGTAGGCATGCCTGTAACATATGAAGTTGTACATCTCTCCTATAAATAGGTGAACAACGTCATGCATAAATTCACCTTTTGGTGAACCCTAAGCTTCGTCTTTCTTAGCCTTCGAAATATCTTCGAGTTGTCTCGCTTGTGAAGCTAAATGTACGCCTGTAAATTTATAATATATGGAGAAAAATAGAATGAAGAGTGCTAAGGCATATGATATGAGTAACAAACTTTATCCTTCGTCACATTTTCTTGCATTTTTAATTCGTCTTCATTCCCTCTATTTTACATTCTCCTTAGGTCACCCTTTTAAGAAGATGTAATGAAAAGGAGAAGGTTGTCACTCTCTAACTTGTGTTGTCTTAGTTTTGATACCATATAGTAATCAAAAGTAAGTGACCAATAAATACTTTTGAGACCTGCTTTACATTATTACTGTACAAAGAAAGAACTGGATTCTAAACTCTTTCTTCCTCAATCAGACGATCGTTTAGTCGTTTCCTTTCAAATACTCAAATTTTCTTTTGTGGCCGAAAACCTCTTCATGTTCCTCCGCAATTTTGGTACGAAAGCTCCACAATGAAAAATAGGTGACTTCTTTGCACCAGGCCTCCAGGGATCGGTTCCTTGATCGTAAGAATTCTCCTACATCAACATCACGGGTTCATCCATCCATTACATGTACTTCCTTCTTATAGCTTTGGTAGGCAACAGTTGGTAGTCGGCGGCAATGTGCAGGGATTGATTGTGACAAAGGATGCTGCCAGTAGGCACCGCTAGCTGATAGCGAACGCAGAATTTTACCAGCTGGCCCGGTGCATGAATCTGTTGACATTTTGGTAGATGGAGAATACTGATCGGCCTTTCCCGCTTCCTCCTTAGTGCGGTAGTCTGTTCCTTGTGGCACTTTCTTTTGTCGTGTTTTGCATTAAAGACGATCTGGCAAGGTTTTACGTCTGTTTGATTTGCTGTCTAACACGTCGTAACATAATTAACTTTTCTGTCTAATGTTCTATTCAAGCGATTAAGATAGATAAATTGTGGCGTCTTATGTAGGAAACAAAGCAGCCCTGATAACGCTACTTTATTTTGTAGTGGAATATTTAGCATGAAATGGCCACAATCATTTCACGGTAGTATACAGCAGTCCTAATTTGAGAAAATAAAAAAGCTAATAACCCAATATATCGTGGCATGGCACTTCATTTTCCTGTGCTAGACTGAAGACTGCATTGTCAGCCGTCCAAAGTGATGCATGTGAACCTACATATCTAGCTATTTTTATTCGATGATATTGACTGGTTAATTTTCTAAGTCTGGTACTACGTTACGATGATTGGCTGACCAGAAGATGAAACAAAAATTAGGATCCTTCATTTTGAAGGAATTAAAATATACTTAATAGAGTAGATTGTTTGGTTTGCAATTTGACATTTACTTAATAGAGGGTTAGAAATTGATTTTATGTATCATTAGTATATGTTTGTACTTTGCAACTAATTACATGCTCATCGGCTCTCCCTTCTATTGTAGAAATGTAGTATATAATATCCCCTTATGGCCAACAATAATATACAATTATATTTTATATAAAACCATATTAGCTTAATTGATTTGTCTAAATTACGATTATTATAATAGAATCCAACTTCAATGGTCGAAATGGGGGCGAAGGGAAATCTTACAAGAAACAATTACATTTAATATGGATATGCGACTTATAATTTATTTTATCAAATTAAATAAATTTTAGAAATGAATTTAACGCTTCGGGCCATCCGCCTATGTGGGGTTGTGAGGACATTCAGGGTCCTCGGTAGCTATCCGAGCTATCAGGACCATCGAGGCATACCATGACTGTGACCTTATTGTATAGATGGATTTGTTTAAGCACTCGAGATGGTTAATAAAGAAGATAATGCATGGAATGATAGCCGAGTTGTCAAGACCATCGAGGCATGGCATGACATTGTCCATGACCTTGCTGTATACGTGAGTTTGTTTTGCAACTTGAATCGGTTAATGAGGAAGATATTGGTTGGATTGATAGATGTGTAATAGACATGTAATATGGGAAGTCATGGGTGGACAATATTGTCTTTCCATGTTCTTGTAACTCCAGCTATTCTATCCTTCGGCACGTACGAAAGGGCACACAACAATAAAAGATCACCTCTCACTTCTCGGTCGTGTTGTATCTAAGTCTCCCCAGAGTGTTGGGAGAGCAGCCTTCGTAACCGTCGTCTGGACCTGTGACAGATATGTTGGTGATCAAGCTTTTATGGAGCATTTCTACAACAACACATTGATTGTTGTCTTCTTTTCAATGCTTCCTTAGATTGCCTTCCTCTTCATCTTGGTGGTCGCCAGAGAGATGATTATGAATTGTCTACTCCGCAACTTCAAGCAACACATGATGTCGACTCATGTGAATAGAGCCACCAATGCCTTAAGCATGAGTGTCTCCGTTAGGTTTATTTTACTCTTGAATTTGTTAAATTCAATAGATTTTTGGTTATTGTTGGTGTGGTTTTGCATATATGCATCATCTACTATTGCAATTAGTAGTATTACATATTTACACATATATATTGTCGCGAAATTGCTATGTTATTTTAGTATTATATTAAACATGAAATTGTGTAAATTCCTAACAATCTGAAAACCTAAATTAGGCAATTTTATGTTAGCGGTTTTGCAAACACAAGGTTGATATGTGTCATTATGATTCGGGTTGTGATGAAAGATTGTCAACAAGTGTAGCTTCTTGGGTTAAGTTGGGTGAACTAACCGGGGGCGTGAGTGTGTTAGTGCAACATGTCTTTTGGCTTGTGGTCCGCATGTGTGGAGTCCGGAGGTGGTGGTCGACGGAGAAGGTGAAGGTCACACAGATTCGTACCGATGGACTAGGAGCGACGAAGGATGAGCGCTAAGTCTTGACCGAGGGACTGGAGAAGTTGGGTGACTATCCGTGGTGATTGACACCTAGGGACATCGAAAGGCGCAAGGACATGGGGAAGCGGATCATGTTGCCGACGACGTTACAGACCGGTGAGACACATGTCTAAGATGTGGGGGACACGTATGGAGTACACTATCCGCGAGGTTTCGGTGGCTGATCCTCAAAACCAACTATCATGACCGTTCACAAGATTCATCGGGTTTTGGCCTCAAAACCTAGCAATACGGTTCCGGAGGGAATTGGAGGCTAGGGGTGATGCTACATTGTAGTTTGTGAATGCACATGCACCCCAAAAATCTAAAGTAAGTTATTATAGTCAATTTTTTACCATGTATGCATCACCCACATCTCATACATATGCACCCACAAGAGAGGTGCACCTCTTATATTTGCTCTAGATTCGCCGTAGTTGAAGGCAACACGTGGCATCATCGTGGAGGGTGCTCAAGGTGAAGTAACTTCGTGAAGACTATGCGATCGTTAGATCAAAATTTTAGGAGTTGGTCAATTTCGTCGTGGTTGAGTGGATAGACACTATGTATCTAGGAGTAGTTTAGTAAAGAGGAATAACCCTCTATAAAAAGGAGGGGATGATTGAACCATTCAACCATGCCTTTTAGCATTTTATTTTCATCACTTAGTTTGTAATGTCCATTTTTGCTCTCATGTTTTAGGAGACAGTTAGATGCCAAGAACCATGGCATCTAAGTTCATGAAATTTTGAGGAAGTATGGCTGTAACTACACTTTGACCTCTAGGTTTTTCGTTTCATATCAAATCTAATGGTGTTTGATCTCGAGTTGTTTGTCTCCTTTCTACCCCTCTAGTTTGAGTTTTGAGTTGATCTTTGCATTCACAAGTTTGGGAAGTGTTTTGGGGTTAATCTCTGATTTAGAAATTGTTCTGGATTCATTACAACCTCTGGTATTAGCTGGTCTTACTCATAGGTAAGTTTTCTAACAGATTTGCTCTTTTGAAAACCCCATCTCAAGTTTGAGTTTTTGGATCTGACTTTAATGTTTTCATCTTTTTGGGTTCAAATTTTGTGTACACCTTTGAAACTCCCTTGTGAAGGTGTCTACAAAATTTTAGTTCAATCGAAGTCTGTTTGGATTGATTTTGCATTTTAGAACTTCAATTCAAGATGATGAAAACATTGTGAGTAAGCGGCACGGTTTTAAGTCGTTTATAATTTTTCGGTGTCTGTTTTGCAATTTATCTATTTTGTTGGACTTGTGTGTGTCCTAGAAACATTTTGAAAGAATGAAATCACTGGTTGGTTGATTTGTTTTTGGTTTGAGCAATTCTTTGAAATCCAAAGAGTTAAGCGCACATTTTCTCGAGTTTGAAATATATTCTCTTGCAATGGTATTTCTAGTCGGTTCAAGTGCTTTGTTGTGTTCTCCGCTCATCATCAAGAACATTTAGCCACTAGTTGGTGCTTCCACATCTCTTGTATGTTATTTGAAGTTTTGGAGGTTAGGGGTAATACTAGGAAGCAAGTCAAGAGTGTTTTAGCACATAAATTTTTATTGGCTCCCATTCAACCCCCTTGGGTTGCCTGATTTGATCAGTTAGGTTTTTCCTGCTGCATTAATAGCTAAGCAAATTTAAGGGACTTTTTACAAGAGATGGCATGGTAAGATGATTATGTGGTTGGTAGCAATGAACTACTATCACATGACACAAGAAAAACCCAAATAGTTTTTTTGAAGAGGAAAAATCATTAGGGGTTGCAAATAACCTATTTTGAAGAGCCATGATCAACACTCTTGCTGACAAATACGAGAGTTCTTACATAACATGCATACCTGGCAAAGAATAATGGGATGCTCTTGATAGAAAGCTTTTATTTCTAATACAGGTGACGAGATATATATATCATAGGTCAGCTATATGACTATAGAATGGTTGATAAATATTTAATAGTGGAACATGCTTATGAGATACATGAACTAGCTAAGGATCTCAATCAATTTTCATAAATATTTCTTAAAAGAAGTCGTCACCTTTATGGATGAATTTTGCTACCTCTCTAAAACATAAAAACAAGAGCTCGGTGTGGCTAGGTTATTGGATCTCTTGATGTTGAAAAATGGGCGAGAGCAAAAAACACTTGTGACAAAAGAAACTCTCGAAGTGTTGATATATTATATAAAATACTCTATTGTATATTGTAACAATAATAAGAATAAGAAGCTAGATAATAACTCAAAACCCAACCAATCAATCACTTTTAAGAAAGAAAGAACAAAGAAAGTGGATGCTTTGTTGCAGAATCGATGAGCATTGGGCAAGTGTCCACCTAAAGTGTAAATTTAAGTGAGACAAAAGGTCCACAAATAAGGTTATTAGCAACGTTGAAGGAGAGACATCTAGATATGGTTATTCTTTGCCTACTATTCTGTCAACCTATCATTCTCCTAAATGATGGATGGACACTGAGACTAATATTCAAGTGTGTGAGGATGCTTCTTTTTTCTCGTCTTACAAGGTTCATGTGACTAGAACCTTGTTGATGGGAAATGAATATCATGTGCATGTTCTTGGTATTAGTACTATCATTCTAAAATTAATTTTAGAAAAAAGTGCTATTAAAGAACCTGCAACATGCCCTTTCCATAAAAAAGAATCTATTTAATGGCTCTCTATTGTGTAGAGATGGTTATAAAATTGTATTTAAGTCAAACAAATGTGTACTATCAAAAAGTATGAAACATTTGTTAAAAAGGCTATAACAATAGTGGTTTGATCCACTTATATTTTCATGCCAATGTGTATATTAAGCTTGTGACAAATGTTAATATTTCAGGTGTGTCCGATATTTTGATTATTTATTGTAGTTATCCCTTAATTTAATCTCAAAATTTAATTTAGCCAAAAGTGCTAAGTGTCAATGTGTGTGTGCAATTTAAAAACTCACAAGATGAGGAAGTTGGCACAATTAGAACTGTTCATTTTGATTTGTGAGAGATGCGCGGTGAATTGACTAAAGGTGGCAAAAGATACTCTATGACTTTTATAGATGATTATACTAAATATTGGTATGTATATTTGTTAAAATCAAAAGATGAAGTGTTGTAATATTTGAAGACCAATAAATCTTAAGTTGAAAACCAATTTTAAGTGGAAACTAAATGTTTATGATATGATCAAGGTGGAGAAAAATACTTTTGTCGGGGACCATAATTAGGGGTACCCTCTAGGCTCCTAATTCTCAGCTGGTAACCCCCATCAGCATAAAGCTGCAAAGGCCTGATGGGTGCGATTAAGTCAGGGATCAGTCCATTCGAGGGACTTCATCACGCCTCGCCCGAGCCTAGCCTCGGACAAGGGCAGCCGACCCCGGAGGATCTCCGCCTCGCCCGAGGCCCCCCTCCAGCGGCGAACATATTTCCGGCTCGCCCGAGGCCCTGTCTTCGCCAAGAAGCAACCTTGACCAAATCGCCGCACCGACCGACCAAATCGCAGGAGCATTTAATACAAAGGTGGCCTGACACCTTCATCCTGATGCGCGCCCCTCAGCCGACAGAGCCGAAGCGACCGCCGTCACTTCGCCGCTCCACTGACCGGTCTGACAGAAAGACAGCGCCGCCTGCGCCGCTCCGACTGCGGTGCCACTTGACAGAGTGAGGCTGACAGGCAGTCAGGCCCGGCCGCAGGCACCATAGGAAACTCCGCTCCGCCCGACCCAGGGCTCGGACTCGGGCTAAGCCCTGGAAGACGACGAACTCCGCTCCGCCCGACCCAGGGCTCGGACTCGGGCTAAGCCCCGGAAGACGGCGAACTCCGCTCCGCCCGACCCAGGGCTCAGACTCGGGCTAAGCCCCGGAAGACGGCGAACACCTCTCCGCCCGACCTAGGGCTCGGACTCGGGCTAAGCCCCGGAAGACGGCGAACTCCGCTCCGCCCGACCTAGGGCTCGGACTCGGGCTAAGCCCCGGGAGACGGTGAACTCCGTTCCGCCCGACCCAGGGCTCGGACTTGGGCTCAGCCCCAGAAGACGACGAACTCCGCTTCGCCCGACCCCAGGACTCAAACTCCGCCCTGACCTCAGCCAACGGCCTCCGCCTCGCCCGACCTAGGGGGTCGGACTCGACCTTGGCCACGGAAGACGGACTCGACCTCGACCTCGGAGGAGCCTCCACATCGCCCAACCTAGGCCGCGGGCCGGCCACGTCAACAGGAGGTGCCATCATTACCTTACTCCAAGCTGACTCAGGCTACGGGGAACAAGACCGGCGTCCCATCTGGCTCGCTCCACCAGATAGGCAATGATGGCGCCCCACACGCTCCCTGACGATGGCGGCTCTCGGCCCCCTTACGAAAGCAAGAGGACGTCAGCAAGGACTCGACAGCCCCGACAGCTGTCCCTCCGCCAGGCTCCAGCGCTCCTCCGACGGCCACGACATCACACAAACCGGGCGCCAAAATCTCTCCGGCCGCCACGATGGCGTGTACTTAGGGCGCTAGCTCTCCTCCGCTAGACACGTAGCACTCTGCTACACCCCCCATTGTACACCTGGATCCTCTCCTTACGCCTATAAAAGGGAGGACCAGGGCCCTCTTAGAGAGGGTTGGCCGCGCGGGGATGAGGACGAGACAGGCGCTCGCTTGAAGCCGCTCGCTCCCTCTCCCACGTGGGCGCTTGTAACCCCCTACTGCAAGCGCAACCGACCTGGGCGCGGGACGAACATGAAGGCCGCGGGATTCCCACCTCTCTCATGCCTGTCTCCGGCCGCCTCGCTTCCCCCTTCGCGCTCGGCCTCGCGCCGACCCATCTGGGCTGGGGCACGTGGCGACATTCACTCGTCGGCTTAGGGACCCCCCCGGTCTCGAAACGTCGACAGTTGGCGCGCCATGTAGGGGCCTGCTGCGTGTTGACGAACAGCTTCCCGTCAAGCTCCAGATGGGCAGTCTCCAGCAACCTCTCCAACCCGGGACGGTGCTCCGGTTCGGGAGTCTTGAGTTCGTGTCCCTCGACGGCAGCTACGACATGATACTCCTTCCACCGCCGTGCGACAACGACAATGGTGGCCGACAGCCCGCCCGCCAGCGGCGGAATCGATGACGTCTTCCCCACGTGGTGGAAGAACAACCTTCGAGCTCGCCCCGTCCTCTTCCCCGCCGACAGAGGAGGAGGCGGGGCAACCAAGGCCAAGCAGGAGGCAGCGCCTCGTCGACTGTCGAGCGAGTCGACAATGCCAGCACCCCAACGGGGGGCGCGCCGGGCATCGACCTCGCGCTTGAGACGATGACGAGCGCTGTCTCCCCGCGACACGCCAATCCCGAGAAAACGGACGACGCCAGCACGCTCGCGGAAGGCTTGCTGGGTGTCACCCTCGTACCTGAGACGACGGTGCAGTCAGTCCCCGACGTGACTTCATCACCGCCCGTCGATCAAGAGGTACCGACCGATTCCCATCCCACGCCTTTCGGATTCAGCCTCGACCCGCCTAGCGGCTTCGCTCTAGCGGACGCTCTCGTAGAGGCGAGTCCGAACCCTCTGGGGTTTCGTATGCGGTCACCTTGGGACCGGCTGACGGACGTCTCGACCTACGGGCCCTCTGGGTCCGAGGAAGACGACGGGCCCAACTTTTGTTGGGATTTCTCCGGACTTGGCAACCCCAGTGCCATGCAGGACTTTATGACCGCATGCGACTACTGCCTTTCCGACTGTTCCGACGGTAGCCGCAGCCTCGGCGATGAGGACTGCGGCCCAAGCCGTGAATGTCTCCACGTCAATCTAGGGGGTCCCTCCGAAGGCAACCATCTCGGCATGCCGAAGGACGGTGATCTCCCTAGGTCGGTGCCTCGCGTTGACATCCCATGGGAGCTAGCTGTGGTCCCCGTTCCGGCGGGGGGTCACGACCCACAGCTCGAGCAAATCCGCGGGGTGCAAGCCAGGCTCGACGAGGGAGCAGGAGCGCTTGAGCCAATCCGCCGGGACGTCGGGCAGGCATGGGCGGGCGAACCTCCGGCCGGAGAAATGCGTCATCTACCCCAGGGCTTCCAGCACCGCATCGCCGACGATGTCAGGGTCAGGCCGCCACCCGCATCCAGTGGGGTCGGCCAGAACCTGACTGCAGCAGCAATGCTCCTCCGCGCGATGCCGGAGCCATCAACCACCGAGGGGCGGCGAATCCAGGGAGAGCTCAAGAATCTCCTGGAAGGCGCCGCGGTCCGGCGGGCCGAGAGCTCCGCCTCCCGAAGGCAGGGGTACCCCTCGGAACATCATGCCGCGACTTCCCGATTCATGCGGGAAGCCTCAGTCTACACCGGGCGCACGCGCAACACAGCGCCTGCGGCCCCGGGTCGCCTCGGCAACGAGCACCATCACCGCGACCGTCAGGCCCACCTCGACGAGAGGGTGCGCCGAGGCTACCACCCCAGGCGTGGGGGACGCTACGACAGCGGGGAGGATCGGAGTCCCTTTGTTTATTGTTAGAGAATGAATTTCATCTAATTAGTTACTTTTTGGGGGTTAAACTGCACCCCTTCCATTTTCTAGTTCCAACTTTGTTTGTGTATATAATTGGAAAGAATCCACCTCATTCTCACTCCATTTGCCAACTCCTTTTTTATGGATTTGCTCTCATCTTTAGACCCCAAAAAGCGTATATGGATAGTAACCTAATAAAATAAAAACCAAGCAAGCGCTCTTTTTCCTAAATTTAAATATGGGATCCTTTTTATTTAAGATCCTCTTTTCTCCATCTCATTTCTACTTCTACTGCTTATTGGGATGTCTATGTGACCCATAGAAAGTTGGTCATATAATACATACATAATTGTATGTATAACTATAAGAAAAAGGAAGTGAAATTGGATAAGATAAGAAAGATTTTTGGTTATACATATAGAAAAGCAAAAGTAGAAAAGAATGAAAAAAGAATAGAGACCGAACCACCCGGTCCGTAGGCCTTCAGCCGGGCCATATGACGGGCGCCGTTCCCGACCCGGTTCCGACCCCCGACTACTATCACGAAGTACTCGGGGGAGACGAGACCGGAACTGTGGCTCGCGGACTACCGTCTGGCCTGCCAACTGGGTGGAACGGACGATGACAACCTCATCATCCGCAACCTCCCCCTATTCCTCTCCGACACCACTCGTGCCTGGTTGGAGCACCTGCCTCCGGGGCAGATCTCCAACTGGGAGGACCTAGTCCAAGCTTTCGCCGGGAATTTCCAGGGCACGTACGTGCGCCCCGAGAATTCCTGGGACCTTCGAAGCTGCCGACAGCAGCCGGGAAAGTCTCTCCGAGACTACATCCGGCGATTCTCGAAGCAGCGCACCGAGCTGCCCAACATCACCGACTCGGATGTCATCGGCGCGTTCCTCGCCGGCACCACCTGCCGCGACCTGGTGAGCAAGCTGGGTCGCAAGACCCCCACCAGGGCGAGCGAGCTGATGGACATCGCCACCAAGTTCGCCTCCGGCCAGGAGGCGGTCGAGGCTATCTTCTGGAAGGATAAGCAGCCCCAGGGCCGCCCTTCGGAAGATGCCCCTGAGGCGTCAACTCAGCGCGGCACCAAGAAGAAGGGCAAGAAGAAGTCGCAAGCAAAATGCGACGCCTCCGACGCGGACCTTGTCGCCGCCGCCGAGTACAAGAACCCTCGGAAACCCCCCGGAGGTGCCAACCTCTTCGACAAGATGCTCAAGAAGCCGTGCCCCTACCACCAGGGGCCCATCAAGCACACCCTTGAGGAGTGCGTCATGCTTCGGCGCCACTTCCACAGGGCCGGGCCACCCGCGGAGGGTGGCAGGGCCCACGACGACGACAAGAAGGAAGATCACCAGGCAGGAGAGTTCCCCGAGGTCCGCAACTGCTTCATGATCTACGGTGGGCAAGCGGCGAACGCCTCGGCTCGGCACCGCAAGCAAGAGCGCCGGGAGGTCTGTTCGGTGAAGGTGGCGGCGCCAGTCTACCTAGACTGGTCCGACAAGCCCATCACCTTCAACCAAGCCAACCACCCCGACCATGTGCCGAGCCCGGGGAAATAGCCGCTCGTCATCGACCCCGTCATCGGCGACGTCAGGCTCCCCAAGGTCCTCATGGACGGAGGCAGCAGCCTCAACATCATCTACGCCGAGACCCTCGGGCTTCTGCGTATTGATCTGTCCTTGGTCCGGGCAGGCGCTGCGCCTTTCCATGGGATCATTCCCGGGAAGCGCGTCCAGCCCCTCGGACAACTCGACCTTCCCGTCTGCTTCGGAACACCCTCCAACTTCCGAAGGGAGACCCTGACGTTCGAGGTGGTTGGGTTCCGAGGAACCTACCACGCGGTACTGAGGAGGCCATGCTACGCAAAGTTCATGGCCGTCCCCAACTACACCTACCTGAAGCTCAAGATGTCGGGCCCCAACGGGGTCATCACCGTCGGCCCCACGTACAAACACGCGTTCGAATGCGACGTGGAGTGCATGGAGTACGTCGAGGCCCTCCTCGCCGACCTGGAGAGCCTCTCTAAGGAGGTGCCAGACATGAAGCGTCATACCGGCAACTTCGAGCCAGCGGAGACAGTTAAGTCCGTCCCCCTCGACCCCAGCAGCGACGCCTCCAAGCAAGTCCGGATCGGCTCCGAGCTCGATCCCAAATAGGAAGCAGTGCTCGTCGACTTTCTCCGCACGAACGCCAACGTCTTCGCGTGGAGTCCCTCGGACATGCCCGGCATACCGAGGGATGTCGCCGAGCACTCGCTGGACATCCGAGCAGGAGCTCGACCCATCAAGCAGCCTCTGCGCCGATTCGACGAGGAGAAGCGCAGAGCCATAGGCGAGGAGATCCACAAGCTAATGGCGACAGGGTTCATCCAAGAGGTATTCCATCCCGAATGGCTTGCCAACCCTGTGCTTGTGAGAAAGAAAGGGGGAAAATGGCGGATGTGTGTAGACTACACTGGTCTGAACAAAGCATGTCCAAAGGTTCCCTACCCTCTGCCTCGCATCGATCAAATCATGGATTCCACTGCTGGGTGCGAAACCCTGTCTTTCCTCGATGCCTACTCAGGGTATCACCAAATCAGGATGAAAGAGTCCGACCAGCTCGCGACTTCTTTCATCACACCCTTCGGCATGTACTGCTATGTCACCATGCCGTTCGGCTTGAGGAATGCGGGCGCGACGTACCAGCGGTGCATGAACCATGTGTTCGGCGAACACATTGGCCGCACGATCGAGGCCTACGTCGATGACATCGTAGTCAAGACGAGGAAAGCCTCCAACCTCCTTTCCGACCTTGAAGTGACATTCCGATGTCTCAAGGCGAAAGGCGTCAAGCTCAATCCCGAATAGTGTGTCTTCGGGGTGCCTCGAGGCATGCTCTTGGGTTTCATCGTCTCCGAGCGGGGCATCGAAGCCAACCCGGAGAAGATTGCAGCCATCACCAGCATGGGGCCCATCCAGGACTTGAAAGGCGTACAGAGGGTCATGGGATGTCTCGTGGCTCTGAGCCGCTTCATCTCATGCCTCGGCGAAAGAGGTCTACCTCTGTACCGCCTCTTAAGGAAGGCCGAGTGCTTCACTTGGACCCCTGAGGCCGAGGAAGCCCTCGGGAACCGAAAGGCGCTCCTCACGAAGGCTCCTATCTTGGTGCCCCCAGCTGCCGGAGAAGCCCTCTTGATCTACGTCGCCGCGACCACTCAGGTGGTTAGCGCCGCGATTATGGTCGAGAGGCAAGAAGAGGGGCATGCATTGCCCGTTCAGAGGCCAGTCTACTTCGTCAGCGAGGTACTGTCCGAAACCAAGATCCGCTACCCACAAGTTCAGAAGCTGTTGTACGCGGTGATCCTGACACGGCGGAAGTTGCGACACTACTTCGAGTCTCATCCGGTAACTGTGGTGTCGTCCTTCCCCCTAGGGGAGATCATCCAGTGTCGAGAGGCCTCGGGTAGAATCGCAAAATGGGCGGTGGAAATCATGGGCGAAGCAATCTCGTTCGCCCCTCGGAAGGCCATCAAGTCCCAGGTCCTGGCGGACTTCGTGGCCGAATGGGTCGACACCCAGCTCCCAACAGCTCTGATCCAACCGGAGCTCTGGACCATGTTCTTCGACGGGTCGCTGATGAAGACAGGAGCCGGCGCAAGCCTACTCTTCATCTCGCCCCTCGGGAAGCACCTACGCTACGTGCTATGCCTCCATTTCCTGGCGTCCAACAATGTGGCTGAGTACGAGGCTCTGGTCAATGGATTGCGGATCGCCATCAAGCTAGGGGTCCAACGCCTCGACTCGCGGTGACTCGCAGCTCGTCATCGACCAAGTCATGAAGAACTCCCACTGCCGCGACCCGAAGATGGAGGCCTACTGCGATGAGGTTCGGCGCCTGGAAGACAAGTTCTACGGGCTCGAGCTCAACCACATCGCTCGGCGCTACAACGAGACTGCGGACGAGCTGGCAAAAATAGCCTCGGGGCGAACAACGGTTCCCCCGAACGTCTTCTCCCGAGATCTGCATCAACCCTCCGTCAAGATCGACGACACGCCCGAGCCTGAGGCCCCCTCGGCCCATCCTGAGGTACCCTCGGCACAGTCTGAGGCACCCTCGGCTCGGCCCGAGGCACCCTCGGTTCAGCCCGAGGTACCCTCGGCCCCCGAGGGCGAGACGCTGCACGTCGAGGGGGAGCGAAGCGGGGTCACGCCTGATCAAAACTGGCAGACCCCGTACCTGCAATATCTCCACTGAGGAGAGCTACCCTCCGACCGAGCCGAAGCTCGGCGGGTTCGTCTTGCTGGGAGATGAGAAGGAGCTCTACCACCGCAGCCCCTCTGGCATCCTCCAGCGATGCATCTCCATCGCCGAAGGTCAGGAACTCCTGCGAGAGATACACTCGAGGGCTTGCGGCCATCACGCAGCGCCTCGAGCCCTTGTCGGGAATGCTTTCCGACAAGGCTTCTACTGGCCCACGGCGGTGGCCGACGCTACTAGAATTGTCCGCACCTGCGAAGGGTGTTAGTTCTACGCGAGGCAGACCCACCTGCCCGCTGATAGTCGCCTAGAGGGGGGTGAATAGGGCGAAACTGAAATTTTCAAATATAAACACAACTACAAGCCGGGTTAGCGTTAGAAATATAAACGAGTCCGCGAGAGAGGGCGTAAAACAAATCGCAAGCAAATGAAGAGTGTGACACGTGGATTTGTTTTACCGAGGTTCGGTTCTCGCAAACCTACTCCCCGTTGAGGAGGCCACAAAGGCCGGGTCTCTTTCAACCCTTCCCTCTCTCAAACGGTCCCTCGGACCGAGTGAGCTTCTCTTCTCAAATCAAAGCCGGGAACAAAAACTTCCCCGCAAGGGCCACCACACAATTGGTGCCTCTTGCCTTGATTACAAGCGAGTGTTTGTTCACAAGAACAAGTGAGAAAGAAAAGAAGCAATCCAAGCGCAAGAGCTCAAAAGAACACGACAAATCTCTCTCTCTAATCACTAAAGCCTTGAGTGGAATTGGAGAGGATTTGCAAAGCATTTTCAAGATTTGAAATTCTCTCCCCCGGTTTCAAATGCTTTTCCTTTGACTAAACAAAACTCCCCCTAAATGAGATCCTCCTCTTAGTGTTCAAGAGGGTTTTGATAATTTTTGAAATACTACTTTCTCCCCCTTTTGAACATAATAGGAAAACCAATTGATAATATTCTTGGAAACACGAAGTTTTTGAAATTGGTGGTGGTGCGGTCCTTTTGCTTTGGGCTCATACTTTCTCCCCCTTTGGCATGAATCGCCAAAAACGGAATTATTAGAGCCCTCCGAAGTGCAATCTTCCCCTTTGGTCATAAATAAATGAGTTAAGATTATACCAAAGACGAAGTCCGGTCCTTTTGCTTTGGGCTCTTACTCTCTCCCCCAAAGACGAAGTCCTTTTCTTTGATGATCATGCTTTTTCTCCCCCAAGAATGGAGAGTTGCTTGGAGTGACGGCGAAGGATGAGTTACGTAGTGGAAGCCTTTTTCTTTGCCGAAGACTCCAATTCCCTTTCGATATACCTATGACTTGGTTTGAAATAGACTTGAAAACACATTAGTCATAGCACATAAAAGAGACATGATCAAAGGTATATAAAAGAGCTATGTGTGCAATCTAGCAAAAGAAATTGCGTGAATCAAGAATATTGAGCTCATGCCTAAGCTTGGTAAAAGATTGTTCATCAAGAGGCTTGGTAAAGATATCGGCTAATTGATCTTTAGTATTAATGTATGAAATCTCGATATCTCCCTTTTGTTGGTGATCCCTAAGAAAATGATACCGAATGGCTATGTGCTTAGTGCGGCTATGCTCGACGGGATTGTCGGCCATTTTGATTGCACTCTCATTATCACATAGCAAAGGGACTTTGGTTAATTTGTAACCGTAGTCCCGCAGGGTTTGCCTCATCCAAAGTAATTGCGCGCAACAATGACCTGCGGCAATGTACTCGGCTTCGGCGGTGGAAAGAGCAACCGAATTTTGCTTCTTTGAAGCCCAAGACACCAAGGATCTTCCCAAGAACTGGCAAGTCCCCGATGTGCTCTTCCTATTGATTTTGCACCCCGCCCAATCGTGTAACGCCCTGAATTTGGGGGTAGAATTTTTTCTTCTTTTCTCTCACCAAATTCAGGCGTTACCCTTTTCTTTTCTCGTTCCCTCGCTAAACCTTGATCTTTTCCAAAGTTATAGCGGAGTTCGGCTTGGAATTCCCGTGTAAAGAAAAACCCTAAATTACTTTATGTTGTTTGATGCACCATGCCGAACTATGCATTCTTTGATTTGCTTAGAGATGTAAGTGCATTCATCTAGAAAGATCGGATTTCGAAAAGGAGAAAAACCTTTTCTTTCTTTTTCTTTTTCTTTTTCTTTCTCTTTTTCTTTCTCTCTCTTTTTTTTCTCTCTCCCGCGCCGTGGGCCGTCCCTGGCCGGCCCAGCCGCCCCCCGCGCGCCCCCTTTGGGCCCTTTGGCCCAGCCGCCCCCTCCCTTTTCCCCCCCAATTCCCCCAATCCCTCTCCCTTCCTCTCATTCTCTCTTCCCCACCCAAGCCGCCGCCCCCTGCAGCTCGGCCGCCCCCCTGCAGCTCGGCCACCCCGCCGCTCGGCCGCCCGTCCCCGTCCCCGGTGAGGTCCCCCTCCCCCCTCCTCCCTTCCCCCATCTCCCCTCCCCTCCCTCTCCCCGGTCCGGCCGCCCGCCGCCCAGCTCGGCCGCCCCCTGGCCGGCTCGGCCGCCGCCGCCCCTGCCCGCCGGTTCGGCCGCCCCCTGGCCGGCTCGGCCGCCCCCGTGCCCGCCCGGCTCGGCCGCCCCTGTGGCCGCCCCGGCCCCGGCCCAACCGCCCGCCCCTGCCCAGCCGCCCCTGCCCGCCGCCGGCTCGGCCGCCCCCGCCCCTGCCCCAGGCCGGTTCAACCGCCTCCCCCCTTTTTTATTTTTTTTATTATTTATTTTATTTTCTTTCATTACTGTTACTTATTTTATTTTAGGTAGGTTAATCATTGTTCATGTTATTGAAATAGGAAACTTAATTTATAATTTCGTTACACTAGTTAGTTCATATAATTAATTGTTTATCCAGTCCAATGTTGATCAACTAAAAATGACTAGGTTTCCATTAGTGCATATAACTAAATTCTTTTGTTAGAACCAATTGTAACCAATCATTAGTGCATAAGCTTTAACCCTCCCGCGAGACCTTTTCCCGTTTCTTTCTAACCATAATGAATGCGATATCGAATGTCATACTTAATGCATATTCACTTTATTTGTTCCCTTGTATGATGTACTGTTTGTTTCCCAATTTGAATGGATGGATGTATGTATGCTTGCAATCGCATAGAGAACGATCCGGTCGAAGAGCCCGAGGAACTCGCAGGAGAAGCCCCTGAGCAGCAGTCGTTTGGTGGAGGCAAGTGTCCCTTGACCTATCTCTATCCTATTCATTATTTAATTCACCTCCCGCTTTACACATTTATGCCTAAGGATTGACTAGCTTTTGTTAACCATGTCCTTGTTCACCTATTTGGGTTGGATTGTCACTGTTTAGCTTTATGCTATTGCTCAACTATAATCAATGAACATGATGAGATCATCTATGATACGCTGTTTTCCCCTTTCTTATGATGATGTTATACTTGTGGCCTTTAAGGGGGCTCGAGCGGTTTCTCGAGTGCCTCTCCGTAAGGACCTGTTCTATGGATGACCGCCCGGGAAAACAGTGCAACCATGAGGGTGGAATGGGATGCTCTTAGCTGAATAATTGGAAGATCCGGGGTGTAGTTCACTTAGCCGTCGTGCCGTCAATGGGGCTCGGTGTATGCGGCTCGCTCTGCCAAGTTTGGGTTCGCCCCTTGGGGAGGAGTGCGGTGCATTTAGGAAACCTAACGGGTGGCTACAGCCCCGGGGAATCTTTGTAAAGGCTACGTAGTGATGCCCTGCTAGGCCACCTAGGTAGTGGTCAATGGGGAGTAGCTCTCTCCGGGCAGAAAGGGAATCACGGCTTGTGGGTAAAGTGCACAACCTCTGCAGAGTGTTTGAAAACTGATATATCAGCCGTGCTCGCGGTTATGAGCGGCCAAGGGAGCTCCAGTGATTAGTGGTACTTGATCAGAGATACTTTGGTACAGGTGGTTATGAGGTCGATGATTCTAGTTATGACTATGGTACTGGTAAGTGGTATTCTTTCCGTTTGGAAAGGGTACATCGGGTTAATAACTTGGGTTAATGCTAAAACTTGGCTTTCTACTAGTAAGTAATAATCTGACCAACTAAAAGCAACTACTTGACTTATCCCCACATACAGCTAGTCCACTACAGCCAAACAGGATACTTGTTGAGTATGTTGATGTGTACTCACCCTTGCTCTACACACCAAACCCCCCCCCATCCCCAGGTTGTCAGCATTGCAACCACTGCTCAGGCGAAGATGAAGCCGTGGAAGGAGACTTCCAGGAGTTCCAAGACTACGACGAGTTCTAGGTGTGGGTTAGTGGCAACCCCCAGTCGGCTGCCTGTGAAGGCCGCGGTTATCTACGTTTCTTTTCCGCACTTTGATTTATTGTAAGGACTATATGGACGTCTCAGACGTATGATGTAATCGACTATTTCCCTTATTAATACTATTTGAGCACCGTGTGATGATGTCCATGTTATGTAACTGCTGTGTACGTGAATAACTGATCCTGGCACGTACATTGTTCTCATTCGGTTTGCCTTCTAAAACCGGGTGTGACAAATCGGCATCCGAATAACCAACCAAATCAAATGTGGATCCCCGAGGGTACCAAAGCCCAAACTTAGGAGTATAAGCCAAATATCTCAAGATTCGTTTTACGGCCGTAAGGTGGGATTCCTTAGGATCGGATTGGAATCTTGCACACATGCAAACGGAAAGCATAATATCCGGTCGAGATGCACATAAATAGAGTAAAGAACCTATCATCGACCGGTATACCTTTTGATCCACGGACTTACCTCCCGTGTCGAGGTCGAGATGCCCATTGGTTCCCATGGGTGTTTTGATGGGCTTGGCATCCTTCATCCCAAACTTGTTTAAAATATCTTGAGTGTACTTCGTTTGGCTTAGGAAGGTGCCTTCTTGGAGTTGCTTCACTTGAAATCCTAGAAAATACTTCAACTCCCCCATCATAGACATCTCAAACTTTTGTGTCATGATCCTACTAAACTCTTCACATGTAGACTCGTTAGTGGACCCAAATATAATATCATCAACATAAATTTGGCACACAAACAAGTTATTTTCAAGAGTTTTAGTAAAGAGTGTAGGATCAGCCTTTCCGACTTTGAAGCCATTAGCAATAAGGAAATCCCTAAGGCATTCATACCATGCTCTTGGGGCTTGCTTGAGCCCATAAAGCGCCTTAGAGAGCTTATAGACATGGTTAGGGTACTCACTGTCTTCAAAGCCGGGAGGTTGCTCAACATAGACCTCTTCCTTGATTGGTCCATTGAGGAAGGCACTTTTCACGTCCATTTGATAAAGCTTAAAGCCATGGTAAGTAGCATAGGCCAATAATATATGAATTGACTCAAGCCTAGCTACGGGTGCATAGGTTTCACCGAAATCCAAACCTTCGACTTGGGAGTATCCCTTGGCCACAAGTCGGGCTTTGTTCCTTGTCACCACACCATGCTCATCTTGCTTGTTGCGGAAGACACATTTGGTTCCTACAACATTTTGATTAGGACGTGGAACTAAGTGCCATACCTCATTCCTAGTGAAGTTGTTGAGCTCCTCTTGCATCGCCACCACCCAATCCGAATCTTGAAGTGCTTCCTCTACCTTGTGTGGCTCAATAGAGGAAACAAACGAGTAATGTTCACAAAAATGTGCAATACGAGATCTAGTGGTTACCCCCTTATGAATGTCGCCGAGGATGGTGTCGACGGGGTGATCTCGTTGGATTGCTTGATGGACTCTTGGGTGTGGCGGCCTTTGCCCTTCATCCTCCTTGTCTTGATCATTTGTATCTCCCCCTTGATCATTGCCGTCATCTTGAGGTGGCTCATTTGATTGATCTTCTTCTTCATCAACTTGAGCCTCATCCTCATTTTGAGTTGGTGGAGATGCTTGCGTGGAGGAGGATGGTTGATCTTGTGCTTTTGGAGGCTCTTCGGATTCCTTAGGACACACATCTCCAATGGACATGTTCTTTAGAGCGATGCACGGAGCCTGTTCTTCACCTATCTCATCAAGATCAACATGCTCTACTTGAGAGCCGTTAGTCTCATCAAACACAACGTCACAAGAAACTTCAACTTGTCCAGTGGACTTGTTAAAGACTCTATATGCCCTTGTGTTTGAGTCATATCCTAGTAAAAAGCCTTCTACAGTCTTAGGAGCAAATTTAGATTTTCTACCTCTTTTAACAAGAATAAAGCATTTGCTACCAAAGACTCTAAAATATGAAATGTTGGCTTTTTACCGATTAGGAGTTCATATGATGTCTTCTTGAGGATTCGGTGAAGATATAACCGGTTGATGGCGTAGCAGGCGGTGTTGACCGCCTCGGCCCAAAAACGATCCGAAGTCTTGTATTCATCAAGCATGGTTCTTGCCATGTCCAATAGAGTTCTATTCTTCCTCTCCACTACACCATTTTGTTGTGGAGTGTAGGGAGAAGAGAATTCATGCTTGATGCCCTCCTCCTCAAGAAAGCCTTCAATTTGAGAGTTCTTGAACTCCGTCCCATTGTCGCTCCTTATCTTCTTGATCCTTAAGCCGAACTCATTTTGAGCCCGTCTCAAGAATCCCTTTAAGGTCTCTTGGGTTTGAGATTTTTCCTGTAAAAAGAACACCCAAGTGAAGCGAGAATAATCATCCACTATTACAAGACAATACTTACTTCCGCCGATGCTTATGTAAGCAATCGGGCCGAATAGATCCATGTGGAGTAGCTCAAGCGGCCTGTCGGTCGTCATGATGTTCTTGTGTGGATGATGGGCACCAACTTGCTTTCCTGCCTGGCATGCGCTACAAACCCTGTCTTTCTCAAAATGAACATTTGTTAGTCCTAAAATGTGTTCTCCCTTTAGAAGTTTGTGAAGATTCTTCATCCCAACATGTGCTAGTCGGCGATGCCAGAGCCAGCCCATGTTAGTCTTAGCAATTAAGCATGTGTCGAGTTCAGCTCTATCAAAATCTACTAAGTATAGCTGACCCTCTAACACACCCTTAAATGCTATTGAATCATCACTTCTTCTAAAGACAGTGACACCAATATCAGTAAAGAGACAGTTGTAGCCCATTTGACATAATTGTGAAACGGAAAGCAAATTGTAATCTAAAGAATCTACAAGAAAAACATTGGAAATAGAATGGTCAGGAGATATAGCAATTTTACCAAGACCTTTGACCAAACCTTGATTTCCATCCCCGAATGTGATAGCTCGTTGGGGATCTTGGTTTTTCTCGTAGGAGGAGAACATCCTTTTCTCCCCTGTCATGTGGTTTGTGCACCCGCTGTCGATGATCCAACTTGAGCCCCCGGATGCATAAACCTACAAAACAAGTTTAGTTCTTGACTTTAGGTACCCAAATGGTTTTGGGTCCTTTGGCATTAGACACAAGAACTTTGGGTACCCAAACACAAGTCTTTGACCCCTTGTGCTTGCTCCCAACATATTTGGCAACTACTTTGCCGGATTGGTTAGTCAACACATAAGATGCATCAAAAGTTTTAAATGAAAGACTATGTTCATTTGATGCAGTAGGAATTTTCTTCTTAGGCAACTTAGCACGTGTTGGTTGCCTAGAGCTAGATGCCTCACTCTTATACATAAAAGCATGGTTAGAACCAGAGTGAGACTTCCTAGAATGAATTTTCCTAATTTTGTCCTCGAGATAACCGATAGGGTATAAAATGTAACCCTCGTTATCCTTAGGCATGGGAGCCTTGCCCTTAACAAAGTTAGACAATCTTTTAGGAGGGGCATTAAGTTTGACATTGTCTTCCCTTTGGAAGCCAATGCCATCCTTGATCCCCGGGCGTCTCCCATTATAGAGCATACTTCTAGCAAATTTAAATTTTTCATTTTCTAAGTTATGCTCGGCAATTTTAGCATCTAATATTGCTATATGATCATTTTGTTGTTTAATTAAGGCCATATGATCATGAATAGCATCAACATCAATATCTCTACATCTAGTACAAATAGTGACATGCTCAATGGTAGATGTAGATGGTTTGCAAGAATTAAGTTCAACAATCTTAGCATGTAGAATATCATTTTTATCTCTAAGATCGGAAATTGTAACTTTGCAAACATCAAAATCTTTAGCCTTAGCAATCAAATTTTCATTTTCTAATCTAAGACTAGCAAGAGAAATGTTCAATTCTTCAATCCTAGCAAGCAAATCATCATTATTATCTCTAGGATTGGGAATTGAAATGTTACAAACATGTGAATCAACCTTAGCATTTAAACTAGCATTTTCATTTCTAAGGTTGTCAATCATCTCACGGCAAGTGCTTAGCTCACTAGATAGTTTTTGACATTTCTCAATTTCTAGAGCATAAGCATTTTTAACCTTAACATGTTTTTTATTTTCCTTGATTAGGAAGTCCTCTTGGGAGTCCAAGAGATCATCCTTCTCATGGATGGCACTAATTAATTCATTTAATTTTTCCTTTTGTTGCATGTTGAGGTTGGCAAAAAGAGAGCGCAAGTTATCTTCCTCATCACTAGCATTATCATCACTAGAGGATTCATATTTAGTGGAGGATTTAGATTTAACCTTCTTTTTGCCGTCTTTTGCCATGAGGCACTTGTGGCCGACGTTGGGGAAGAGGAGTCCATTGGTGACGGCGATGTTGGCGGCGTCCTCGTCGTCGGAGGAGTCGCTAGAGCTTTCGTCGGAGTCCCACTCCCGACAAACATGGGCATCACCGCCCCTCTTCTTGTAGTACCTCTTCTTTTCTCTCCTCTTGCCCTTCTTGTCGTTATCCCTGTCACTGTCACTTGATAATGGACATTTAGCAATAAAGTGACCGGGCTTACCACATTTGTAGCAAACCTTCTTGGAGCGGGACTTGTAGTCTTTCCCTCTCCTTTGCTTGAGGATTTGGCGGAAGCTTTTGATGACGAGCGCCATTTCCTCATTGTCGAGCTTGGAGGCGTCGATTGGTTGCCAACTTGGTGTGGACTCCTCCTTCTTTTCCTCCGTCGCCTTGAATGCGACGGGTTGAGCTTCGGATGTGGAGGGATCATCAAGCTCGTTGATCTTCCTCGAGCCTTCGATCATGCACTCAAAACTTATAAAATTCCCGATAACTTCCTCGGGGGTCATTTTAGTATATCTAGGATTACCACGAATTAATTGAACTTGAGTGGGGTTAAGGAAAATAAGAGATCTTAGAATAACCTTAACCACCTCGTGGTCATCCCACTTTTTGCTCCCGAGGTTGCGCACTTGGTTCACCAAAGTTTTGAGCCGGTTGTACATGTGTTGTGGCTCCTCCCCTTTGCGAAGCCGGAACCGACCGAGCTCCCCCTCGATCGTCTCCCGCTTGGTGATCTTTGTGAGCTCATCTCCTTCGTGAGCGGTTTTGAGCACATCCCAAACTTCTTTGGCGCTCTTCAACCCTTGCACTTTGTTATACTCCTCTCTACTTAGAGAGGCGAGGAGTATTGTTGTCGCTTGAGAGTTGAAGTGCTCGATTTGGGCCACCTCATCCTCATCATAGTCTTTATCCCCTACAGATGGTACCTGTGCACCAAACTCAACAACATCCCATATACTTTTGTGGAGTGAGGTTAGATGAAATCGCATTAAATCACTCCACCTAGCATAATCTTCACCATCAAAAGTTGGTGGTTTGCCTAATGGGACGGAAAGTAAAGGTGCATGTTTAGAAATGCGAGGGTAGTGTAGGGGGATCTTACTATACTTCTTGCGCTCTTGGCGCTTAGAAGTGACGGATGCCGCGTCGGAGCCGGAGGTGGATGTTGATGAAGTGTCGGTCTCGTAATAGACTACTTTCCTCATCCTTTTGTGCTTGTCCCCACTCCGATGCGGCTTGTGAGAAGAAGATTTCTCCTTCTTCTCTTTGTGGTGAGAAGAAGATTTCTTCTCCTTCCCTTTGTTGGAGGAGCTCTTCTTCTTCTCCTTCCTCTTGGTGCGGGACTCTTCCGATGAAGTGCTCCCATGGCTTGTAGTGGGCTTTTCGCCGGTCTCCATCTCCTTCTTGGCGTGATCTCCCGACATCACTTCGAGCGGTTAGGCTCTAATGAAGCACCGGGCTTTGATACCAATTGATAGTCGCCTAGAGGGGGGGTGAATAGGGCGAAACTGAAATTTTCAAATATAAACACAACTACAAGCCGGGTTAGCGTTAGAAATATAAACGAGTCCGCGAGAGAGGGCGTAAAACAAATCGCAAGCAAATGAAGAGTGTGACACGTGGATTTGTTTTACCGAGGTTCAGTTCTCGCAAACCTACTCCCCGTTGAGGAGGCCACAAAGGCCGGGTCTCTTTCAACCCTTCCCTCTCTCAAACGGTCCCTCGGACCGAGTGAGCTTCTCTTCTCAAATCAAAGCCGGGAACAAAAACTTCCCCGCAAGGGCCACCACACAATTGGTGCCTCTTGCCTTGATTACAAGCGAGTGTTTGTTCACAAGAACAAGTGAGAAAGAAAAGAAGCAATCCAAGCGCAAGAGCTCAAAAGAACACGGCAAATCTCTCTCTCTAATCACTAAAGCCTTGAGTGGAATTGGAGAGGATTTGATCTCCTTGGTGTGTCTAGAATTGAATGCTAGAGCTCTTGTAGTAGTTGGGAAGTGGAAAACTTGGATGCAATGAATGGTGGGGTGGTTGGGGTATTTATAGCCCCAACCACCAAAAGTGGCCGTTGGGAGGCTGTCTGCTCGATGGCGCACCGGACAGTCCGGTGCACAGCGGACATGTCCGGTGCCCCCGCCACGTCATCACTGCCGTTGGATTTTGACCGTTGAAGCTTCAGACTTGTGGGCCCGCCTGGATGTCCGGTGCACACCGGACATGCACTGTTCCTTGTCCGGTGCGCCAGTATGGGCGACTCTGACTTCTGCGCGCGCTGCGCGCGCAATAAATGCATCGCAGGTAGCCGTTGGCGCCGAATAGCCGTTACTCCGGAGTTGCACCGGACAGTCCGGTGCACACCGGACATGTCCGGTGAATTATAGCGGACTAGCCGTTGGAGTTTCCCGAAGCTGGCGAGTTCCTGAGGCCGACCTCCCTTGGAGCACCGGACACTGTCTGGTGTACACCGGACAGTCCGGTGAATTATAGCGCGAGTGCCTCTGGAAATTCCCGAAGGTGGCAAGTTTGAGTTGGAGTCCTCTGGTGCACCGGACATGTCCGGTGGTGCACCGGACACTGTCCGGTGGTGCACCGGACACTGTCCGGTGGTGCACCGGACACTGTCCGGTGGCACACCGGACAGTCCGGTGCGCCAGACCAGAGGTGCCTTCGGTTGGCCCTTTGCTCCTTTGTTGAACCCAGCTTTTGGTCTTTTTTTATTGGCTAAGTGTGAACCTTTAGCACCTGTATTTCTTATACACTAGAGCAAACTAGTTAGTCCATTTATTTGTGTTGGGCAATTCAACCACCAAAATTATATAGGAACTAGGTGTAAGCCTAATTCCCTTTCACCCGCTCAGGCTCTGCAGACGATGCCCATCACCTGGCCTTTTGCTGTGTGGGGTCTGGACCTCGTCGGCCCCTTGCAGAAGGCACCCGGGGGCTACACGCACCTGTTGGTCGCCATCGACAAATTCTCCAAGTGGATCGAGGTCCGACCCCTAAACAGCATCAGGTCCGAGCAGGCGGTGGCGTTCTTCACCAACATCATCCATCGTTTCGGGGTCCCGAACTCCATCATCACCGACAACGGCACCCAGTTCACCAGCAGAAAGTTCCTGGACTTCTGCGAGGATCACCACATCCGGGTGGATTGGGCCGCCGTGGCTCACCCCATGTCAAATGGGCAAGTAGAGCGTGCCAACGACATGATCCTGCAAGGACTCAAGCCTCGATCTACAACGACCTCAACAAGTTTGGCAAGCGATAGATGAAAGAACTCCCCTCGGTGATCTGGAGTCTGAGGACAACACCGAGCCGAGCCACGGGATTCACGCAGTTCTTTCTAGTCTATGGGGCAGAGGCCATCTTGCCCATAGACCTGGAATACGGTTCCCCGAGGACGAGGGCCTATGCCGACCAAAGCAACCAAGCTAGTCGAGAAGACTCTCTGGACCAGCTGGAAGAGGCTCGGGACAAGGCCTTACTACACTCGGCGCGATACCAGCAGTCCATGCGACGCTACCACGCCCGAGGGGTCCGGTCTCGAGACCTCCAGGTGGGCGACCTGGTGCTTCGGCTGCGACAAGACGCCTGAGGTCGACACAAGCTCACGCCCCCCTGGGAGGGGGCGTTCGTCGTCGCCAAAGTTCTAAAGCCCGGAACGTACAAGCTGGCCAACAGTCAAGGCGAGGTCTACGGCAACGCTTGGAACATCCAACAACTACGTCGCTTCTACCCTTAAGATGTTTTCAAGTTGTTCATATACCTCGCTCCCACGCAAAGTTTAGTCATCAAGGAAGGGTCGGCCTCGCCTCGGCAAAGCCCGACCCTCCCTCGGGGGCTAAAAGGGGGGAACCCCCTCTGCGTCGAATTTTTTCCTCGAAAAAAGATCCTTTCTGCTAGAATGTCTTTCGTGCTTTTCGACTACTTCGAAAGTGGATCCTGAAAACGACGGAGTACACGTAAGCAGCCAAGGCTGACCGAGCCGAGGGACTCCTACGCCTCCGGGATACGGATACCTCGCTCATCACCTTCTGCGATAAGTAACTCACGTTCGGATAAGTGATTCCGCGGACCGAACAAGTCTTCACGTTCGGAAGCCCTTCTGCCGAAGCGATTCTTCGAGCCTTCTCGACTGCGTCGGTGACAGAACCCCATGGACGTGTAAGAGTGCGCGTAAGCGGCAAGGCCGACCGAGCCGAGGAACTCCTACGCCTCCGGGATACGGATACCTCACTCATCACCTTCCATGAGAAGCAACTCTCGCTCGCACAAACAATTCTGTCACCGACAAAAAAGTCCAGATACTCGAAACAAGAGGAAAAGAGACGCGGCTTTACAACATGGCGAGGGTGTGTTTTGGCCTCGGCGGCCGCAGAAAACACACGCCACAAGATAATCCGATCCTGCAGGCTCGAATCTTGATGGCTGAAGGGAGCAGCAGCACCCTCGGCGTCGACAACGCCTTCGGCGAGGTCCGACCTAGCCTCAGACGGCGACGTGGTCCAAGGGTCTCCGCTCTGAAGGACAACGTCATCACCAAGCCCGGGCCATCGCCGCCAGGGTCCTCTCCGAGAATCCGGCCCGAGCAGGCGGCTCGGCCGGTCACCCTGGGGCCTCGGCCAGCTGTCCTCCAAGGACATCAGCCCGGCCCGAGGCCTCGGCAGGTCAATTCCGGCGTCGGTCTCGCTAACGGATGACCCGGCCAGGCTCTGGCCGACCAGGTCTTCTTTTCGAGCCAACTTTGCCTCTGTTCGCGCTGACACCGCTACCCCTGGCTTCGGCTCATCGAAGAGCGGCCGAGGGGTTCCTTTAACTAAGCAAGAGAAGCCTCGGACAGCAAGGCCGACCGAGCCGAGGGACTCCTACGCCTCCGGGATATGGATACCTCACTCGTCACCTTTGCACGGGGCGACTCACGCTTGGTGAAGCGGTTCAGACAACCAACAGGCGAGTCTTAGTGCTCGAAAATGAGGAAAAAAACACGGCTCTGTGCCGAAATTACATACATGTTCAGGCCTCGACAGCCACAATGAACAAAAACACTGGCATTCAAAGTGCCATTACAAACGGAACTCTGGTTCCACCTCCGCAGGTACGAACAACCCCACTCGATGGGGGGCCTGCGGAGCAACAGAAGACCGACGGGCGGCTCGCCGTCACCCGCTCCGGCAGCGACGACAACGACCCCCGCTCCGGGCGGCCGAACTGCAGCAGCGAGGGCCTCAGGGCGGATGCTGCTGCAACCTTGCCCTCGCCCACGCCGACGCTCGAGGGGCGAGGACAAGTACAAAGAGCCAAAGGCCCGAAGCGCGGATGGTGGCGGTGATCCCGTCGGCAACGGGGACTTCTCGAGCCGCCTCCACCTCGGCACCGACGACAGGGGCCGTCAGCCCTCCGGTAGATCCCCACTCAGATCCTCCTGGACGAGTGGGGCACCGACCTCCGCGTGGAGGCGCCGTACTGGTGCAAAGGCAGGACCGCCCCAGAACACGAACGCCGCCCTGGCAGCGCGCGATATCTTGGGCGGTCCTCCCGTGCACACGGCGCGGCAGCCGCCTTCCGGCAGGAGGGGGCACCGGGAGCTAAGCCGACGAGCCCGACGCGCTGAGGCTGACGACGCCCGCCGTCGACCAGCCCCTCGTTGTCGAAGTCCGACCCGCCCGCAGGGCCAGTGAGCGCCCTCTCCCTCGAACGCCGAAGGAGAGGCCGACCCACGAACCCGCGCGGGAGGTAGAGCTCCGGCTCGGCCCGGCCTCCACCCCAGCGAGGATGATGAACATCCTTGAAGCTGAGGGTGGGACCAAGATCGTAGCCCGGCTTGCTTCTCCCCACCTAGGGGCTGGTGGTCACCGTCTCGGGTGACCGCCGACGGAGGGGTGCAGCCGGGCTAGCTGATGAAAATCCTTGAAGCCGAACGATGGCTGAAAGGTACCAACTCCCGCGGAGTTGCGTTTCCCCAACGACAAGGCGGAAAGACGGCGGGTATCCCCCATCCGGGGGGCTTGGAAGGTGGAAAGACACGATGCATAAGGGAGCGCGAAGACATGGTCGCCTTCCAAGGGGGTCGCCCTCCTTTTAAAGGCGACTCTCCCTACTTGCGTCCCCAGCCGTCGTGGGCTGAGTCTTCTCCAACACGCTCCAAGGTCCTCCTCCTACGGCGCGGGGGCTGGGTCCCACACGTCATACAAGCCGGCCCAGAGCAGAAGGAGCCAAACCGCCGCGCGCGGTGCGTGCAACCGCCCAGCGGTTACAAGCGGCTCTCCACTTTTGCCCAGACCAGCGGGCGAAAGGGCGGGCAGCCATGCAGGCGGCATGCAACCGCGCCAAGTGGGCGCACTTCTCCGACTCCCAACACGCCCAGCACGGAGGCCCAGGCACACGCGTCGTGCAACCGGCGCGCCGAATGCTTCGTGCATGCGACTGCACCGCCACTTACGCCACCACCGCGCCACCTCGACTGCGGAACCAATACCGCGACTCGAGGCGACCCAGCGCACGACCCAGCAGCGCCAGCCTGGCGCGACGGTCAATGCGGCCAAAAATGGGCCGGCAGTAATGGCGGTGGCAGGCGGGCAGGAGCAGCGGTCACGTCGTCAGCCAAGCTTACATCCCATCCGGGGGCAGCGAGAGAACCCTCTCTCACGGCGTGAAGACGACGCGCCCGTGTTCCGTTCCTCGAACGGCCCTCGCACGCGCAACGGCCGCCCCGCGAACCACTCGCCCCGTCGCATTAACTCCGCGGTGGGACAGGCGGCGCCTCTGGCAGGAGAAGCGAGCGACGCTTCGCCTTCGCCATAACAACCGCATCAAAAAAGGTACGCCGCGTCGTTCGATTTCGTATCCTTTTCCTTTTTTCCTCTTTCTCTCTCTTGCAACAGGGACCGGGAAAGGGGGATACCCCGAAAAGGATCCTTCCCCGTGAAGGAACCAGGCTCCGAGCCTCCCTACTGATCAGAGGTTCGAAGGCTGGCCCCTCGGAAGGGTTCAACAGCCGCCTCAGAGCACGTGGGCTCCACACCCACTACTGGTCAGGGGTTCGAAGGCCGGCCCCTCGGAAGGGTTCAACGGCTGCCTCAGGCTACTCGGGCTCCGCGCCCACTACTGATCAGGGGTTCGAAGGCTGGCCCCCGAAGGGTTCACAGCCGCCTCAGATACAGAGCGAGGGATGACCATGGGTACGTTCGATACATAACCAAGGCTCGGGCTGCGCTCCCGAGGTACCCTAGGACATTTCCGAGACCAGCGAGAACGATCATGTAATGGAATCCCATCAGAGGGAGGCATCGAGCCCTCGGACCCCGTCGCCAGGGGACCGGGTCCGGCAGATCACCCGCAGGTACTTTTGGGAGCGCCTCTGGGCCTCTAGCTGACCCCTAACGAATGGGGCACGGACGTCCGCTCGGATCACCCGCCTGCAGCTCACCGGAGACACCATGTTCGGTGCCCACCGAGGGCAACATGGCGCTCTCCCCCCCTCCTCCTTGTGGAAAGGCGACGCAGGGGCGTATGTAAAAAAGTCGAGTCTGTCCCAGATCGCCCTCTCGCCCTGTGCAGAGGCTCGGGGGCTGCTCTCGCAAACCCGGCTCCGACCAAACCGTTGACAGCGTCAACATACCAGCCCGAGAACTTGGGACCCGACCATACACCCGGGCTACGGCCAGCTCGCATGAGGGAACGACCAGACCAGCCAAAGCATTGCGCGAGGCATTAAGACCTCGGAGGAGTCAAAACACTTCTCCGAGGCCTTGGGGGCTACACCCGGCGGGTGCGCTCGCGCGCACCCACCGGAACAAAACGCAACCGAGAAAGGCTGGTCCCCTTGCAAAAAAGTGCGACGAAATCCTCCAAGCGAGTGCTAACACTCCCTTCAAGGCTCGGGGGCTATTGTCGGGGACCATAATTAGGGGTACCCTCAAGGCTCCTAATTCTCAGCTGGTAACCCCCATCAGCATAAAGCTGCAAAGGCCTGATGGATGCGATTAAGTCAGGGATTAGTCCATTCGAGGGACTTGATCACGCCTTGCCCGAGCCTAGCCTCGGACAAGGGCAGCCGACCCCGGAGGATCTCTTCCTCGCCCGAGGCCCCCCTCCAGCGGCGAACATATTTCCGGCTCGCCCGAGACCCTGTCTTCGCCAAGAAGCAACCTTGACCAAATCACCACACCGACCGACCAAATCGCAGGAGCATTTAATACAAAGGTGGCCTGACACCTTCATCCTGACGCGCGCCCCTCAGCCGACAGAGCCGAAGCGACCGCCGTCACTTCGCCGCTCCACTGACCGGTCTGACAGAAAGACAGCGCCGCCTGCGCCGCTCCGACTGCGGTGCCACTTGACAGAGTGAGGCTGACAGGCAGTCAGGCCCGGCCACAGGCACCATAGGAAACTCCGCTCCGCCCGACCCAGGGCTCGGACTCGGGCTAAGCCCCGGAAGACGGCGAACTCCGCTCCGCCCGACCCAGGGCTCGGACTCGGGCTAAGCCCCAGAAGACGGCGAACTCCGCTCCGCCCGACCCAGGGCTCAGACTCGGGCTAAGCCCCGGAAGACGACGAACTCCTCTCCGCCCGACCCAGGGCTCGGACTCGGGCTAAGCCCCAGAAGACGGCGAACTCCGCTCCGCCCGACCCAGGGCTCGGACTCGGGCTAAGCCCCGGAAGACGGCGAACTCCGTTCCGCCCGACCCAGGGCTCGGACTTGGGCTCAGCCCTAGAAGACGACGAACTCCGCTTCGCCCGACCCCAGGACTCGAACTCCGCCCTGGCCTCAGCCAACGGCCTCCGCCTCGCCCGACCTAGGGGGTCGGACTCGACCTCGGCCACGGAAGACGGACTCGACATCGACCTCGGAGGAGCCTCCACATCGCCCAACCTAGGGCGCGGGCCGGCCACGTCAACGGGAGGCGCCATGATTACCCTACTCCAAGCTGACTCAGGCTACGGGGAACAAGACCGGCGTCCCATCTGGCTCGCTCCGCCAGATAGGCAATGATGGCGCCCCACACGCTCCCTGACGATGGCGGCTCTTGGCCCCCTTACGGAAGCAAGAGGACGTCAGCAAGGACTCGACAGCCTTGACAGCTGTCCCTCCGCCAGGCTCCAGCGCTCCTCCCACGGCCACGACATCACACAAACCGGGCGCCAAAATCTCTCCGGCCGCCACGATGGCGTGTACTTAGGGCGCTAGCTCTCCTCCGCTAGACACGTAGCACTCTGCTACACCCCCCATTGTACACCTGGTTCCTCTCCTTACGCCTATAAAAGGGAGGATCAGGGCCCTCTTAGAGAGGGTTGGCCGCGCGGGGACGAGGACGAGACAGGCGCTCGCTTGAAGCCGCTCGCTCCCTCTCCCGCGTGGGCGCTTGTAACCCCCTACTGCAAGCGCACCCGACCTGGGCACGGGACGAACACGAAGGCCGCGGGATTCCCACCTCTCTCACGCCTGTCTCCGGCCGCCTCGCTTCCCCCCTTCGCGCTCGGCCTCGCGCCGACCCATCTGGGCTGGGGCACGCGGCGACATTCACTCGTCGGCTTAGGGACCCCCCGGAATCGAAACGCCGACAACTTTTCTAATGAATTTTCTAAATTCTACATGGAACATAGGATTATTCATTAGAGTATACCGCCATACTCACCATAATGCAATGGGGTTGTCGAAAGAAAGAACCACACTCATCTCCATGTTTGAGGCAATGGCACTGTATAAAAATGGTAGGGTGCAACCATTTTGACAATATGACATATACTAAATAAAGTTCCTGTAGAGAATAAAGAAATTACACCATTCGAGTAATGAGAAAATAAAAATATGTAGTCTCTCCTATTTGTGCACTTGGGATTGCCTACCCAAGTTGAATGTGTCAGTCAACAAGAAGTCAACAAGGAGTGAAAACTTGGATCTAAAACTGTTGTTTGATATAGGTTCTTAATAATAAATTTTGGAGTATGAGATATACATGGTGGTGCCGGTATAGAGTCCAGAGATACTATATATTTTGGAAGTGAGTTTCATATGAAAAATGCATATAGCTTGTTTGGTCATGAATTTATAATCCTTTATAGCTTTTTATTGCAGTAGAACTTATTGAGGAACCCCATGAGCAAAATCCTAAAGATGATGACATTATGCTAACCGGAAACAGTAAGATACTACAAAGTATTTTATTGATGACTACATTGTGTACCTTATTATTAGCAAAAAGATTTTGAAAACGTCTAACAATGAGACGCTAGGAACTCACATGGTTCTTTTGGACCAGATCTGCATGATACTGTCATATGGTCTTAAGCATTTTCGGTTGCTCATGTCGCTGTGTTCTGTTCTGAATAAAGAAAGCTAAGAAATGAATAGGTTGTCCACTGGCAGACAATCACTGTGACCCGGCAACACCGAAAGTAAAAATCAATACTTAAATCTGTGGATGGCATGTGGTTTCACTTTATAGACTGGACGACACTAACGTCCCATGGATCTGCTAAAAATATCTTTTCACAGCTTTTCAACAGAAAATAAAATAAATACAGCTACCCTCACTAAATTACTGGAAACATCATTCTCTTCCTCTGTTCATATCATTACTAGCAGCAGATGAACAATTTACTGACCGAACAGTGAAACCAAATAATATGTGCAGTGAACAAGTTATAGCATAACCCAGCAATCGTAATGACCAATTAACTAAACCTTTTGGCAATTGTACCAAGATGCCAGGGCCCCAGCCCACCATCACCTCTGCTTTCCCTCCCCATGTTTCTGTCACCACCCACTGCTTTCCGTTCCACCACTATGATTTGCATTGATCTTTTTTTTTCTCTCCGTCTCTCAGAAAACTCACCGCATCTCCATCTATAAATGAGCCCCTCTTCCAAGCCTCAATTCCCTTTTCCCCTCCTCCCTCGCTAAGGTTCCTGTGCAGCAGCCCTGTTGCATGCCATCTTCCTAGCTTAGCTAGCAAGAATCTCTTGCCCTCCTTGCTTCCTGATCCTGCGCCCTTGGATCACCTTCCATGTGTTCTTGGCCTTGTTCTCTCGTGCATCTGACCATCAGTTCTTAAGAGTATATTTCCATTGGAAGCAAATTTTAGGGTTTCCTGGAAGAGACTCTGCCAACTTTTTTTTTTTTTTGCCCTGGTGCATCTGCATCAACTTGTTCGTTTCTCTCTCGTAAAAAAAACTCACTGTCGTAAACGTTTTCGTCAATTGATCCATGATAGACTAACGTGGTGTAGATGTCACAAATCCTCTCCGAGGTGAGTCACCGCTGCAGATTTATGATCAACTCAACGCTCCGGCGAGGCACCCATCTTGTTCTCTCTTTCTCCGTTGTGTTCCTCTATTGGTTCTATGTGTTCTCAGTAAGATCCTAACCACCAATACAACATACTAGTATCATATCCTTGGAAATTATAAGCCTCTACATACAACAACTTAATTAGTCAGAGGAAAGCTTTCAAGTCTAGATATAACCCCAAGTATCTTTTGAGGATGACCCTGTCCGGTGGGGCCTCGTCTGGGTCTAGTCATGGGACCCGTAGCTTGGGGTCAGAGGGTGACATGGTGCACCGGATGGAGCTCATGCGCAAGAGAAGGATGGAGTCAAACCGGGAGTCCGCGAAGCGATCGAGGCAGCGGAAGCAGCAACATCTCGACGACCTCAACTCGCAGGTTCGTACGTTGTTTGTGAACAGCTCTTGTTTACCTCTGTGTCTCTTTCTGCATGCATGTTTGATCTGAACATATTTTAATCGAAATGGTGAATTTGCTGCTGTGCTCTGTATATATATAGGCCACTTTTGCTTTTTATGTATTGAAGCTTGCACTCATGTGCAGGTGAATTTGACACAAAGCAAAAGTCAGATGAAAAAAACGAGACTTGTGCTTCAGGATATGCTGAAGCAAGCAAACTCCGATAATGCGCGGTGCCCCTTAATTTCTCAGGGTCCACCACCCAATAAAATTGATTCAAAGTAGGCCATTCCAACCTAAGCAAAGAACGATGCACGACGTGCCACCGTCGAAATCTTTCTCAAAAAAAGGGAAAAAAGGGAAAAAAATTCCACACCAATTCATTGGCTGTCTCGGCAAAATCAACACGGTCATATATATATCAATCATTTTTTTTCTTCTTCTTCTACCCGACGTCGCGTTTATATCGGAATAATTGAATCGTCTTCTGTATAAAATAAAACAAAACAAAACAAACAGGTGGACAAGTTGAGGACGACGAAACAGCAACTCATGGTAGCACTGAACATGACCAGCCAGAACTACGCGGCAGCAGCAGCTCAGAACTCGGTGCTGCGCACCCAGATGATGGAGCTGCAGAGCAGGCTCTGCGCACTGCGTGAGATCATATGCCATATGTACGCAACAACAACGAATGTCCATCCAGCAACTGTCATGGGCGGTGCTGCTACCTACCATACTTTTGGCGAAACTGCGTGGAACTCTGGCAGCTGCAGCATGCAAATGGTCGACCACTTGTTGCACCAGTGCTTCTAGGCTCTAGCTACGTACAAGGAGGTAGAGGCCAAGACAAACAAAGGCATGCATATATATGTATTCCATGTTTTGTAAGTAGTGTGTACGTCATTTGATTTAATGTATAAAAGGGTTTGTGAAATTAATTGTGCACATGGATGTGGGTTAAAGCCAACATTATTGTTGTTGCCTTTAATTTGCTCATGCGTGAAAAAACACATGGCAACTGGCAACTTGTGTTTTGTTCACAACTATTGCTAACTACAATATTAATGATGATGATCAAGTATCCTATATAAAAATTACTTTTTTTTCTTTAGTAGGTGTTTGAATGCATTAGAGCTAATATTTAGTTAGCTAAAAATATACTAGTAGAATTAGCTAGCCAACAAATAATTAGCTAAATAGTAGCTAATTTACTAAAAATAGCTAATAACTGAACTATTAGCTAGGGTGTTTGGATGTCTCTAGCTAATTTTATCCATTAACTATTATATCTAGTACATTCAAACACCACCTTAACCCCTGACCTAAGGGGTGTTTGAATGCACTAGAACTAATAGTTAGTTGGCTAAAAATTGATAGTGAAATTAGCTGGCTAACAAATAGCTACCTAAATATTAACTAATTTACCAAAAATAGTTAATAACTGAACTATTAGTTATAGAGTTTGGATATCTCAACTAATTTTAGCCACTAACTATTAACTATTAGCTTTAGGGTATTCAAACACCCCTGAGACATGTTTCCTCCGTCGATTGCACGATAGGAATGATTTGGCCTTAGTGGATACAACAAAGGGGTGTTTGAATACACTAGAAGTAATAGTTAGTTGACTAAAAATTGTTAGTAGAATTAGCTAGCTAACAAATAGCTACCTAACTATTAACTAATTTACAAAAATAGCTAATAGCTAAACTATTATTTAGGTTGTTTGGATGTATTAACTAATTTTAGCTACTAACTATTAGTTCTAGTGCATTCAAACACCCAAAAGTGACATGTGTTCTTCTAGACACTGCCTATAGGATTTGTGTCGGACCAAGTGCCATTACTTCGTCCATGACCGCTCTAGTGGTGGTTGGCTCGGTAATCGGTGCTTCGATCTGAATACCTGTAGAATAACAGACGATCTTCCTTTGTAATGAAATTCCCCAATACCTAGCAATGGTCTCAATGATGTCATTCACTCTCTTGAAGGAAGATCTGATAAACTTGGTGAAGCGTTTAAATTCACATGGTAACGGAAGCAGCTCACGCTTGGCAATCTTCTTCCTTGTCTCCTCTTTAGCTTTCAGCTTCGAGATTGACCGCTCGTCTTTCACAGGAAACACCTGGTATGATATATGCTCTTGAACCAGATCTTGAGTATGTCACTAGTAGAAAAGAGCTCTAAGCTAGCAGTACACACAAATTTTTAATGGTAGTTTCAGTTATCACACGCTAGTGCATATAAATAGGTGGGAGAACCGCCAGTGAAAATGGGCTCTTTCCACTGGCTGTTGATAGGTAATTCTTTTATACCAACTGCCAGTGTAAATAGTCCGTTTTCACTGGCGGTTATTTATGTCAACCGCCAGTGAACTTTGTGTTATAAATACACATTCTTCCTTCCGATATGAACTATTGGTTGAAACCAACTTGCATTGGAGAAGATTTTGAAGGTCTAGATTTCACAAAATACAAGGGACGAGATTTTGATCTTCATTTTTTGGAAGAAGATTGCTAAGAAAGGTTGGTTTATGTTTCTCTTGTCAATTTTTGTTCATTCTAGCTCAATTTTAGTCATATTTTGGATCTAGGGTTTCGCCATGGAGAGAGAAGAGTATAGCTAGATTATTTTCTCTATTTCCTCAAATGAGGTTGCTTAAGATGGTTAGATTTTGTTTATCCTCTCTCCTTTTTATGTTTAATTCTCAAATATGTTTTTCCATGACATATTTAGTTGTTTAATGAATGGTGCATGTGTTGTATTATAATTAAGATTGTTTTTTTGCAGTTGCTATGAAAGGTTGGTATTAAGATTTTTATGTTTATTAGTTGCTAGGAAAGTTTGGCTTATGTTTCTCTTGTCAATTTTTGTTCATTTTCCTCAATTTTAGCCACATTTTGGATCTAGGGTTTCACCATGTGTTAGAGATAAATTATTTAGGTTGCCTAATGTTGGGGGCCTTTGTCTTTCGAAGGTCCTCAAAAACACGACTAACATGTTTTCCAAGTATAATATATGTACAGAAACCTTCGGACATGGGATAAAGCTATACATGAGATGAAGGGCGCAGTTCAGGAGAAGGATGAACCAATGCCGAAGCTACCCGTAGAAAAGCTTCGGCTCGGCAGTGGAAAATGAAACCGACTTAAAGGGGAAAAGGCTGTCTAGTCCTCGATAGATTATCCCTAGGTAAATAATAAATATCAAGGGCATGAATATAATTCTACACAGGATGCGTCCCGTGCCTATAAATAGATGAACAGTGACATCGTACTGTTCACGCCGACTTGTATTCATTCGTGCGTCACACTTGGACGTTTGCCTTGTGTCAAGCCGAAGGTATAAATGTAATTCAATAATTGTTCATGTTCATTCATGATGGTTAAATAAGGAGATATGAATGGTGTTATATGATTATTCATGTTATTACTCATGTTTCATATGCTTCTACTTCCATTAATATATACTGCAATGATGAAGGTACGTTCTTCATGACCTTCATCTGAAGATCATTATGTCCTAAGGGAGATAATGCTTCGAAGGACGAAGGACTTTTAACCATTAACAATTTTGTGTTGCCTTGTTCTTAATTCATAGCATTTGAGAACAAGTCCCCAACACCTAATCCCACCGCTTGTGACCTTCGTTGTATAAATACCCCTTCATCCTTACCGACTGGAACTGTGTAGCTCGCGCACGGTCCAACTTCCATTGAAGGGCTAGATTTCACAAAATACAAGGGGGAGGTTTTGATCTATATTTTTTGGAAGAAGGTTGCTAAGAAAGATTGGATTATATTTTACCATTTTTTGTTTATCCATGATATATTTAGTTGTTAAGAAATAATGGTTTATGTTTGTCTTGCCAATTTGTGTTCTTGTGTGTTGATGTTACTTTTTTATAGTTGATGATGGAGAGGACATCCTAGATGTGTGACTTATCAAGGCTAGATCTATCATACATATCCGAGGTCCATAGGTTTATTGATGTCGCTATGAACCATGCTTGGAGAACATAGACAAAGCACATATATTGTCCATGTATACACTACAAAAATGTTGTTGTATTTAATGACAGAGAACATGTCATATCTCATCTGGTATGCCGAGGATTTGTGAAGGATTAAATAATTTGGACAAAGCATGGACGATGTGCACCCGTTGGGTGAATTCTCGATCTTTCGATGAGAGGGTGTAGAACAACTCGATTGGTGGAGGAGACGACGTTCACGACCCGACTACAGCCTTCTAAGGACTGTGCCTTAGCAACCGATACACCACCTCCTATCGCTATCACAATTTTGTGGAGCGCGACACCCTACCCACTAGGGCACTCGTCCTGCAAGCAATCGAAGAACTAGCAAGAACAAGTAGAACAAGTAATCAATTACCATATGTAAATGTAGGTTCCAAACTCAATCTTCAATAAGGTGGGGTTCCGAAGACAAGAATATGAGCGGCTGAACCAGCACGCGCGCTTACAAAAAAGTAGCGAGATCTAAACTTGATCTAAACAAAACCCCCTGTTCTTAGTGGTGGCTAGGGGGTTTATAAACATGGGACAGTGACCACATGGGTGTTGGGGTCGTGGTGCAAACCAAGGATGCGTTCCTAATGGACTCAACTTGATACACAACCCATTGGGCCAAAATAAGGTGACATGGCACCATGGGCAGAAAAGACAGGAAAGGTCTTGGTAAGGAAACGATGATTGTGGTGGCCTCAGTTTATAATTCCAGATCCATATGAAAGCAGACTTTATAAGCTTTCTATGTAGTACTTGACACCCAAATCGGAGCCCGCATGTGACCATGGTTACTGTCACAAGTTGGTGTGCTTCTACAGTCCGAATCTCGCCTACTCAAATCTTTTTTCCTTTTAGTATTCTCCTAGATTCCTAAGCAAAACAAAGTGCACGGGTCTTCGTGGTCTAAATATGATGGACATGAACTGTTGGGGGCATGCTTCGTCGTCGAAGGTCCTCTGAGAAAGTTGGCACAAGCAGACATAGCATGAAGGTACAGGCCGAAGCTGCGATCCAGGGAACTTCGGCATAGTGACATGCCTTGAGACGATGGGCTGCACTGACCTAAAGAGGAAAAGATTGATCAGTCCTAGATAGTTTGTGTCATGTTTATAGTCACTTATCGAGGGCATGAATGTAATCTCTACCGGGCTACGTCCCGTGCCTATAAATAGATGAATAGTAACCCCGTACTGTTCATGCTGACTTGTATTCACTTGCACGTCACACTTGGATTTTTGCCTTCTGTCAAGCCGAAGGTATAAATGTAATTCAATATTGTTTATATTCATTCATGATGCTATATTAATGATGTAATATGATTATTCATGATGCTTCTCATGTTTCATATGCTCCTACTTTCATTATTATATACTGAGATGATGAAGGTATGTCCTTCGTAACCTTCGTCTGAAGATCATTATATCCTAAGGGAGATAATGCTTTGAAGGACGAAGGTCTTTAACTATTAATATTTTGTGTTGCCTTGTTCTTAATTCATAGCATTTGAGAACAAGTCACCAACATTGGCGCCCACCTCCGGTGAACTCACTTCCACTGTTGAGTTGATGGCTTCGTTCAACAACCAAGTCGTAGCACCTTCGGCTACGAAGCTGGTGTTCCCAATCACAGGCGGTTCAAGTTCAGAGCCAGCTAACAAGAAGCGGAAGAAGGAAGCACAGAGAAGAGTGCAGCATGTTGGGGTGCAAGGACCCTTCATCAGGTCCAAGTGGTCCCACATTCCAATCACCTTCTCCCAGGAGGATCTTCAGCTAAAAGACTATCCTCACAATGATGCTATGGTCATATGTTGTGTCATCAAGGGTTTTCTGGTCCACAATGTTCTGGTTGACATAGGCAGTGCAGTGGACATTATATTTGCAAAGGCCTTCAAGCAGATGCAAGAACCAGAGGACAAGATCCATGATTCTACACACCCTCTTTGTGGCTTCGGAGGACGGCAGATTGTGGCACTTGGCAAAATCACAATGCCGGTTACCTTCGGCTATGTCCACAACACAAGAACTGAGCAAGTCATTTTTGACATTGTTGACATGGAATACCCATATAATGCAATCATTGGTCGAGGGACACTTAATGCCTTCGAAGCAATACTTCATCCAGCATACTTATGCATGAATATACCTTCGGAACAAGGGCCCATTGCTGTCCACGGAAGTCAAGAAGCTGCTAGGAGGGCTGAAGGAAGTTGGACAGATTCAAAGGCAATACATAACATAGATGGAGCTGAAGCTTGTCAACAATACAAACACAAAAGAGAGAAGGCTGCTTCGGCATACCAGCCGAAGCCTATGCTTTTATGTGAAGACATAGCAAATCAAAGGGTACTGCTGGGATCTCAGTTATCTGATGAGCAGGAAAAAACCTTGATAAGATTTTTGTTCAACAACAAAGATGTTTTCGCTTGGACAGCTAATGATCTTTGTGGTGTCAACAAAGATGTCATCAAGCATTCACTTAATGTGGACCCATCTTTCAGGCCAAGGAAGCAAATACTTCGGAAGATGTCTGATGATAAAGCCGAAGGTGCTCAGAACGAAGTTAAGAGACTTCTCAGTGCTGGTGTTATCAGAGAAGTAACATATCCAGAATGGCTAGCTAACACTGTTATGGTGAAGAAGGCTAATGGCAAGTGGAGAATGTGTATTGACTTCACAGATCTCAACAAAGCATGTCCAAAGGACGAATTTCCATTACCAAGAAAAGACTCCCTTGTAGATGTAGCAAGTTCTTCAGAGCTCATGAGTCTACCGGACTGCTATTCAGGCTATCATCAAATATGGATGAAGAAGGAAGATGAGCCAAAGACTAGCTTCATAACTCCTAGTGGCACTTATTGCTTCCTTCGAATGCCTGAGAGGCTCAAGAATGCTGGAGGAAGCTTCAGCAAAATGACAGCCAAGGTCCTTCATTCTCAAATAGGCAGGAATGTGCTGACTTATGTTGATGATATCATAGTAAAGAGCACGAAGCAAGAGAATCACATTGCTGACTTGCAAGAAACATTTGCCAATTTTAGGCAAGCTGGTTTGAAATTAAATCCAGAGAAGTGTGTTTTTGGAGTAAAAAAGGGCAAGTTTCTTGGTTGTCTGGTATCAACAAAGGGAATCGAAGCTAACCCCAATAAGATCGAAGCTATCCTTCGAATGGAGCCGCCAAATACAAAAAAGGGGGCCCAACGGCTGACAGGAAGACTGGCATCATTGAATAGATTCATATCCAGATCAGCACAAAGAAATCTCCCATTCTTTGAGATACTGAAGTCAGCCGAAGTTTTTCAGTGGGGTCCGGCTCAGCAGAAAGCTTTCGAAGAGTTGAAGCAATACTTGATCGATCTGACAACACTGACTCCACCTTTGCCAGGGGCTCCATTGCTTTTATATGTGGCAGCTTCGCACTCTGCAGTTAGTGCGACGCTTGTACAGGAGAAGCAAGATGGCCAAGTCAAAAAACAAGCACTAGTATATTTTATCTCCGAAGTTTTATGTTTTTCAAAGAAAAATTACACAGAACTAGAGAAGGTGCTATATGCTGTGTTGATGGCCTCCAGGAAACTTCGGCATTACTTTCAAGCATACAATATAATTGTTCCTTTGTCGCAACCTTTAAAAGACATAATGAGGAATAGAGAAGCTACTGGGAGGATCAGAAAATGGGCCGCTGAGCTCAATGAATTCTCTATAGATTATGTGCATAGGTCCTCAATTCAGTCCCAGGCATTAGTAGATTTCATCGCCGATGGGACGCCAGGGGCTCAGGAAGAATTAACAAAGGACGCTGAAGCCTGGACAATTTTCTGTGATGGTTCTTGGGGAACCTTCGGCGCAGGAGCCGCTGCTGTCTTAGGAGCGCCCTCTAAAGTCAGAACATGCTACACAGCAAGACTGGACTTTAGTTGTACAAACAACATTGCTGAATACGAAGCCCTTCTGTTAGGGCTTAGGAAGCTAAAGGCAATGGGAGTAAGAAGGGCGATTCTTAAAACCGACTCCCAAGTCATCTCTGGCCATGTGGATAAAAGCAGCAAGGCAAGGGACCCAAAGCTTGAAAAATATTTGGAAACAGTCCGAAGGTTGGAGGCTTCTTTCGAAGGTTTTTCTGTAAAAAATATCCTAGGAGGAGAAAATGAGCATGCAGACCTACTGGCCAAATCAGCAGCACATGGGCTCCCTCTACCTTCGGAAGTATTATTTGAGACAATAAAAGCACCTTCGGTTGAACTCATGGAGAGAGCAGTCCTCACAATATCACTTGTACATAGTGAAGATTGGAGGACTGAAATAATATCATTCCTCCAAGGAAATTGTCTTTCGGATGATGAAGTTTATAATAAAAGAATGGAAGCAAGGACAAGACCATATGTCATGATAGAAGGAGAGTTGTACAAGCATGGAGTGTGCTCTCCACTCCTCAAGTGTTTATCCAGAACCAAAGGTATAGAGCTAATGAGGGAAATACATGCAGGTCTGTGTGGATCTCTCATTGGGTCCAGGCCTCTGCTGGGAAAGGTTTTTAGGCAAGGATTTTATTGGCTGGAGGCAGCTTCGGATGCAGCAGAGCTGGTTCAAAAGTGCGAGAATTGTCAAAAATGTGCAAGAGACCAGAAGCAACCTTCATCTCTCACGCAGCTGATACAGCCTACTTGGCCATTACAAAGATGGGGCGTGGATTTGTTAGGTCCACTTCCACCGGTGCAAGGTAATTTGAAGTATGTTGTGGTGGTAGTAGAATATTTTTCTAAGTGGATTGAAGCAAAGCCTTTGGCTACAATAACTTCGGCTACAGTCCAAAAATTCTTCTGGCAGAATATTGTTTGTCGTTTCAGCGTGCCGAAGGCAAAAACCGTGGACAATGGAACACAGTTTGATACCGAGACATTCAAGGATTTCTGTGACCAGATTGGTACGAAGATTCATTTTGCATCAGTTAGGCATTCAGAGTCAAATAGGCTGGTAGAAAGAGCAAATGACATTTTAATGACAGGAATAATGAAGCTAATCTTCAATCAACCCAGAGGAAAGTGGCCAGACGAGCTGATTAAAGTGGTGTGGAGCCACAATACAACTACGTCAAGATCAACAGGATTTACACCCTTCAAGCTATTATTTGGTGACAAAGCTATAACTCCAGAAGAAGCAAAAGCAGGATCAATAAGAACAACAACTTCGGAAGAAGACGAAGTTGATTATCAAGTAACAAAAGATACTATAGAAGGGACCAGACTTCAGGCTATAGAGCACATCAATAAATACTAGGCCGAAACAGTAAAGTGGCGTGATAGAAAAGTTCGATTGAAAAACATCAAGCCAGGGCATTTGGTGCTTCGGAGAGTGGCCAACCCAGACACAGTGGGCAAGTTGCAACTAAAGTGGGAAGGTCCTTTTCTGGTAGTATCTTCGTCAAGACCCGGTTCTTACAGATTGAAGGATATGGACGACAACGACATACCCAGATCTTGGAATGCGGATGTGCTTCGACGATATTATGTGTAATTTGATGTAATTTTTCTTATTCATTTCTTCTATGGCACCCTTTTCCTTTCAAGAGGGGAGAAAGGTTTTTAATGGGCCCATAGCTTGTAATTTTTCATTCTTATTTAGCCCCATGAGGGCCAAATCGCCCAAAGATGTAACATGTAAAATCTGAGCCTGCACCATCGAGGTCAAAAAGAGAAACAGGAAGAAGCTCAAAAGTCGTCCCCAAGGGGATGCAGAGCATGACGAAGCTACAAAAATTCATTCCTAAGGGAGCGCAGCGTAAGTTTTCTGCTCAAAAGTCGTTCTAAAGGGAATGCAGAGCCAAATACCGCCGAAATATAAGGCAAAGAAGTTCAAAAGTCGTTCCTAAGGGGATGTAGAACTTATACCGCCGAAATATAAGGCGAAGAAGTTCAAAAGTTGTTCCTAAGGGGATGCAGAATTTATACCACCAAAATAGAAGGTGAAGAACCTCAAAAGTCGTTCCTAAGGGGATGCAGAGCTTAAGACTCAAAAGACGTTCCTAAAGGAATGCAGAGTCTGGATGTGGTTTCGTGTGTGTATGTTTCGACATTCATTTGCATGTTACATTACATCATTCATTGCATTCATACACGTTCATGTAGACATCCTTAGGATCATCATCATCATAACATAAAACACAGACAACTACTTCAGCTTTGATGACAATGCTTTGATGAGCATAAAGAAGCAAAGATATGCTTCGTTGTGTACGAAAAGAAGGGAAGGTGTTTTTCGCCTTCGGCTCAAAAGAAACAAGTTTCGTCCACATCAAAGAAATTCACACACGGATGGAAAGGTAAAAATATATTACAAGGTATGGACAAATTTACAGAGTAATGTTTGATTCCTAAATTACGATATCTTTTACAAAGATACTTCAAATATTTCTAAGCCTTGTTCATCAGCTTCAGTAATCTTCGAGAAGAGCTTCGAACTATTGACCTTCAGCATCGTCATCCTGTACACAACAACACAGTATAAGGTAAAAAGTAATTACAAGAGAGCAAGCAACAGGTATAAGTATCGTACCGGCTTTAGGAGGCTTCGTGCGTCGTCGCTAGCCAACTCTCGACCACCCTTCGCCCAAATTTGCATTATGAATCTGCTCCCTATGCTTCGGGCTATATTGGGGATGTCAACCAAATTCGATGTAGATAGGCTAAAGTTTGGTCTATTTAAAATCTTTGCGTGTGTACATCCAGCCTTCAAAAATGCTGCGGCTGTACCACGAGAAGCTAGCAGGGCACAGAAGTCTCCATGCCCGGCTATTACTTCGTCGAACGCTTCTACTTCACCCTCGATATGTTCGAAGTTGCTAGAAATGTTTTCGGCCGAAGGAGTAAATTTTTCGGCGCTGGCCCCAACCGAGTTAAAAACCTTCTTTAGTTGCTGTACACAGTGGCTGCCAAAATCCAGACACATGTTCCGAAGCTCTTCTAAAGATTGTTTCAGCTTCGAATTTTCAGCAGCTTCAGCTTCGTATTTTGCTCGCAAGTTTTTCATTTCCTGTTCGAAGCTCTCTGACTTCTGTAGGAGTTCCTTGTTTAATCTAATATTCTCGGACTGCGCTTCTGCAAGGGAACCCTCCACTGCTTGGATTAGGAAATCCTTCTTTTCAAGAGAGGCTTCGTGTTCTTTGATTTTGCTTTCCAAACCCTCGATTATAATTTCATTCTTCTTATCTTGGAGGTCTTGTTGCATTTGCAGCGCTTTACTCAGTAGCATACTATGTACAGAATAGACCCTCATCAGCTAACTTCATTGATTCAAACAAATAATAAAATTTTGTTTTATTATAAGAATCTTACCTTAAAGTTGGAATAAAATAAACTATCGATGATATGTTGTCGTCGGTAGCTGCTAATATCGGCTTCAAGCTTCGGAAACCCGACACTCTTTGATAGAGTGCCGATTACCTTTGCCCCGATATGGTCACGAACACATCCCAAGGCCTCTTCATTGATTCCACCAAAGTGCATGGCTCCTGGCTGGTAGCCACAGGAAATACCGTATTCCTGCAACTCCTTCTTTTTAGCCTCAGATAGTTCCTGACCGATCAGGTTTCGAAGCTCAAAATCTTCCTTAGCCGAAGCAGTTTTGGCAATCTTCTTTCCTTTGTCAGGCTTTGGGGCCATGACCTGTTCCAGAGCTGCAACTGTTTCTTCTGTGGCCATATCCAATAACAATTTATCAATCCCATATAAGGTAGCATCTAGGTTGGTAGCTTCGGTGGCAGCTGCAGCTTCGGCAGGGGCCGCGGTACTTGCAGTAGGTGCTATCTTAGATACCAAGGCTGAAGGAGGCGTCTTTTCAATAGCTTGCATCACGCTACCAATCCTCCGCTTTTTCAGCCCCTCTACCTTCTTTGTAGCCGAAGGTTCTTGTTTCTTCTGAAAAAGCTACGTCAGATGCGGTCCCAGAGGACTTAGCAGCTTGATAGGTAAAGATTCGGTCATTACCTTTAAAATCTCTTCTACTTTGGCAGTGGGAGGTTTTGAAGGAGTTTCCTCTTCCACCTCAGTCACCTTCGGCTCTGGACTTGCAGCCTTTCTCTTCTTCAAAATCGCCGCTTTCGGCTCGGGACTGGATTTTCTCTTCTTCAAAGTTTTTTCATCCTCCTTCACCATTCTGGCAGCCAGCCTGCTCAGAACACTAACAACCATCTTTCTCTTTGTCCCTTCGGCACCCTTTCTGAGTCGCTCATAATCAGGGTATTCAAAATTTAAAGCGTCCATTACTCGGTTCAACCTTCGTTTTGGTCGGGTGCCGAAGGCTGCAGTCATTAATTGATCTTCTTTTTTGGTGTAGTTTCCCAGAATTTCATTGCACATTGTCTCAATCATTTCTAGCCACTCTTGGCAAGGCCCCTTGAACTGCTTCTCAAACTTAAAGCGATAAGGCAATTACACAAGCTCATGTGTTTTCTTCGTTCCCTTTAGTTTCGGCATGCTAAATTCACTTAACGTTGGAGCTGTCCTGTGAGCCATGTATTCTTGAACTACATCTCTAGTGCTGATCTGTTCAGCCACCACCCTGAATTCTGATACAGAGAGTTGGCATGCTGACCCTGGCTTCATGTTGCACAAAGGTCTGGTCATTCCGAAGCTCAAAGCCAGCGGGCACATGATCATCGTCATCAGTTTCCCCCTTTTCTTTTCATCGGCCTTGATATAAAACCATTCGCTCTTCCAGCCAGTTGGCCACGATAGCTGAGGACCGGAGCCTTCGTATCTTTGCGATACGCGAAGTTATAGCAGCCAAAATTTTCATGCAGCTCGTCTGCTCTGGCCTTAGTTTGGTAGTGCAGCTCGTGCACTCGGCAAAATGCTTCGACATCTAGGTTCATCCCTTGGCTTCGAAGGGCCGAGATGTAGATACTGAGCCTAACGATAGCGTTAGGGGTCAGCTGATGAAGATAAATTTCAAAATTCTTCAACACTTCTCGTTAAGAGGTTATCGTAGTCTGGCTCTGAAAAAACTCTTGAAAACAATTACTTCATCATCTTTTGGCATTGGGGTGGTCTCTTCTCCGGCAAATCGGATCAGTTTCCGTTCAGCTTCTCCGAACTAACCCACCTTCATCATCATGGGCACGTCGGCTTCAGACATAGTAAATTTCTCAAAATCCAAGTGGCTGGGTTTTGATGGGATCAGAATGCTATAATCTTCTCTTCTTCATCAGCATTTTCTTCTTCAATATCAACCTGCTCAGCCTCGGCAGCAGAAGTTCCTTCATCAACAATTCTCTCTATCACAACTAAGCCTGATTGTCTCATGACTTCGGAAATCGGAGCTGTCTTTGTGGCCTCGGTCTCTTCTCCTTCACGAGTTACCCTTGCGGTCGAGCCTACTCTAGCCATCTGATGGACCTTTTGAGGTTTTTACGAAGTTGATGTCTTTTACAATTTTTTATGAAGCTCTCTTTTTTAATGAAGCGAATTCAAAATGATGGTTCGCTCTAGAATGCAATGAAAAAGCTTTGGCTATGGTTAAAATTTTCAACAGTGCAATAGTGCAATGGCATTGAATGTTGTGGTAACTCCACACCTACCTGTTTGTTTATATAGTGCTGCAGGTGGGAAGATGAATCGCCAAGTCGCTTGCATCCGCTGAACAGTCACCCACACCCACTGAACGGTGGACCACTCGGCGCCTGGGACGAGAATCACCACATCGATCGTACCCGCTGCGTGGTGGGCCACCTCGCGCTCAAAATATTTTAATCGTTTCCTGTTGGGGGCCTGCTTCATCGCCAAAGGTCCTCTAAGCAAGTTGGCACAGGCAGACGTAGCATGAAGGTACAGGCCGAAGCTGCGATCCAGGGAGCTTCGGCATAGTGACATGCCTTGAGACGAAGGGCTGCACCGACCTAAAGAGGAAAAGAGTGATCAGTCCAGGATAGTTTGTGTCATGTTTATAGTCACTTATCGAGGGCATGAATGTAATCTCTACTGGGCTGCGTCCCGTGCCTATAAATAGATGAACAGTGACCCCGTACTGTTCACGCTGACTTGTATTCACTTGCACGTCACACTTGGATTTTTGCCTTCTGTCAAGCCGAAGGTATAAATGTAATTCAATATTGTTTATATTCATTCATGATGATATATTAATGATGTCATATGATTATTCATGATGCTTCTCATGTTTCATCTGCTCCTACTTTCATTATTATTTACTGAGATGATGAAGGTATGTCCTTCATAACCTTCGTTTGAAGATCATTATATCCTAAGGGAGATAATGCTCTGAAGGACGAAGGTCTTTAACCATTAATATTTTGTGTTGCCTTGTTCTTAATTCATAGCATTTGAGAACAAGTCCCCAACATGAACCCAAGAGTGTACTCACCTAATGGTTGAGTTAGCGAACACGAGCACGAGTAATGGGACTGAGTAATGGGACCAGAAATTGGTACATGTATTTTCATGGATGTATCAGTGGTGTGGATGTCCTCATCATCCTCCCCTTCATGCATTTGAGTCATTCTCTACTCAAGCTCAATTTCCTCTGCCAAGTAGGGCTTTAAATCTGCAACGTTTTCTTTAGTAGTTTCATGCAGTTTTAACATCAATTCAGCACACTTAGTAGCATCAAAATTTAGTTTTTGAGAAGATGGTAAAGGCATTAAATCAATAGGAGCACGAGGCAACAAACCATATATAATCTAAAATGGGCAAATCTTTGCAGTAGAATGTAATGATTGATTATAAGAAAACTCAGTATGAGGCAAACAATCTTCCCAAACCTTAATGTTCTTCTTTAGAACAACCCTTAACATAGTAGACAAAGTTGAAGGAAATGGTGACGCTTAAGAGGGGGGTGAATTAGGACTTCTAAAAACTATCTCTAAACTAGGTCACAATTAAATCCCTAGAGCAAAACCTATGCAAATAAACAATTCAAGAAGGTGCAAACTAGGTTTTGTGTATGTGTTGCTATCTCTACCACAAAGCCTAAGTTTCAATCTAAATAAATTAACTACTGAGACAAGATTGAAACTTAAATACTTAATATAAATGAGGAGGGTAAAGAGAAAGGTAGAGTTGCAAACTCTTGTGGATGACGCATGTATTTTTACCGAGTTATCCGAAACCATGCAAGGTTCCGACTAATCCTTGTTGGTGCCAAGTAGTTCGGTCGAGTAACTCCGTAGAGAGCCGCGGGCCTTCTCCACGCGCAAGTGGTGCTCCGCTTTCGACTCCTCTCGGACGCTCCCCGCGCGTCTCCACTAATGATCTTCTGGCCGAAACACTGTGGGCCTCGTTTCCTGTGGTACACGGTGGCAGCCGTGACACAAACTCGTTTGTCACGGTTTCGCAAGACTCTCGTCCCACTCGATATAATTACAACGGCTCGCATAAGAGCTGAGGGGTTGTGTGGTTTTTCTAAACTCACTCAACTAACTAGCATTCACCTAGAGCAAGCGTATAAGCGGTCTAACTAACCTAAGCACTTTGTAAAGCACCTAAGCTAATCACCTAGTGATTCTATTAAGCACTTGGGTGTTTGAGCACTTGGAAATCTCTACAATATGTCTTGGTATATTGCTTGGGCTCCCACACCTTCAAATGGCTAGTTGGGAGGGTATTTAAAGCCTTCCCTCTCAATTACAGCCGTTGGACAGAAATTTGTTGTTTCTATCGTCGGGCGCACGGGACATGCACTGTTCACTGTCCGGTGCCCTAGCCACATCAGCCGACCATACCTCGTGTATGTGGCTGCCTCCCATTCTGCAGTCAGTGCGGCACTTGTACAGGAGAAGCAAGATGGCCAAGTAAAAAGATAAGCAGCGGTATACTTCGTATCCGAAGTACTCAGTTTATCAAAGAAAAATTACACAGAATTGGAGAAGGTATTGTATGCTGTGTTGATGGCCTCCAGAAAGCTTCGGCATTACTTTCAAGCATATCATATAATAGTCCCTTCATCACAACCTCTGAAGGATATAATGAGAAACAGAGAAGCTACAGGAAGAATTGGAAAATGGGCTGCGGAGCTTAATGAATTTACCATTGATTATGTACATAGATCCTCAATTCAATCTCAGGTGTTAGCATATTTCATTGCTAATTGGACGCTAGGGGCTCAAGGAGAAGAAGCAACAAAAGATGCCAAAGCCTGGACGGTATTCTGTGATGGCTCTTGGGGAACCTTCGGCACAGGAGCGGCTGCTGTTCTAGTAGCGCCCTCTAAAGTCAGGACATGTTATGCAGTAAAATTGGACTTTAGTTGTACAAATAACATTGCCGAGTATGAAGCTCTTCTCTTAGGGCTTCGAAAGCTAAAGGCAATGGGAATAAGAAGGGCAATCCTAAAAACTGATTCTCAAGTTATTTATGGCCATGTAGTCAAAAGTAGCAAGGCAAGGGATCCGAAGCTTGAAAAATATTTGGATGCAATCCAAAGATTGGAAGCTTCTTTTGAAGGATTTTCTATAAAAAATATTCCAAGAGGGGAAAATGAGCATGCGGATTTGCTAGCCAAGTCAGTAGCACAGGGGTTTCCTTTGCTTTTGGAAGTGTTCTTTGAAACAATAAAAGCACCTTCAGTCAAACTGATGGAGAGAGCAGTACTTGCAATATCACCTGTACAGAGTGAAGATTGGAGGACTGAGATTATATCTTTCCTCCAAGGCAAATGTCTTTCAGATGACGAAGTTTATAATAAAAGAATGGAAGCAAGAACAAGACTATATGTGATCATAGAAGGGGAGTTATATAAATATGGAGTCTGCTCTCCATTACTCAAGTGTTTGTCCAGAACCGAAGGTCAAGAATTGATGAAGGAAATATATGCAGGATTATGTGGGTCTCATATTGGGTCTAGGCCTTTGCTCGGGAAGGTTTTCAGACAAGGATTTTACTGGCCGAAGGCAGCTTCGGATGCAACAGGCTTGGTTCAAAAATGTGAAAATTGCCAAAGATGTGCAAAAGACCAGAAACAACCTTCGTCCTTAACTCAGTTAATACAGCCATCTTGGTCACTTCAAAGGTGGGGTTTGGATTTGTTAGGTCCACTTCCACCAGCACAAGGAAATTTGATTTACGTCGTCATGGCAGTGGAGTATTTCTCTAAGTGGATCGAAGCAAAGCCTTTAGCCACAATAACTTCAGCCACAGTACATAAATTCTTTTGGCAAAATATTGTTTGTCGTTTCGGCGTGCCGAAGGCAATAACTGTTGACAATGGAACTCAATTTGATGCCGAAATGTTCAAAGATTTTTGTGACCGAATTGGTACAAAAATTCATTTGGCATCAGTAAGACATCTAGAATCAAACTGGTTAGTAGAGAGAGCAAATGAAATTATAATGACAAGAATAATGAAGTTAATCTTCAATCAACCTAGAGGAAAGTGGCCAGAAGAGTTGATCAAAGTGGTGTGGAGCCATAACACAACTGTCTCAAGGTCAACAGGCTTTACACCTTTCAAGCTCTTGTTTGGTGATGAAGCAATAACACCAGAAGAAGCAAAGACAGGATCAATAAGAACCACAGCTTCAACAGAGGACGAAGCTGATTCTCAAATAACATAAGATACTACAGAAGGGACCAAACTTCATGCCATAGAACACAACAATAAGTATCAGGCCAAAACAATAAAATGGCATGATAGGAAAGTTCAATTGAAAAATATCAAGCCAGGTCATTTGGTGCTTCGGAGAATAGCCAACCCAGATACAGTGGGCAAGTTACAACTGAAGTGGGAAGGTCCTTTTCTGGTAGTATCTTCGTTAATACCCGGTTCTTATAGATTGAAGGATATGGACGGCAATGACATACCCAGAACTTGGAACGCGGATGAGCTTCAGCGGTACTATGTGTAATTGATGTAATCTTTTCTATTTTCCCTATGGAACCCTTTTCCTTTCAGGAGGAGAGAAAGGTTTTTAATGAGGCCATAGTTTGTAATTTTCATTCTTATTTAGCCCCATGTAATACAAGGGCCAAAATCCCCCAAAGATGTAATATGTAATATCAAAACCTGCACCATCGAGTGCAAAAGAAAACAGGGAAAAGCTCAAAAGACGTCCCTAAGGGGATGCAGAGCTGTAATCACCCCAAGGATGACGAAGCTGCAAAAGTCATTCATAAGGGAGCGCAACGTAAGTTTCAAAGCTGCAAAAGTCGTTCCTAAGGGAGCGCAGCGTAAGTTCCGAAGCTCAAAAGTCGTTCCTAAGGGAATGCAGAGCTTAAATGCCACCGAAATAGAAGGTGAAGAAGCTCCAAAGTCGTTCCTAAGAGGATGCAGAGCTTAAATGCCACCGAAATAGAAGGTGAAGAAGCTACAAAGTCGTTCCTAAGGGAATGCAGAGCTTAAAGACTCCAAAGTCGTTCCTAAGGGGATGCAGAGTCTTGGTGTGGCTTCGTGTGCGCTTGGGACATTCATTTGCATATTACATCACATCATGCATTGCATTCATACAGACATTCATTTAGACATTCGTAGGATCATCATCATTATGACATAAAGCACGAACAGAAATACTCCGGCTTCAACGACAAAGTACTTCGATGAACATCAAGAAGCTTCGTTTCAAACATACAAACATTTTATGCAAGGAAATGCTTTGATGTGTACGTAAAGAAGGGAAGGTGTTTTTGCCTTCGGCTCAAAAGATAAAAGTTTCGTCCACAGCAAAGCAATTCGTACATGGATGAAAAGGTAAAAATATATTACAAGGTATAGAAAATATACACAATACTGTTTAATTCTCGATTACAATTTTTTGCAAAGATAATGCAAAATATTCCTAAGCTCTATACAGGAAGGCTTAAAGAGAAGCTTCATCTCAGCAACCTTCGAAATATGCTTTGGGTTATCAATCTTCGGCACCGCTATCCTGCAGAAAAACAATGGAATAAGGTAAAAGTAATTATAAGAATCAAGGTAAGCAACAGGTATAAGTTCCATACTGGTTTAAGCAGGTTGGCGGCTTCGTCCCCAGCCATCTCTCGTCCACCCTTAGCCCAAATCTGAGTTATGAATCTGTTTCCGATGCTTCGAGCTTCACTAGGAATATCAATCAAATCTACTAGCGATAGGCTAAAGGTTGTTCTGTTTACTGTCTTTGCATGCGTGCAACCGGCCTTCAAGAATGCGGCAGCTGTGCCGCGACAAGCTAGCAAAGCACAGAAGTCACCATGCCCAGCTATCACTTCATCGAGTGCATCAACTTCATTTTTCAATATGTTTGAAGGTATTTGATATGCCTTTAGACGAAGGGGTAATATCTTCAGAGCTGGCCCCAACCGAGCTGAAGACCTCTTTCAACCGTTGCACGCAGCGGTTGCCAAAATTCAAACATGTATCCCGAAGGTCCTTCAAAGATTTCTGTAGCTTTGTATTTTTATCAGCTTCGGCTTCATATTTTGCTTGCAGATCTTTCTTCTC